>NW_021604712.1:254459-287256 GCF_004785775.1 Grammomys surdaster | reverse complement strand
AGAGAGAGAGAGAGAGAGAGAGAGAGAGAGAGAGAGAGAGAGAGAGAGAGAACACCAACTCCTGAAAGTTGTCCTCTGACCTCCACATTCTTACTGTGACACTTAATTTAACTTCCACCTTAAAAACACAAATAAATGTAAAAGATGTCATCTGAACAAGAAGGATGAGAGAAACAATACCATTTCATTACCTGTTAGCCTTCTTTTGAGTGGGATTCCAGGCGGCTTGATAGGAATGAAACCTGTATAGCTGTATAGTGTGAGAAATGACAAGAGAGAGATTGTTTTCAGTACTAGCAAGAGTGTGTCTGTCTTAGTGTTCTGTTACTGTGAAGAGACACCATGACCATAACAACACATATAAAGGAAAGCATTTAATTGGGGCTTGCTTACAGTTTCAGAGATTGAGTCCATTGTCATCCTGGAAGGGATCATGGCAGTATGTAGGCAGAAATGGTGCTGGTCAGGCAAGAGGAGAGAGAGACAGAGACAGAGACAGAGACAGAGAGAGAGAGAGAGATTGAGATTGATTCTTGGTCTGGCTTGTGCTTCTGAAACCTCAGAGCCTACCCCTAGTGGCATAATTCCTCCAATAAGAACATACCTTTCCACAACAAAGCCACACCCCCCTGACCATCCATTTAGCCCCATTGCCTAATACGGCCACATCCCCCTAACCTTTCAAATAGTGCCACTGCCTGATAAGCAAGCATCCAAATCTATGACTCTATAGGGGCATTCTCATTCAGACCACCGTAGTGTCTAAGTTATAGTCAGTTTAACTTTTCCTTTGTTTTACTTTGGTCTTGAAAATAATTTGGGTGGCTTTATGACATTTCTCAAGTTTCCTCAAGATAGAACTGGATGGAGTGTTAGCAGAATACATAGTTTAGAGACTTAAGCACTTGCTTTTCGAGTGCCACTATTTACAGAAAGAAGCAGCGGTTAAAGCCAGTTGTAATAACTTAGTTCAGAGTGTTTAAAGTGCCAGACAGAGTAGATAAGTTTTAGAACTGTTTACCTGATAAAATTTAAAGATTGTAGGTATAAACATCCCTGACCAAGTCGCCTGGGCGAGCTCTTTGATGTTTGCTTCTCTTAAAGTTAGTCCTGAGCTATACTTAATTCTGATAAGGATGAATATCCACATGGAAGTGATTGTCCCTGTGTTGTGTGGCCTGCCTAGCTTATTGATTTTGGGAAGAGAGAAGGAAGCTGTTTGTAGGAAGAAGTAAGTCTATTTCATGTACATGTTCTCCAATTTACAGTTTTCTAGCCCACCTTTGTGTTGATAGAGCCATTGCAAGTAGATCAAACCCATTTTATCAGTCTTTGCTGAGAGGTTGAACCTGCAGATCCAGTACTGAAATACCGTGCTTGTCTGAATTCTGTGTTGGGTAATGGGGTGCTTTTTTTTCCCCTCAGAACTGTATCTTGGTATGTTTGCATGGTGTGGATAGTGAGTGAAAGAAAGGGGAAAGGGGTGAGGTGTTTGCTCTTTGTGCCACGGTGTAAGCTTCTTTTAACAATTTTTATTTTCTGATCATAAGCCTACACTTGATCATAGAGTTAGTCCTCACCACCCAAAATAATGTATTATTCTTGAAAGGTTAAGAACCAATTACTGTGACACACTTTTGGTCTTTTTAACTTGAGATGCCAACATACAGAAAAAAAACCCTTAGAGTTACAAATTGAGTTTTGCAGAACCCGAGGATGGTTCTTTTGTTGATCTCTTCTAAAAGCACATGGAATACAGCTATATCCACATGTTGCCACTTATCGGCAGTCTGATCTTGAGCAAGCCATTTTATCTTTCTTAGACTTAGTATCCTTGCTTATTACAGCCCCCATCTCCCCAATATTATCCTGTCAGCTAAATGCTACTGTTGTGAGAAACACATGCCAGAAAGTACCAAACTGTGTGGTGCTGCAGTTCCAATGATTGGCTCCCGGTATGGATAAAATGTAAATCCTAGCCCCAAAGGGGAAACTTGCCACTAGCTTCTGTTATTCCCCCAGGGAAGCAGCTAAAATATTATAAGATGTCTACCCTCCTCTTTGCCTGGGAAAGCTGACCTGTTTTCATTTTCTATTTGGTTCTTCTCACATTTTCTTTTTACCAGATATTTATCAGGGAATATTGGTTAGACTAGCTTTTGGTTCAGCATGCTTGTTGTTAGATGCAAATTACTGTCCACTCAACAACTGACCTGGGCTGCCAGGGCTTGATGTCAGGTGAGACCATGATAAACAGTGAACAAAGAATGTCAGAATGTTGGAATCAGACTACAAAGGAAGTCAGTATAGCTGCTGTTGTTTACCCTTATTTTCATACTTAAAATTTAAGATTTGTTTACTTAGTTTTCTGTGCTAGATACACTTTATTTTACCTTCATTCATTATTTATTTCTCAACAGCCCCCCTCAGGGAGAAAACAAGCAACCAGAAATCTTGAGAATGAAATTATTAACCCACTTTTAGGATAAGAAAAGGTTTTTAAAGTTACTTGACAGTGGCCATGTAGCTAGCTAGTAGGGCTTTATGCTATTATTATTGATCAAGTACTGTAATTATTGATTACTGTGACACAGAGGTCAGACTTTTCCATATCATTGATATTGTTATATGAAAATTTCAAGTGCATTTTAATTAAGTTTGTCGAGGTTATTATAGATATAATAAAGCACACCCATTTTAAGGACAGAGTTTAGTGAGTTTATGACAAAGTACCCTTGCCTGTAACTCAGCAAAGTCAAGCAGAACATTACTACCATTTTCAAGGTAGATATGGCTGTCACCTTTTTTGACCAGTCTCTTCAGTGCTCACCTTTTGCCCACTTTACCATAGGCAACTCCTAGGGTACTTTATTTTTTGGCACTGTGGTGCCCTCTTAGCTGGCCTGTTTTCATAAATAAGGTTTTCATGAGATGCAACCACACCCATCTTGTCTCTGTCTGCCTTGGAGCTCTAGTTGCAGCTTAGAGTGGTTAGTTAACATGGAGACTTCCACACAAGTAGTTGGTTTGGCCTTGATAATACCTAACAAAATCCAGTCATTCACATCTACTTTAAACAATACTATATCTTTGAACATATATTTTATTTCAACTAGCATTCATTTGAAAAAAATTATTGAGGGGCTGGGTAATGGCTTCTTGGTAAAGTGTTTCATGTAGTAAGCTTGAGTACCAGGTGTGACACTATGTGTCTGTAATCCGAAGGCTGGCAAGTGGAGGATCCCCGAGGCTTCCTAGCCAGCTAGTCTAGCCAGTCTGAGAGTTCCAGGTTCATCAAGTGACTCCGCCTCAAGAATAAGTTGGAGAGTGCTAATAGGAAGACTGCCCACATCCACCTGCCCTCCATACATACTTGTGCCAGCACAAGGGTCTGCATCTGGATGTGCACACCACACGCAGATTCAAGCTAGGGAAAATCAAGCCTCACTCAGTATATTGTTGCTGTGTCTTTAGTCTCCCATGAGTTTCATTCTTTAAAAAAATATATATCCTTTACATTTATTCACATTCACTGACTTTAATGTATAATGTCTTCTAAATTTTGACAAATGTGTATATTCATCTAACCACCTCTTGAATGAGAATAGTACCTTCATTCTTCCTATTCCTTTTGTAGTTAATTTGGTTTTTCACGCCTTGATTTTCAGAGTCTACTAATCTGTTTTCTGTCTTCATGAGTTTTGTTTGTTTGCTTGTTTGTTTTGTTGTTGTTGATGATCCCTTTTAAGATCATTTAGGACTAGGAATGTAGGTCAGTTGTTGTGTGTCTAGGATGTACAAAAATCTAGGTTTGATCCCTAGTAACAGATAACTTGGAATATGGTGAATGCCTATAATCCCTGTATTTGGACTAGGATGGGGATGGAGGCAAGAAGATCACAAATCTGAGGTCATCTCTTTCTACATAGTGAGTTCTAGGCCAGTCTGCACTATATGAGACCTGTCTCAAGCCATGGTGTGTGTGTGGGGGTGGGGGGTGTCATAAAAGTGGAATTATTTTGAACGTAACTTTTTTGTATGCGTAATAATGCTATCTTTTCATGTGATTTTTCTCCATTCTGTGTTGATATAGCTGTTCAAAACTACCCACTCTAAAAATTGAGTTGATTTGTATGTACCAGTTTGGCCTTGAACTCTGTAGTTGAGGATGGCTTTGAGCTTCTGGTCCTCCTGTCTCTACCTCCTGAGTGCTGGGAATACAGCTGTGTGCCACTACATTGGCTTTGTGTGATGCTGAAGATTAAACCAGGGCTAACGTGTATTCTACCACCTGAGCTATATTACTTTACTTTTTTAAATTAAAGAGTGCTAAAGACCAAACCTCAGACCAGAACACTTAGGGAGGCACTCCACATACCACTGAGCTATAGGCTCCCAGATTTATAGTTTTGATTTTTGAAGCAGTGGGATCTACCCTAGGGCCTTTTGCATGGTAGACAAGGGCTCTGCCTTGAGCTATCTATATAGCTCTACCCAGCAGCTATTATACATTATATTTCTGGATTGACATTGGATTGAGTCTAAATACTTAGGAGGTAACTGGCATCTTTGTAATAATATTGAGCCACAAACATAACACATCTGCTTATCTAGGTCTTTGGTTTATTATTGGTGGTGTACTTTCCAGCATTCAAGTCCTGTGTGTTTTGTAAGCTTTATTTATTCAGCAAATGGTTTCCATATATGTGGTTTCTGGATCCATGATTACAGTTGCTAGTCTTAGTAAGCAAGATGAATATAGTACAGTAAGACATTTTGAGAGAGAAAAGACCATGTTTGCTGGTTAGTTGTTTTGTTTGTTTGTCTTTGTTTTGTTTTTAGTTTGTCAATTTGACACAAACTAGAAGAGGTGAAATCATCTCTGAATTATTAAGAAACTGTGGTCCAGAGTAGCCAAGCCTGCTCTCAAGCTTCGTAATGTGTAAGAGTTTCCCAAGTAGAACTGGTTTTAGCAGCATGGAAGCTAATTGTTTAGAAGACCATGCACCATGTAGCAGAATCAGAGTTCGGGAAGAGGCCTGGAGAGGTTATTGGTGAAGATGCAGCCTTAGCTACAGTGAAGGCCCCTAAGGACAGTGATAGACATGGAGTGTTGCTGATCTGAGCTTCTGAGACAAACTGTGTTTCCGATGACAGAATCTAAGAAGTAGAGCTGCCTGAACCTCTGGAGCCCAGATTAGGGTCCTGGGTGTTAGATACTGAGCTAGTTACACTGTTGGAATTTGGTGGTGTTAAGCATGGTAAATGTGCCCTAGTTCTTCCATCTTGGGATAAGAAAGTATATAGCTTCCTTCTTATTTTACAGAATTCCACAGTTGAGAGAATTTTGAATTGTAAGAAGACTGTGGAACTTCTGTACTGTTTTATATTGTAAAATTAACAGAAACTTGAGATGAGCTATTGGGTTGTTTTAGAATCTGAAATATATCAATCTTAACTTTGGTTTTTAGAAGTATTCTTTGTTCCAGCTGATGGCCGTGCGAAAGGTGGTAGACATTTGAGAGACTTTCTAAATCTGACATTTTATATTACCTATGGATGGATGACTTAGAAAACCTCAGAATGACTTGGGTTTTATGTATATATAAGCACATCTCCTTGGCCTAACCAGTCTTGTCTGAAGTAGGTGGTTTTCTGAAGTGGATTGTTGCTGTGCAATGCCTGCATGGAAGTGATTTGTTACTTCTGACAAACTGAAGATTTTAAAAATTCTCCTTAGGTTCCCTCAACAAAACATCCAGACTCTGAATACAGAGAAATTCTCCTCTTTGAGAGAGTTAGGAAAACACTGTAGCCACAAGAGTTGAGAAATAGTGTAAATGTTTATTTGGTCACATGAGTGTAAATGTTTATTTGGTCACATGAAGCTTTGGGCCTGGCTAAGGTACTTTCTCTTTCTGAGGATTAAAGGAATGCATAGGTCAGTGGAATGGTCAAAACTTGTCTAGGCCTTTCTTCCAAAATGGTTCTGCATATATGCTTAGAGCATAGATCAATCTGGAGTGACCTTTCAAGGACATTTCCCAGTGTTTTTTAAACAGGTCAGGAAAGGGAAGAACTTGTATGTCTCTGTGTGTTCAGTTACTTAGTTTATAATCCTCTTGATTATAGTATATAAGGTAGATGTCTCCCTGCCCCCCATTCAAAGATTTGGTTTTCTTCTCCTGAGTAAACTATGAGTTTTATCTAGGATTTTTTATATACTCTAGTTTTATTGTATATGCTGTAAGCCACATTTTTTTTAACCCTGATATAATTATATCCAAAGTAGTCAGCTTAAAATTCCAACTTGTTCTTGTTATAAGAAATCTTTGTGGTCTGCTCTTAAAAGTTTTCCTGGAATTCTTAAAAACATGCTAGGCTTTCATGTTTGTGCCTGGAAAGTAGCAAGAGCTTGCCAGTGGTTTTTTTCACATATGCAGTGACCGTTGTGGATGGGAGCCAATAATTAACGTTCACACGCTTATTCACATCTTCAAAGTGTTTTACAAACATTTAATTAGTTCATGCTTAACTTATGTACTAGAAGTTGGAAAACCAGTTTTTAAGGTTCATTTTAGCAGTGAACCTTAAAAGTTTTAGTTTTTAAGGTTCATTTTAGAAGTGTTGGGGGGCGGGGATAAAGGAGAAAAATAGAGGTAGAGATAGCTTCCCTTGCTCCCCTAGCCTTTGGTCTAACATGACTTTGGGGGTATAGAACTTTGGGTTGAGGCAAGAGTGGAGTTACATGGACTGGGAAAAAGAACATTGGGTAGAATGCTTGGGAAAAGACATGGATAATTCACTTTCAGCTCAACTTTTCCTTTATGTAGGCCAGTATGTGAGGATTGTCCTAATTCATTCCTATGAGTATTCTGAACAGTAGGTTGTGACTGGAGCAGACTCAGGAAAATTAGAATACATGCTAATACATGCTAATTCGGGGAGGGATCATCTTTGCCAGTTTCCTCACTACTGGTTTCCTCCTACTATTCTACTTTTGATTCTATTCTCCCACCCCTGTAATGGGCCAGGTTATATAGTGGAAACACTGTTCTCAGTTGTGCTGTGTTCCTTTCGCATTAGCTGTGTGACTTGGCCTGGCCAGAGCAAAAGTTTCTGCTCTTTGTTACTTTGTTACTGTTCTGTTACTTCGTTCTGTGGAATAGCTTATTTGATTTAGTTTAATGGTTTTGAGACAAGCTTTCACTTTGTAGCTTGTCTGGAGCTCATTTATGGAGCCTCCTCTGCCCTGGAACTCCATGTAGTCCTCTTTAGCTTCAAGAGTACTGAATTGGTTTTTAGGTGTGAGCCGCCACACCCAGTTGTGAAATTGTTTTGTCAATGACTCAGGTTTTAATAGTGAAAAAACCTTATTGTTTTTCTGTATAAAACTGACTATATCAGATTGCGTTTCCTTAGTTGGCAAGTGAGACACAGGATAACACTGCCCCTTGATTCCCTGGAGAATATACGTCATTCACCTGTCTTTTGAAGGACTCAGTTTCTTAAGGATGCTCATGAGGATACCAAGGTATGCTTAGGAGTAAAGAACACTTTGGTAAGTTCTGTAGCAGGTCATTGTTCAAGGTGTCCACTTGTTTTCTTCTAATTTTGTTTGTAGCACTTGACTGTATGTTTGCTCATGGCTAAGATGTTCTGTTTGAAGGCTTGGTGCAGTGTGTTCACTGTTAGATGTCAGGGCTCTGCCTTATAGTCATGATCATCCGGAATAGACAAATACAGTAGACTTAGGACGGATACAACCATCCATCTATTTTATTACTGTAGTTGCCATGGTGTATCAGGATTTTATTTTGTAATAGGAAAAATGTTTCAAAGAGAAATAGCCTCTGAAATCTACTTCTAGGCACATGATTCTCTTTTTGCAAGTGCGCCATCACACTTTTGTGACTCACTTTTTGTTTTAGTTCTAAAGAGGTGGCCAGAGATGAATATAGAACTTAGGTTCCTAGACAAGAAATGTACAAAGAATAATTCATACTGTTGAGGATTAGTTTAAGTTTTGGCGACTTCCTACCTTGTTTGGAAAAGATAACTGTTATTATTATTGAACCTTAAGACTTTTTCCTTTTCTCATGTAGTGCAGTAAATACTGTATCTAATTTTCTAAGGCAGAACATCCTGTTCATCATTGTTTATAGCCTCAGCTTTCAGAGGAACTTGAATCTTTGTATAGATAATCTTGCCAGGGAAACTTTAGTACCCGACTACAGAAAGAAGAAAAATTCTGAGAGCTTGGCATGTATATTTAATTAAAATTTTATCATGAATATGGATCTGTTCTTCATGGTACTAGATAATCGTGGCCGCAGGGCCAGGAAGGTACCTCAGCTGGTAAAGGTGCATGCTGTACAGATTTCTTTTGAGGTCAGATTCCTGGAACACATTTCAGTATATATTCAGTATATACTTCTAGGTATCCGTAATCTTAGTGGTTGACTCTACAGGCAGATGGGAGAGCCTCCTGCCTACCATCTTTATATCAGTTAATCAGGGTAGAGATACAGTTTGAGATCTTACCTAAACAAGTTGTCTGTCAGTTACTACCTTTTAAGTTTATGCTCTATTTTCTTTGTGTGATGTGTTAGTGCATATGTGTGCCACAGTGTGTGTGTGTGGAGGCCAGAGGATAATTTGTTGGAGTCTGTTTTCTCTACCATATGGGCCCCAGGGATTAAGGTGTAGTGGTAAACACCTCAACAACATGGCTAGCCCTAATTCTTGATATTTATTTTTATTTTTTATTTAATCGTCTGTCTGTCTGTCTGTCTGTCTGTCTGTCTGTCTAACAAGTCTATTTAACAAGGTCAAGACAACTTGAGGGAGTCAGTTTCCTTTCCCAGGTTCACTGTAGTAAACTCAGGTTGTCAGGTTTGGTGGCAGTCACTTTTACCTGCTGAACCTCCTTGCCCAAATTTTATTATTTTTTATTTTATTTGAACATTTTAAAATATTTTATTTTGTGTGCACAAGTGTTTTGACTGCATGCATATATGCACTCCGTGTATGTATAAATGCCTAGTGGCCACTCAGAAGAAGGCACCAGATTCATTGGAACTGAAGTTATGGATGATTGTAAGCCCATGTAGGTGCAGGGGACTGAACCCTGGGCCTCTGCAAGAGCAGAGAGTGCTCTTAATCCTTGAGCCAATCTCTCCAGCCCCAAAATAACAAAGTGGAGCTTTGTAACCAGGCTTGTTTGGTCCTTTGTTATGAGTCAGTGACTCACAGAATAGTCTTAACTGACCTGGAACTGACTGTGTAGCCTGTGTTGGCCTTAAACTCAGAGATCTGAGCACCCCGTCTCCTAGGTGCCATGATTAAAGCATGCACTCCTATACTTGGCAGTTTTAAAATTTTACTTTACTTATTTGCTATTTCAGTTCCCTCTCACTGTATAGACCAGGCTGGTTTCAGACTTACAGAGATGCACCTGCCTCTACCTCTTCGTTGCTGAGATTTAAAGGCATGCACCACTACCACCCAACATCTTATTAATTTTCAATAGTGAGTTTTAAATAGTATCTCATATTAATACATAATACTGTACACCCTGACATATCTTTTAAAACATGACATGATCTGTTTCCAGGACACTAATCAGCTACTTTGTCAAAGCAGATGAGAGCCAAGTAGCCTGTTTTCCTTTCAACAGAGCAGTGACAGACCACGAGCCTACTGAAGACCTTTGTATGGAATCAGAGGTGTCTGTCAAGTCAGATGGGAGAAGTTAAAGCTGTACACCTTACTGATCTGAGAAGGTTTTAGGTTCTCCCTTATGTTAGACTTTTTTCTCCTCCAGTTTGCTATTTCTCTGAAATACTGGCACAAGAATGTTTTGATTTACATAAAATTATCTTTGGTTTTATGTCAGCCTTTTTTGTTTTTAGTTGCGTCTCCACATAAAATTTAGTTACCTTTTTCTTTTGGAGGATTATTTTTCTTCATACAAGGCATTCCCACTTTGATTTTTGTGAAGAAAATATCTTTATTTTTATTCATTTTTTTAAAAAAGTAAACAAATACTTTAAGTTTGTTGTTCATAATTCATTTGGGCAGTGAATGTAAAAATGTTGATTTTTTTTCCATGCTTTTAAATTCACATCATCATCTTAAGAGCTTTCACCCAAAGCTCTCCCAAACAACTGCTAATTCATGTCACCTGTTGTGTGCATAGCATCCTCTCCTGTGAATTCTGTGAAATACCACAGTTTCCTGCCCTGACCATGATAAAGTATGATTTGGTGGCTTTGCCCAAAGTGCTGGGGCAGTGTTACCTGTTACCTGTTAGCTCCCTAGGACACACACTCTTAAATGGAGACATTTTCTTCATGAGTCCAAATAAAAGTAATCATTCCTCTGTGAGATGTCTCAGGACCTGGAAGAAAAATGGTGTGTTCTTCCCCTCAGCTTGATGCCTGTTGAAATGGCCAGGGGCAAGTTCACTAAAGTAGCAGCTGCATGATTTTGATTCTTCATTGCTATGTGGACAGTTATAGTGCTGTCCTAAGCTTAATACCTGTGCTCTGCACTGTAAGAGGCAGTCTCTGCTTACCGTATTTTATGGATAAGGAGTCTGAGGTTCGGAGAGGCTTGCTCAGCGTTGGGATGTAAACTAATGAGGATCTGACTCTAGAGCCCAAACTCTTGTGTATGCCTTAGTCTAAGAAGAATTGAAATATTTATGTGAGAAGGCTATCTGTTATGAGCTGTGGTTTTGACAGAGCCTTATGTAACTTTGATTTTACCAGTACACTTATTTTTATAGATAGTTTTCTACTTTATAATCTCTTAAGATAGGGCCTCACAAAAAATGCTAGGTTTCCATCACTCCACTAAAATTCAAGATTTGGATATAACACAGAAAGTAACACTTAGAAATAAATGACATTATCTGTGAGTGACATTATTTAGCATCATTTGTGTTTCTATTTCCAAACTAGAAGATTGTAGAGGGTGCTTGTATATGTGTTCCTACATACCTGTATACAAACCATATGTGATGTATGTACTTGGAACCACCAGATTATAAAACATTTCGGGGAGGTGGGTTTATATACTATTAACTATGTGGCATAACTAATTTAATTGCTCCATGATATTTCATTACATGGACTTAGAATTTTCCTTAGGCTACTAATTATCTTATTTGAATATTTATATTGTATCTCTCTTTCCTTTGTTGCTCCCTGTTGCTCCCTTCTTCCTTTCTGGTACTTAAAGACACTGCTATGGTGAAGTCTTACAGACATATGTCTGCTCATTCTTGTTTATGTCTTCTCACAGAAACAGAGTTGCTAGGACAAAGGAGTTCACATGTCAGCAGCTGTCAATAGATAGTGCCAAGTTTGTCTGTAGAAAGCAGCACACAACTTTAATCCTGGCACACATGTTCACTGGTAGTCATGAATACCTATTTTCCATATTTTCATAACTTTTAGAAAGTAAGTTTACATTTTTACTTTTAGCTTTTTTGAGAATCTTGTTGTTTATCTCAGGCTGATCTTAAACTCAATGATCCTTTTGCTCTGGACTCCCCAGTGCTAGGTTTACAGGTGTGTGTCACCATGCCCATCTCTAAATACAAAAATTTTAATGTTTTAAATGTCATAGAATTGCCATATTATTGGTAATCACTAATAAATGAAGAGATCTTGTATTTTTGTATGTCTTTTTAAAAATTCACTTTATTTTAGTTCCTTTAGAATAAATTGAGTTTTAGATTTTACAATATATATATATACACACACACACACACACACATATACACACATACATACACACACATGTATTTTTAAAATTGGAAAAACAAAACATGTAAAATACATGTAGCCTGAAAGTGGGGCTGGGAAGGTCCTGGGACTGTGTGTGTTTATGACTCTTGCAGAGGACCTGGTTTTGGTTCCTCAGCACTCATGGCTCACAACCATCCTTAAATCCAGTTCTAGGAGATCAGTGGCTTCCACAGGTACTAGGCATACACATGGTACACATACAGTTGTCCAGGCAAAACATTCATACAAATCTTAAACATTTAAAAATGACATTTTTATTCATTTTGAATGTGTTTGTGAGCACATTCTGCCTGCCTCTGCCTGAATGCTGGGATTAAAGTTGTGTGCCACTGTGCCCGGCTTCCTTTGGCTCTGTAAGTGTAGGGACCATGACTGTAATCACTGTGGTGTCAGGTATTTTTATGACTGTATGTCTTGTTCTTTTTTACCCACTCTGTGGCCTTGGGTTGGATGCTTGACTTTGAGCTCCAGCTTTCTTGGTGTAAAGTGGGAACAGTGACACCCATTCTGTGCACAGTGCTGGTTGCTGGGCACACAGTATGTGCTCAGTAAGCATTTCTTCTGCAGTTTGGGGAAGGATTTAGTGTAGATAGTGGTGTAGTGGATTGGAAGCTATAAGAGATAGAACTGTACAGCAGGCACAGACCACTGCAGTTCCCGTTTCTAGTAAACAATTCTGTACCCACATTTGTGCCTTTATTTTGGGAGACAGGAAGTATCTAATAACTTGTTTCCAACTTTCTTAACTTTGTAAATGTCATTAGCTTGCATAATATTTTCTGTAAGCAAATGGATGCTTTGTAGGAAAAATAGGCTAGAATGGAGCTAATTAAGTTTTATGTAAACTTTAAGTACATTGTAGAACATGTCTGAACAGAGTGAGTATGTGCCAGGCCACTAGAAATGTTTTAACTATACCAATAGCGATAGAAAGTTATGGTGTAGCGGTGATCTAGACCTGGCTTTGTGGGTCTGAATTCTGAGGCACACTGGTAATGGATGAGGGATTGAACTGGATCTGCAGCATGACTAGAATTTTGTTAGGCATGAGTTGGCAAGAAAAGGAATGGTCTTGAAGCAGTGTGGACAATGAACAAACATTGGAAAACTTTGTGTGTTCCAAGTGAGTGGTGAGGTGTATTTGAGTTATTTCTTTGTAGAATTAGGCCAACAAGTCAAGCTGGGGTAGCGTAAGCATCTTACATGTTGTGTTAGAGAATTTAGTTTGTTCTTCTGAACAAAAGGGAAGGCAGCTCACTTGGGGAGGATTATGGGTAGTGACAGCTGTGGAAAATGAAGCACTTGCCCCTGAGGGACCTTCAGAGGCCACTGTATTAGTTTAGGACAGGGATTATGAGAGCCAGAATGCAGGGACCATGAAAGAGAATCAGATCTCCTGGATATTTACAGTGAAACAGAGGAAACCTGGTGAAGAGATAGAGGGAAGTGAAATAGCATCGTTGTCCACAGTGATTGGGAGCTTCTAACATCAGTTTCTGGTGAACTGGAGCATACTGGCTGGTATTTTACAAAAATACAGCTGATATTTTTAAAAGTTGGAAGAAATTTAGTTGTGGCAAAACACATACAGCATAAAACCTACTATTTAAACTATTTTTTCTTTTTTTAAGACCTTTAAAGTTATCTATGTGTTTGTGTACGTGTAAGTGATGGGTAGATACCTGTGGAGGTTAAGAAGAGAACATAAGTGCCACTGGAGTCAGAGTTAAGGAGACTGAGCTACCTGATGTGGATGCTGGGGACTAAACTTTGGTACTAAGGAATAACAGCAAGTACCATCTCTCCAGCCCCATCTTTCCCATTTTTAAGTGTGGAGTTTAGTAGTATTAGTTATTTTTATGTTGTTCTACAACTGTGGGTCCCCAGTTGCGGAGGGTGTTCCACGATGATCTCCCGGCTGAGGACAGAGTGAGAGTAGGGAGAGTCTGCTACTGTCTCTGCCGCTGCCGCTGCCTCTGCCTGCGTCTCCACTGTTCGTTGGTCTCCGGCCAGGCCTGGTGTGAGAGGTCTGGGCCAAAGGGTACAGAGTGCAAGCAGGGAGGAGAGATTGCCTACCCTCGCTGCTGCCTCTGCCCAAGTCTCCGCGTCCCCACTCGGTCACTCCCAGGTGCTGCATCTGTCTCTCGGCGCTGAGCCGGCCCGGGCTGGGCTGTTAGGAAGCCGGCTAGCTGGCAAGGAAGCAGCTTGGTGCCCCAGGAAGGTTCCAGGAGAGCAGATCTCTCCCCAAGTGTTACAGCTCTAGTGTTACAGCTCTTGTGGCAGAAACTCTCGGACACCAGGATGATTCTCGAACACACCCTTTACTTCTCCAGAATAGAGCCCTTATATACAGTTTCAGGGTGAGTTAGGGTCTGGCAGCAGATAACGCCTATTGGCTTGCTCTGAGAGCTTGGAGATACCTCATCTACATGTGGGAGAGCCTGAGGCACTGTTCCTCGTGACCGACGGACCTCTCTTTGGGAGGGGCTGTGGAGGGCTGAAGCTGAATGTAAAGAACCAGGGCCTGGGGGCAAAAGCTGAATACCTGCCGTCCAGATAATGGTCCGGGGTTCAAGACTTGCTCAGCCAGGTAGGTACCCAGCTGCTTCTCCCAGCCCAGCACCCCACATACAACCGTCACCACTGACTATAAGTTTTCATTCTGCAGAACTAAAACTATCCTTTAAACTATAAATGCCTGTTTTTATCCCCCAGACACTGGCAAATAGCAATTCTTTTTTCTGTCTCTATGAATTTTGCTGCTCTAGCTTGTAGAGTTTGACTTCTTGTAACTGGCTAAATTCCCTTGTGTGATGTCTTTAAGATTAATTTATGTTGTTTGCATGTGTCAGAATTGACTTCTTTTCTAAGGCAGACTTACATTCATTGTGTATATACACTAGGGTTGCTTCTCTCTGTCGGCCATTGTGAGTAAGCTGTACGAGCACGAGTGTGCAGAATCTCTTTAAGCCTTTGCTTTCAACTCTTTGCTGAATATGCCTATAATACTTCACTTGTCATGGTATTCACTAGAGTTATATTCTTGGAGGAAAATAATGCCATTAACACTAATGCCTCTTTAGAAAATGTTTATTTTAAATTATGTGTGTATGTGTGTGTCTGTGTGCATGTGTGACTATGAGTACCTGTGGCGTTCAGAAGAGGGCATCGGATCCTGTGGGTCTGACATTTTTTATGGGCAGTTTTGAGCCACTGGATGTGTAGATGGTTGAGAACATTGATGAGAACAGTTTGTACCTATAACAACTGACCCATCTTTCTAACATCCCTGGTAAAGGAATAGACATTAACTTGTTAAATCTCAACTTTAAAGCACGTACGTTAGAAATGTGATCAAAAAGGAGTTATGCTTAAAAGATTCTGTAAAAACATTTTGGTTGTGTTACGGAAAAGCTGTTGTGTGATTTTCTTTCCAGATGATCTTGCTTCTTTTCTGTTACCTACTCTTTAATGGGACTTCATTCTTACTTGAAAGGCAAACTGATAGACAGTTATTTGTTATTTAGAAGGTAGTTATTTGGCACATACGCTCCCAGGCTCTTCTCCCTCTGATTTTTACTTTTTGGTGGAATTGGGGGTTGATCTCCAGGTCTCATGCATGCTAGACAGTGGAAATGGAAAAGTAGCTATCTTAGTCTTTGAAAGGGGGGAACAGGTAAAATTTCTTTTTTAAACTTTGTTATTATTCTTTTAGTCTGGCTTAATTCAACCTTTGTTCCTAGATTTTTTTTTCTATAATTCACACTGTGACCTGAAGCCACAGTCAGCACTGCTGTGGCCATTCCATAATTGGTACTTGGCATTTGTATTATGTAAGTAAGCTTTGACTGGAGCAAGTTTAAATGGTTGTAAACATCCCCTATTCATTTCTACAACTGTATTTTGTGGTAGAATTGAATTACTAATTGTGTGAAGGCGTTTTTTTTAAAATGAGGGACAAAAATGGGAGTGCTTGGGAGTAGTTGCCCAGTAAAGCCATTGAAAGGGATATGATTGCTGTGCTTTAATTTTTCTTCTCTAAAGCTGGCAATAGTTTTTTCTTACAGCAGTTGTCTCTATGCACATAGGAATGAATTTAGTAAGTGGAGATGACGATGTACTGAATGATAGTGGAGAAAAATCATGTTACTATAAATGGATAGAACAGGTTTGTCCTTCCTTCCTTCCTTCCTTCCTTCCTTCCTTCCTTCCTTCCTTCCTTCCTTCCTTCTGCCCCTCCTCCCCCCTCTCCCTCCCTCCCTTCTTTTTATATAACCTAGAGTTTGGGAGTGAGTTGGCAGACTGCATATTTTATTAACTGTTATGTAGAAATTGCCTTGATGTGAATACATTTCTAAAATGAATAGTTAATTTGTTCTTGTTGCTTTTACAAAGTCCCTTTGAACAAATGATTCAGATGGTTCCCTAATTCTGAAGAAGAAGCTGATGGCATATGCCTAAGGCATTTTGTTCACTTAGCCATGCCACTATATGTGGCTAAAATGGTCTACTGGGAGGAGAATTGGCTTTCTGTCTTCAACAGTTGATTCTGGGCCTTTTATGGGTGCTGGTGGGATGGGGTGGTGGTGTTTAAAGCTCAAAACCACTTAGGCATGCACTTCTACCACCCTACCCTCCTTTTAATTAAAGTAGGGTCTTTTGTATCCCACGCTGGCTTTCAACTCACCATGTAATAGAAGGGTAACCCTTGAACTTTTGATCCTCCAATCTCTACCTCCTGAGTGCTGGGATTAAAGTCATACTCCTCTGTACCTGGTTTATGTGCTTGGTCTTAGGTATTTGGAATTGAACCCAGGTTTTGTACATGTTAGCCAAGCATAGTTACCCAGCCCTGGTCTTAAACTCTTTATCCTCCTTCCTCTGTCTTCATTGCTGTTGGCAATAGACACATGCCACCATGGGTTTCTTACCTATATTTGCTGCATTATAATGTAGAAGGAAGACTTCAGTGTACTCCAGAGTTACACTTATTTTGTGAGCTAGTTTGGTTGTATTTTCTAGAGTCAAAATGATTTTTTTTAAATTGAACTCTCACATTTGTGTTGGTAGACTAATTCTAGAAATGGTTGACTTTTTTTTTCTTTAATCTGAGGAATTATGGAGAGAAATGGTCTTTTCTCCTGTGAGCATGTTGTTGATTAGCTTTTGGACAGGAGGTTTACAACAGATCTAATGAACTCACAACCCTGTAGTTATGCGTGGGCGCTTATTTTCTGGAACTTAATAGATCAAGCAGATTTAGAATTAAGTTCACTTTGTGTGGCAAATGTCACTGGGAAGATTTGAATAGTGACGTGGATATAGGACAGCAGCTGTAACTTCTTTGAGGATTTGGAGAGAAGGAAGAGAGAGGACCATTCTGGTTTTTTTGTTTTGTTTGTTTGTTTTTAAGACTCATGGTGTGGCAAGCCTGGAACTCACTACCTCCTACATGTGTACCTCCATGTCTAGCTTGAGAAGGATCATTCTAAAACCTTGAGCATTAACAATAATGTGGGGTTGTCTTACAAGCTCAGATTTCTCCCTGTGTATTTATGTATGTGGACACTTAAGAATTAGTCTGGGACTGGAAAGATGGCTCAGTGGTTAAGAGTGTTAGATATTCTAGCAGAGGGCCAGACCCTACATGGTGGCTTACAACCATCTGTAATTCCAGTTCTGTCATTAGAGAGCTTTTGTAGACACTAGGCATGCAGAGGGTGTACACACATGAAATAAGTAAGCAAAAAAAAAAAAATCCTAAATGTACATACACAAAAGAGTTAGTCTAAACAATCTTTTCGTTGTATAATTTATAGTTAACACTATGTGCTAGGATTTTAGGAAGGAGTTTAAAAATAAATATATATCTCAATACATTGATTAATGGTTTCGTTCATTCTGTTTATTTACTGTTTATTCCCTGGAGCTAAGCCACTTTGGAAGGGTTCCCTCTCGTAGGCCCCATTCATTAATGTAAAATCACACCTTATACCTTTCTCCAGTAATAGCCTTGAACTTGATTGGTAACATAGTAGTTTTGGAGTCTCCTGTGGTTAATGAGTATGTAATAGGTACTTAAGATTTTCCATGACTGACTAGGTTTTAGTGGGAAAAGGAAGTTAATTTGCTGTTAACTTTCTGAATGTGTAAGGTATCGAATCACATCTGTGATGATTATAGGAAGTTTGGTGAGAGCCAGGGTTTCAGAGTCATTCAGTGAGTCATGTGACCCACTGAAGAGCAGTGTGCTCATTCTACTAGACTCTAAGCAAGGCCCTGGCATGTCCTCATGCTTTATTCCTCTTCCTCCCTTCCCATGGAACAGCTCTCTCTCTTTTTTTTTTTTTTGCAGAGTTTCAAAAGTAAAATTTCAGACTTTATACATACATTCTCCTTTAAAGTCATACTGTATCTTAAATGGTGCCTGCAGAAGCTGTTTGATACCTTGGGATTGGAGTTCTAGATGGTTCTAAGCTGTGATGTGGGTTCTGGGAACAAAACCAGGTCCTCTGCAAGCACTCTGAACTGCTGAGCCATCGTTTTAGCACCTTCTCTAATTGTTAAATGTCCACTTACACAAATACAGAGTCCAAGTGTTCTCTACATAAAGGTAAGATACAAAGAGTGTTGTGTCTTCACAGTTAGTTCTTTCCCATGTACAGTACAGCACAGTTCACACTACACTAGCTGCATTTGCAGTGCTCAGCAGCCTCAGGAGTCCAGCAGCCATTTCATGGGATCTTCTCGTCCTAGTGCAGTAGCCACAATCTCATTTTGCTTCTTTTAAAAGTGTAAGTTAGTAGCCAGTACTTCAGCAGCTGCCTAAGAGGTCATCTTTTTTTTTTTTTTTTTGATTCTTTATGCTTATAGCATGTTGTTATCACTGCCATTAACTAGTAAAATCTTTCATTTGGAACTGACAGTTCTTTGTAGAAATGTGTATACTTGGTTATTTTTCCAGTACTTACAAATGCAACTCCTCAACAGGTTTAAACAAAATAAACCAGTAGTATTTTAAAGATTTATTTATTTATTTATTTATTTATTTATTTATTTATTTTATGTATGTGAGTACATGGTAGTTGTCTTCAGACACACCAGAAGAGGGCGTCAGATCACATTGCAGATGGTTGTGAGCCACCATGCGGTTGTTGGGAATTGATCTCAGGACCTTTGGAAGAGCAGTCAGTGCTCTTAACCACTGAACCATCTCTCCAGCCCCCCAATAGTATTTTAAAAAGTGAAATAATTGTGCTTAGGCTACATATTTTTAAATTAATTAATTAATTTTTTAAGCATATTGGTGTTTTGCCTGTATGTTTGTCTGTATGAGGGGTGTCAACTTGGAGATACAGTTATGAGCTGCCATGTGTATGCTGGGAATTATATGAGGGTGTCAACTTGGAAATAAAAACAGTTATGAGCTGCCATGTGGGTAGTAGGCATTGAACCTGGGTCCTCTGGAAGAACAGTCAGTGCTCTTGACCACTGAGCCATGTCTTCAGCCCTTAGGCTACATTTTTCAAGAAATTCATAATTACCCACAGTAATGGAAAAGACATGGCTAAGACCAATTTTAGACAGAGAGGTAACAATGAGACTCTGAGCAGGAGTGTAATATAGCTGATTACGTTCAGTACCTCACCTTTAGTTTCATTATGTACCAGGCATTGTTCATATGTTTAAACTAAGATGTGGACATGGTATTTCACCTATGAGAGTCATTTTTTAAAGTTTGAATAGAATTGAGAAGAAAATTTTGGATGAAATGAGAAGAGTCAAAGTATACATTTTTTTGTTATTATGAAGACTGTTTGCTTTAGGTCTTAGTCCTGTAGTGTCCTATGATATGTGAAATTTTCAAATGTATTTGTGTGCATTTTAAAATATATTACATGGCTACCTGGGAGATCTTCCAGCAGTTAGGAGTATCAGAGTCCTTGAGTTTGGTTCCTAGTACCTATATCCTACAATTCACAGTTGCCTGCAACTCCAACCCCAAGAGGATTCAATACCCTCTTCTGGACTTCATGAACACCACACTCATGTGCACGTCCTGCCATTGAATACATAATTAAAAATAAAAAGTAAACTCTTTTAAATAGGTAGTGAATTGTGTGGTACTGACAGGCGAGAACTATGACAGCCCCAATGCTGTCTCATAGTGCTGTCCTTGTGACATTCTATGACTTGTTCTAATGCTGTCAAATGATATTCATGACAAAGACCCATTGGTCACATTGATGAACTGCATTTACATTTCTGGCCAAGCCTTTTCCTTTTTTTCTTTTTCTTTCTCTCTTTTTTCCTTTCTTGCTTTCCTTCCTTCCTTCCCTCCCTCCCTCCCTCCCTCCCTCCCTCCCTCCTTCCTTCCTTCCTTCCTTCCTTCCTTCCTTCCTTCTCTTTCTTCCTTCCCTTTCTTCCCTTTCTTTCCTTTCTTTCTTTCTTTCTTTCTTTCTTTCTCTCTCTCTTTCTTTCTTTCTCTCTCTCTCTCTCTCTCTCTCTCTCTTTCTTTCTTTCTTTCTTTCTTTCTTTCTTTCTCTCTTTCTCAGTTTTTGAGACAGGGTCTCACTATGTAGCCCTGGCTGCTACAACTATCTGTAAATGAATCTGCCCTTGAACTCAAGATCCCCCCAGAGTATTTTCACTTCACTTTCATGGTAAGTCCAGCCCATGACTATGAAATGATATGATATGACATGATACAGTATGATGAATGGCTCCCTGAGCTCCGTCTCTGTCTTCCTGTTTGAAGGATGGATGCTGAGAATGATGTTATTCGTCAGCTCATCTCTTAATCCAGTGTAAAGACCAGTGCTAAATTATTTGGAACAATGAGTTGACCCTAACTTGAGATAGAAAAGACAATATAAACTGGTATTTAAAACTCTTCCCTAGTTGATGGGCTTGATGGGCCCACTCATAACCCCAGCACTAGAATGAGGAAGGCTGATGATGGTTCTGAGGTCCTGACCAGCCTGGCCTACACGTTCCTTGTCTCAGATTGTAAACCAAATGAAAAAACATCCAGACCGCTTACCTTTATTGAGATCCGCCTTTACTGAGATGCTAGAAAACAATGCCAGAGGTTTTCATGAAAGTACAAATGTAGATACTTATAAGTACTAGAAATAGATTTTGAAGGGAATCAAGAGCTAGCTACTTTATGGGAATGAAATTTTCTAAATAACAAACTATAGAAAAGGATGCTGAAATAGGAAAACATGGGGTTTCTTTTTTGGTTGATTTCTTGCAATATGAGATATTAACTTTCTTATTAAAAATTAAAGGATCATATTAAAAATTAGAATGTTGCTTTAAATGAATTACTGCTCATTTCTAATTTCATAATTTGTGAAACTTGATTTGTGTGGAACCCTGAGAGCTGTTTTCTGAGTATAGGATTGTATTAAAGGTATAGATAGAATAATGACTTAATTCAGGCAGTTGTTTTATGTTTGATGTTTCAAGTTTGAAGAAATGGTGTCTGGGCACACTTTTAATCCCAGTACTTGGGAGACAGAAAGAGGAGTGGTCTACACAGTGAGTTCTAGGACAGCCAGGGCTATACTAAGCCACTTTAAAAAAAGGTCTGTTTTAAGGAAAATAACTATTTTGTGAACTGTGCAGGTGATAAACATTCCAAAAGTACATTGAATAGGAATAAATGAAGGAGAATATAATTTTACATTGCATTTTAGGTCTTGTAGTATACTAATGATCTTTTGTTTGTTTATTTGAGACAAGGACTCTATTATGTAGCTCTGGCTGTCCTGGAACTCACAATATAGACGAGCCTTACCTTGTACTTACAGAGATCCACTTGCCTCTGCCTCCCAGGTGCTGTGGCCAAAGGCATATGTATGTCAGCACAACGGACTAAACTAGTGATTCTTAAAGCTAAATCTAAAAATAGATGCGCTTGTGTGTACATGTGATGCTGGGGAACAGCTGGAAGAAGTCTCAGCTCTCTTAACCCTCCTAGTTGAACAGGTTTTCCTTTTCATCATCCATATGACTGGGATGTGTTCACTTTTGAGGAGATTATGAAAGTAGCTTAGATTGTCATAGAAACTGGAAGGAATGACAGACTAGTTGATGACTTCTGATACCAAAATAGAAATAATTGAGTTGGGAAAGTGAAATATGTTGCAGATGCTTTAATGGAGATCTGTCTGCTAGTGTACTCGTGCATGTCTTATGTCACTTTTGTCCTTTGCTCTCTTCTCCCCATTGTGGTCTTAACACTAATCTAGATGTCTGCAAAGTAATGAAAAGGTAAAGTCTCTTAGCATTTTGAGTCTCAGGTCCCAAAAGGATGGTAAGGAGGGATTATACTTTATAGGCTTATTTCTGTTTTCAGTCTTTTTTTTTTAAGTCATTTTGTTTGCTTATCCATCCATCCATTCATTCATCCATCCATCTGTCCACCCATCCATCCATCTATACATACATACATACGTATGTACATACATACATAGGATTTATCTGTGTGTGTTTGCGTAAAAGGATATGTTTTATGTCTGACCTAGGGCACATGTGGAGTCTAGAGGACAACCTGTGAGAGTTGGCCTTCTCCTTCCACCATGTAGGACCTGGAGATTGAGCTCAAGTGGTAGGCTTGGTGGCAAGCACCCCAACAAACCCTCTGAGTAAAAGTTCATTTTTCAGTTTGTATGTATTGTTAAACATTTGGTATAGCGATGTCACCTTCTCTCTGCTCCATGAGGGAGGTCTCTGCCTACCTCCCATATTTCCACATTTCTAAAGCAGTGAACTAATTGGTCTTCTAACATAGGGCTTCTTAAGCTTTTACCACTTGTAGCCCCTTTTTACCTGAGAAGTTTACGTGATCCTGAGTGTACAGATACATAAAATAGGCATACAAATAAACACTTTCAGGAAGTACATCATAAAGAAATTAATTTTAAAACAAAAGAATTTATTTTATCATTTCTTAGAATTGGAAACAAACAAAATACTAATGAGATGGGTGGAGAATAAAATCGTGGCTGAATATTTGATGTTGGAGGATTTAGAGAGCATCTTCAGTATTTTTAGAGTTGGTCATTGGTCTGAGTTTATAATCAGTGCTGAGAATACTACTTTGCATAAATATAATGCAAAATGGCAGATATAGTCTTTGTTCTCCATTATTAAGCAGTTATGCTTCATTTAAAACATTTGTTATTGTGTATGCATAGTGTGTTTGTATGTGTGAGAGAGAGTGTGTATGTGGTGTGTGTGTGTGTGGTGCATGCCATGGCGAGCATGTGGAGGGCAGAGTACAACTTCATGGCCTCTGTCTCTCCTTCCATCTTGGTGTGTGTTCAATGACTGAACTCAGGTCACTGTCTTTCCTGGCAGCAACCTTTACTTGCTGAGGCATCTCTGGCTGTTTATGTTTCTTTATGAACAGAAAGCATTGTATGAAAACACAAAGGTTCAAAACAGATAATAATCTCTAATCTGAGCTGAGGTTTCAGGCAGCCATTGGTTGGTGTTAGGTAGTGTGACAGCATGCGCAATGCAGTGTGCACATTATGTGTGTTCATAATGAAGGCAGCAGTGAGGTATGACGAAATATGGATAAGTGTTCACAGAAACACCTCAGCTTCATTATGCATATGAAGTTTTAAATTAAAGTTTTGTTGCATGTTCAGAAGCTTTAGACTCCTGCCAAAATTTTTTTTTTCTCCAAAATCCTTCCTCCTTAATTTAGTTTCATGACCCCTTGTCATGGCCTGGAGAGTTGGCTTATCGGTTAAGAGCAGCTGGAGCTCTTACAAAGGACTCAAGATTATTTCCCAGCATCTGCTTGTCAGCTCTGTTGCCACCTTCTGACTGACCTCCATGGATGCTGCATGCGTATACATAAACATGTATACGTGTAAACAATTTTAAAAAGAAAGGTCTTAAGATAGGTAGGACTTAATGATCCTAATTTCTTCTCTGTATAAATGAAGGTAATGCTTTTGAGAGAACTGGTATCAGGTGATTTTCTTGTAGGTGATATATAGACTTCTATATATATATCACAAAAGATAATTAAAATAAGATATGTTAAAAACTGATTATCAGGTTGCAAAATAGTGACACAAATTAAAAATGAAAACAAGACATAATCTGCAAAGTATTGACTTGCTCATGTTATTTGAAAATCTTTGAAAAAGAAGTTCTAAAGATATTTGGAATGATGACAGCCTTTGGGGAGTAAGCGTTCACTCACTTAAAAGGACCTTGAATAAGCTAAATGTTTCGTTACAAGATTTCCAATCTTGACTCTTGTCTTAGTTTGCTCTTCCGTTGCTGTGATAAAACACCAAAAAGCACCCTGGGAGGAAAGACTTTATTTCATCGCACACTTTTCAAGCTGTTGTCAAGGGAAGCCAGGGCAGAACTAAAGCTGTGACTGTGAAGGAGTACTGCTTACTGGCTTGCCTTCCTTGGCTTGCCCAGCTTACTTGCTTATACACCCCAAGACTACCCACCTAAGGGTGACTCTGTCCACAGTGGACTAGACCTTCCCAGATCAGTCCTTAATCAATAGAATGGCCACAAAGGGCTCATAGGCCAATCTGATGGGGGGCAGTTTCTTAGTTATACTCTCTTCCCAGGTGAATCTAGCTTGTGTCAAGTTGACAAAAACTAACCAGCATAGCTCTTAAGTTCTTTACAACTCTATGTTATCAACATGTCTAAAAAGATTTTGTGTCATTTTAATCACCACTAACAGGCTTTCCTTTTAATTGGTGTAAATGTAAAATGTCACTGTAGCATGAGTCCTTGAATTATTGGCCCACATGCCAGTAGGCAGTGGAAGGGCAGAAGTAGTGCTTGTTCTGGGAGAAGGGGGCTGAAAACAACTTAGTCATTTCCTATAAATGTACGATTGAGCCTTTCTATCAAAGATCCATTTAAAAGAAAATAGGTAAAAATTTAAGTGTGTATGAATGCAGAATCTCTTAAATATTGAAGCTAGCATAGCTTATGGATAGTTTTTTTGTAGATTATTTTGGGTGTAGAAGAGTATGCTAACTTTCTGCATAGCAAAACACCTGGGATAATTTATGAAGAGGGTCACCATTTTGGAAATTGCAGCCCATGATGGATTGGCACCAGGGTGTTGGCATATTATAAACCAAACGTGCTTACATTGCAGGAAGGAAAAGGGCGGAGGAAGAGATTTAATATCAGTCTCTTTCAGGGGCAAGTCTCTGTGGTGTAAGAACCTTAGTGTAGGCTCCACCTCCTCCCAGTAGTGCCACCAACCCTGTTGACACATAGGCCTTTCCGAGACAGTGCACACATGGACTTACTGGCCCAGTCATAACCTGTTTTAGATGCATTTTCACATTTGATCTTAAACAAAAGGAATTGGGGATATCAGGAATACAAAAGAAAATCTTAGTAGTTCTCAGTGCCACTCAGAGAAACTTGGTGGAAGATGGTGTGTGATGGTTGTATAGTGACACAGCTTCTCTTTACTCACTATATTTCATTCCTTATAAGTACAGAGAGGCTGTAGCCACCACTTGTGCGCTCTCCTTCCAAGTGGCCTTTAAATCATGCTGCACTGTGACTGATGTTTCAGATTGGATCATTTCCCTCATAAACATCTCTCAGTTTTATCCCATTTTGAAAGTGTGAGAATATTTCTAGAGGCGTTTAAGTAAGGAAAGGTTTGAGTAGGGAAGACCCGGTCTAAATGTGCTGTTATCCCTTCAGCTTGGGTCTTGGACTGAAGGAAAGGAGGGAACACTACTGTTTTCTCCCAGTTCCTGATAGTGGACACACATGACCAGCTGTCTCCTGCTCTTGTCCCATGCTTTCCTGCATGGCTTGAACTATAAACCCAAATTACACATCCCTTAACTTTTTGTTTGCTTTGAAGATGATCTCATTGTGTAGCCCAGCTGGTTTGCAACAGAGAGATCTGCCTTCTTTTGCCTCCAGAATGTTAGTATTAAAGATATGGACTACCATTGGCCCTTTCCCCTTTTAATCTGCTTGTTGACAGGATTCTTGATTGCAGCAGTGAGGAAACTATCAAATACATCTGAACACTGATTTGTGTGTGTGTGTGTGTGTGTGTGTGTGTGTGTGTGTGTGTAGAGGAATTAGACTCTTTATTTTCCTTTGTCTTCTTTACTCCACTTTCATTAAAAAAAGTTAGCATATGAACAATAGTCACTGGAACTGTGGAGTTTTGAGAAGTTTATGGAAATTTGGTAGAGAACCAGGGGTTATGGTGTACATCTTTGATCCCAGTGTTCCCATAGACAGAGGCAGGCAGATATGAGTTGGAGGCTGTCTTAGTTAGGGTTTTACTGTTGTGAACAGACACCACGACCAAGGCAACTCATAAGGACATTTAATTGGGGTGGCTTACAGGTTCAGAGGTTCAGTCCATTATCATCAACACGGAAACGTGGCAGCATCCAGGCAGGCCTGGTGCAGGAGGAGCTGAGAGTTCTCCATCTTCATCTGAAGCCTGCTAGCAGAATCCTGGGTTCCAGGCAGCTAGGATGAAGGTCTTAAAGCCCATGCCCACAGTGACACACCTACTCCAACAAGGCCAAACCTACTCCAACAGGGCCACACCTAATAGTGCCACTCCATGGGCGAAGCATATACAAACCATCATAGAGGCTACTCTGGTCTACTTAGAGTCCCAGGTCACCCAGAGTTGCAAAGTGAGACCTTTTAAAAGAACCTCATCCCTACCCACCCACCCTATAAAACCTCAGCAGTCTGTAGCAGAGGAAGGGAGGATCTTGAGTGTGAGGCAATCTGAGCAATGTATTCAGAACCTATCAAAAATAAGCAACAACAAAAATAAAACAAACTTGGTTTGTTATCTGGTCACATCTGTTCATTTAATGACGAAGGAACCTGTGGACCAAAGAGGTAAGACTGGTAAGAGTAGGTGTGGTGTAGTCCTGCTACAACTTGATGTCCCAGGATGGGGTGGTACCCAAGGGGAGCTTCCTCTTCTCTGAGGACTTGTGAGGGTAGGACTGTGAAGAGAGGAGGGAGGGGGGCTGTGATCGGGATGTAAAGGGAATAAATAAATAAATAAATAAATAAGTTAATTAAAAAAAATCTTGGTAGAAGCAATTGTGAAGATCTGTATTTGGGCCCAGCTAACCAGTTATGCAAGTATAAAATGTCTAGATTTTAAGTACTGTACCAGTTGGCCATAATCTTGTTTTAATCATGAGTGTCATGGCTGACACAATTGTTGAATTAATCTTGAATTATAGTAATAAAGTATCATGTCTAAAGAACCAGACACTTGTGGTTAATAAGAAGTCCACACTAGAAGCTTTGGTAGATTTATGTGCTTAGCGCTGGATGTATTTTCTAAGGAATATTGACAGGATATAGCTTACTTTCTCATTTCCACTCCTAAGGACTGTTGGAAACTAGACACCCCAGTCCACTCATCTTGCAGCTGTTGATCATGACTATCAACAATCTTAAATCTGGCATTTTGTTTTCCTTAATACACGCTTCTATTCCTTCTTATCAAATTAAGATGGCGATTACACCCTTTACTTTCCTACAGCCCCAATTAAGTCATGGGACCTCTTATCTAAAGCTGGGAATGCTGAAAGGTGCTTGTCACACTGTCTGAAAGTCAGGCTTCTAAACTTTTATAAAAACGTTAGGGTGTCTGCTGCATTCTGTCCAAAGATACAAAGTTTAAGTGATGGTAGGTTTCCAGCTGCGCTAATAAGAACATAAAAGTCAATGGCTATTAATCACTTTTAGGTTTGCTGTGATCTTGGATGTCAGAAGTGGTAGTTGTGGAAATGACTAAGAGGTACACCTGCTAGAAAAACAAAAGCAAACAACCTCCTCCACCACCATCACCACCAAACCATGGTCTCTTGAGATGGGGTTAGAAGAACCTTCATTGTCCTCTCCACCAGCAGTTGTCTGTCTGCAGCTCCATTCCAGGAAAGGAACTGTTCTCTACTGAATATGTATTGACCTTACCTTATGACCATGTTCTTACCCCTCTCAGCGCTGAATCGCTGACCTGTGACAGAACCAGTGTCCTATCTGAGGGCTGGCCATTTAAATTTAAGAGCTTAAAGCAGATGATTTTGTAGAACATTTAACTTATGTCTGTAGATGACATATTTCTCTTACTTATAATGCACCAAACCCAAAATAACAACAAACAAAAGAAAAGAAAAAACAAACCCAGCCATCATTTCTGCCTAATTCTTTTCTTCTCTTAAGCTCCTGGTTCCCCTCTATCCCAGCAGGATCTTTTAACCCACCTTCCTCTTTCTCCTGAGTGCTAGGATTAAAACATTTGCTACCACGCCCTGCTTAGGTTTCTTTTTTGTTTTGCTTTGTTTTTCCTCAAAACATAAAACACCTCAAATTTTCTCAAAAAATATTTTGAGACTTATTTTTATTTTACATTTGTGGTTATTTTGCTTTGAAGTATGTCTGTGTACCATGTGCATACAGTGTGCTCTTGCAGGCCAGAAGAAGGTGTAACTCTAGTTTGAACTGGAGTTAGAAATGGTTGCTAGCCACTGTGTAGGTGTTGAGAATGGAACCTGAGTCCTTTGGAAGAGCAGCCACTGTTTTTAACTGCTGAGCCAACTCCCTCCAGCCCTAGAATTTCTTTTTCTTAATTTCCTTGAGTTCTTTTTTTCTAGTAATTTCTCCAGATTAACACCCTATCCAGAAACTATTTTCTGGGATAAAGAAGCCTGAGTTCTTCCATGCAGCATAGTAGATAATTTCTCAAGTGATTTCTTTTTCCCAATATATAATTTTGCTTCTGTTTGAAAATGATAAAATTATATGTGTGATAAACAGTTATTAGAAAATAAAAAATGTGATTATTATTAGAAAATAATTTGGTTTGCATATCAAGTTTATATACCTATATGGTTGGGACCATGTACCAATATCTCAGGTGATCTTTGAATAAGAGTGAGGAAAGTTTAAGAAGCAGTATTCTCAACCTGCGGGTTATAACCCCCACGGGGCAACATATCAGATATCCTGCATATCTCTATATTACAGTTCATATCAGTAGCAAAATTACAGTTATAAAGTAGCAATGAAATAATTTTATGGTTGGGGGCCACCACAACATGAACTATCAAGTGGTGACCCACAACCATAAAATTATTTTGTTAAAAAGTTGAAGCATTAGGAAGGTTGAGAACCACTGTTCTAGACCAACACTAAATGGTTAACATTTTTATTAGACGAATTGACTTTATGTGTTCGACATTTGCCATAAAGATATTCTTTGCTAACATGATTTGGTGCTAGCTTCCTACAAAAATACTAATTTTCCTTTGGCTCTCAGGAACTTTGTCTCTAGTTGGGGAGCTGAAGTGTATACAAATTGAGAGAGCAAGAGGTGCCTCAAGGCCAGAGAGCCATACAATGAACCAACCATCCAGCACTAAAACAAGTCACTGTCTGTTCCGAGGGGAAGGGAGCACAAGTCTGCATAGATATTATCAGTAGGCTCTGGTTCCCATCCTGGCATTGGGTCCTGGGGAGATTTTAACTCATTAGGCTTGGGGTGGGACAGGAAGCTAGTTTCTAATCTGCACTGTGGGTTATAACATCAAAGAGAAATCTTGTATTTTCTTACTTCCAAGAAACAAATTTGCTCCTTATTTCTGCATATTCTGTTTCATTTAGATAGCCTTTATTTAAACAAAAGTTGTACATATTCACACACACACACACACACACACACACACACACACACACACACACAGGGTTGAAAAGCATGTATACAGTGTACAACATTCAAATCAGAGTAAACATTTTCTCACATAATACTTTTGTGGTGAAGCCATTTAAATTTTTTCATCTAACTTTTTTTTTTAATCTAACTTTTTTAAAACCTAATAGTACACTTGTTAAATTTTGGCGCACAGCTTAGAACAGACAACACCAGACCAAACGGTTCCAAAGGGGAGGGGGTTTATTCAGGGCAGAGGGCAAAGGTGGGGAGAGAAATGGGAGAAGATAGTGGAGAAAGAGGAGAGTGAGGGGAGAGAAGTGGAGGCCGGCCATGACCACATGGAGAGAGGGGGAAGGGAAGGAGGGAAGGGCAAGGTGACAGAGAGAAGCTAGAGGCAAGAGAGTAAGAGAGAGAAGAGGAGGCAAGCAGCCCCTTTTATAGTAGGCAGGCCTACCTGGCTGTTGCCAGGTAACTGTGGGGAAGAGCATACCTGGGTGTTGCCAGATAGCTGTGGAGGTGGAGTTTAGACAGAATACTGTCATGATCTGTATCCACAGAACCCAGAACTTCTCTTAGCTAACTGTATTTTAGTGCCCATTAATCATCCTTCTCCATCTTTCCCTCCTTTGAATCTTCCCCAGCTTCTGGTAACCATTCCTCTGCTCTCAGCTTCTGTGAGAACATCAGATTGCACTTGTGGTATAGGGAGCTTTTGTGCTATCTCTCTCTCTCTGTCCCTCTTTCCCCATACTTTGCTCTGAAATGGAAGTTATTGAATCAGTGTGTGTGTGTGGGGGGGGTGACTTTTCTCATTCTCCTTCATAGATCTGTTAATATAACCTGTGACTAAATTGGCAGACTTTCTAGTATAGAAGTCAGTTCAGTCTTCACTGCAGTTAATTGTAGAAGCTAGTGAAATAGGCTTCACTTATAATTGCATGTTTCAGATTAAATTTTTGCATTTAATAGCAAGGCCTCATCATATTCCATAAAGCCTCATTAACTTGAAACCCATAATGTAAATTTGTCATTTATATTTGGAAGCATTCTGACATGTTTAATATGTAATAAAGTTGCCATTGTTTGTTTCAGTGTTCTAATTATATGTTTTAACAGTTATAGCAGGACAGACTTCACTTTGGGCATTGTTTTACTGGCTCCTTGTTTTAAGCTAATACTTTCATTAAACTAGTAAATGTTTACATTGAGAAGCCTGTTACTAAATGGTTTTTCTCAAGCAGTCAGATTAGTTGAAGTTGTAAACTGTAATTGCTGTGATGAAATGTGCTGATATTTTCTCTTGAATTGTAGCTAGAAGATCTTTTTCATGGGAGAGGATTGTGATTGAAATGCGCCTCAGTGGCTGTGGGTTGATTTATTTCTTAAAAGGGGTTTGCTGGCTGCCTTCAAGTTTAGTCATTCTGCTCTTGTGCTTGAAGTGATTCTGTGTTGTGTGACTTTGTAGTGTATCTGCTTTTGCTCCATTATCAACAGACTAGTTACTACCTCACCCTCATGTTTACCTTAATTGTCATGTAGAATCATGCAGATCAAACCTGAGTTTGATCACCTGCTACATTACCAGGCACCATGTTTTGATGACCTTATATCTATTAAATTAATATCTGTAAAACCTGCACTAGAAATAGTGTTTCAGAGGTAAAAAAAAAAAAAAAGTGGATGGTTTGAGGGATCACATATGTGGCTCTAGCTCATAGAGCTATCAGAGTTAAGATTCAAATTGTGTCTGCCTTTGGAACAAGTGTGCTTAGCTTTGCTGTACCATGACCATGGAGAGCCTCCCCAGTTTCCTCTTTATCAAGGTGATTGCTCTTTCCCTTTAAGTGAGGTCTTCTGCCAAAGAGGATAGCTTTCCTTCCTCCCTTCCTCCTCCTCTTTCCAACCCCCAGGCTCCCTCAATCTCCTCCTTCCCACTCTCCACTACTGCTGGTTTTTTGTTTATTTGTTTTGGTTTGTTTATTTAACATGTATTCCTGGCTGGCCTGGAACTTGCTATGTAGACCAGGCTGCCCTTGAACTCAGAGAGATTCGCCTGCCTGTTTCTCCCTCTGTCTCCCAAGTGCTGGTGTTAAAGGTGTGTACCACTATGACATCTGTTTAGTTTTTTGTTTGTTTGTTTTAGTTTTTAATTTTAAAAATGTTTGTATGCTTCTAAAATATTTCCTTTTCATTGTGCGTTAGTGCAGTGCCCGCAGAAGCCAGTGGGCCAAAGGCTTCAGATCCCACTGGAACTGGAGTTAAAGGTGGTTGTGAGTCACCTGACAGGGGTGCTGGAAACTGAGCTCAGTTCCCATGGAAGAGCAGAAAATGCTTTTACCCACGGAGCCGTTTTTGCAGCCCCCTTTAAAAATCTAAACGATTTCTTTTATAAAGTACTAGTATTTTGCCTGCATGTTTGTATGTGCACCGTGTGTATGCCTGGTGCCTGCAGAGGTCACAACAGGGCATCACAGCCTTGAACTAGAGTTGCAGACATTTGAGAACCACCTAAACCTAGTTTGTTAAGAACTGAACCCTGGTTCTCTGCAAGAACAGCAAGCACTGTTACCTGCTGAGCCATTTGTCCAGCCATCATCCTTTAAGATATATTTTGAGAACATCTCCCAGAGTAACTAAGGCTGATCATGAATTCTTGGTAATTCTTCTGCCTCAGACTTCCTGGTACTGTGATTATGGTTCAACCCACTATTCAAGGCTTGGATTGTGATTTTTGAGAGCATAATTACTATAAACATTTGTCAGGCATTCACACTGATGGTATGGAGAGACTCATGCTCAATCCAAGGCAGTTAACATTGTTCAGGTTCATGATTTGTTATAAATGAAAGAACCTTGTCTATCTAGAAAAATAGTTTTAAAAAATGCCCATTCGGTCATGAGTACAATGATTAGCAATTTAGGCTGAGAGTTGTTGTTTTCTTCATGTTTGCCAGCTCCATAAATCCAAGGCAAATTATCTAACCTCCTTAAATGTCTCCTCATCTGTAAGCATAGATAGCATTGGTACTGTCTTCAAAGAAGATGAAATTAGATTGTATGAAGTACTTAACAGAATGTTCTGCGCATAGTAAGCTTCAAATGTTGTCGTAAAGCCCCTGGTAAATCATGAATTGGAGCTTAGCCTGGACAACATGGGACACACACACGCACACACTTTAAAAACAAACAAAAAACAAACTTACACTAAAACCCAAAAGAAAACCTCACAGAA
>NW_021604712.1:234459-251959 GCF_004785775.1 Grammomys surdaster | reverse complement strand
AAATGTCTTAATATACATCATTTCATTAAATTTTACCCATAGTTTGTGATCACTTTTTATTACCTTTTTTTCCCTGAATAGATAAGTTCTTGCTTTGCTATATCTTTCTCAACAATGGGAACTTTGCTTTCCTACCCTGTCTTAATTTGTAGGTGGAAAAAGATACCATCTCAGATGCAATGAGATTATGCATCATTTAGAAATGTTACTAATATCTTGTCAGTCTGTGGGCTCCTTAACCTTCGTGTTAGGCTTGAATCCAATTCTTAGAACCTCCTGATTATCCCTTCATATTGCTGAATAAACTTCCTAAATGTGGGTGTGTTACACTAATGTGGTTTCATTATGAAGAGGTTGTCAGCTGGGCAGTGGTGGTGCACACCTTATCCCAGCACTTGGGAGGCAGAGGCAGGAGGATCTCTGTGAGTTTGAGACCAACTTAGTCTACATAGTGAGTTCTAGAACAGCCAGGGCTACACAGAGAACTCCTGTCTCTGGGGTAGGGGTGTGGGTACTAAGAGGTATGTGTGTGTGTGTTTTCTTGTCCTTAGTATGTTTAGTGATTACAGTAGCTGAACCGGTTTGCATCCAGAAGAACCAGTCAGGATGTCTGAGCCCTTCCTTCTATCAACAGGCAAACAGCTTGCTTGGTTCCTTCCTTTGACACTAGTAGGTTCCCAGCTGTGATGGTTGGTGTTTAATGGCCAGCCTGACAGCATCTAGAATCATCTGGGAGAAGGCCCTTTGGTCATGCCTGATGGGGATTAACTTGATTACACTAACTGATGAGGAAAAAAATCGGTTTGAAGCTTAACAGTAGCCCTGTCCTGTGTTCTGTAAAGGACAGAGTGTGCTGAATGTTAGGTTTTCTGCGTTCGTTCCTCCGTTCTGTGATAATACTATGTGATCAGTTACTTTTGAGTTCCTGACTACTTCCCCACCCATAATGGAATCTAACTACAAGGGACCTGTCTTGATACTGAAGACCATGCCAGTCTTGAGCTGTCCTGTCCTTCCTTTCCTACACCCTCTAACTTCCTCCCACTTTTGAATCTTCATCTTACTGTTCTGCTCAGGTTGGTCTATTGAACTCAGAGGTGAGAGCTAGCCTGTACTGTGTCTGTCCAGGAAGACGTCTATATGTTTGTACTACCACACCTGGCCCCGATGAAGAACTTCATAGCTAAAAGAGCTTTGTTTTCATCAGTAGAATGTGATCTATTTAGCTTTCACAGGCAAATCATCTTGTGACTATGCCCCTGCCCCTGGTTCCCCACATTTGAGACCAGGACCTTACTATGTAGCGCTAGCTGCCCTGGAATTTGTAATTCTGTTTTAGCACCAGAATGTTAGGCCTATATTTAGGACAGTTTTTACTTGAGATTGGTCAGGTGCTATAAAGGGAGAGAAGAGAGCCTAAACAGTTCAAAAAGCTGTCAGCAGGGTAGTGCAATTATCAAATGGCGGGAAGTTCAGGTCAGCATTTCGAAGCACTTCCCGAAGATCTGGGTTTGATCCCCAGCATCAGTGTGGCAGTTTACAACTGTCCATAACTTCAGTTCCAGGGGACCTGATGCTCTCTTCTGGCCTCCACAGGCAGGCACAAGTCACATATGTGGTGCACAGACATATATGCAGGCTAAACACCCCCACACAGAAAAACAAATAAATACATAAAAATTATGAGGTGATATAAATCATGCAGATGGATTTCACCAAAGGAGCTGCTATCGACTGTAAATACCAACAGTTTGATTATAAAACCAAGAAAATACCAGCTTAACCCCAAGGTTAAGCCATTGGAAGGTTTGAACATTTCAGATTTTTGTGTTAATTTTTTAGAAAGTATAGCAGTGAAATTGCTGAATTAAACTTTGCCAAAGTGGTTCTTCATTTTATATTTTCACTATGAGTTACATGAGCGTTCTGTTTTCCCACATTTTTACCTGTTTCATTATAGCCATTCCTGTTGGTATGAAGTGGTAATGACTAATGATGGGAAGCATTTTTCCTCTGCTCATTTGTCATTTATTCCTCTGGTAAAGTGTCTTCAAATTTGCTTATTAAATTTTATTTTTGTTTCAGTTATAAATTTCATATATATATATATATATATATATATATATATATATATGAATATGAATTTTTTTTGAATGAGCCTTGGAAATTAGATTAGCTCCTTTGATAAAGATGGTTTGCTGCCAAGCCTGACAACTTGAGTTCAAGACCCACATGATGGAAAATGAGAACCAGTTATCCCAAATTATCCTGTGACTTCCATACAGGGGCCATGCCATAATTATGCCTACATATACACAAAATGATTTTTAGAAATGTAATAAAAAGTAATTCTTACTGTATTGTGGATGTGTATTTTATATGCTTTGAAATATTTTCTCTTAGTTTATGGCTTTTTTTTATTTTCTTAAAAAAAAAGCCAATTTTATGTGTATGAGTATTTTGACTGTGTGTATATAACCACATGTATGCCTGGTGCCTAAGGAGCCCAAAAGATAGCGTCAGATCCCCTGGAACTGGAGTTACAGATAGTCATGAGCTGCCATCTCCATCTGAGTTCTGGAAACCAAACTAGGTCTTCTGGAAAAGAGATGATGTATTTGGTGTCTTAGATTTTCATCTTAGTAAAGATTTTCTCCCATGTTTCCTCTAAAAGTATTTTTCTGTGCTTATGCCTGTGTTCTGTATTTGGTTTAATTTTCATCAGTTAAAGCTAAATTTAGCTGGTGTTAGTAGTGACCTCTACTCCAGACCTTGTGCATACTCAGCAAGCATACTGAGCTATATCCCAGACAGTCTGCTCCTTTCTTCTTAAAAATGTATGTCTTCTTGTTCTGGTGTTGTTTGTTAAAAATCTCTCTCTCTTTTTAAAATCTCATATTTTTGTTGTTTTTTTGCTTTTGTTTTTTGAGACAAGATTTCTCTGTGTAACTCTGGCTGTCCTGGACTTGTGTTTATACCAGGCTGGCCTCAAATTCACAGAGATTCCCCTGCCTCTGCCTCCCTAGCGCTGGGGGAAAAGATGCATGCCACTATGCCCAGCTTTGATCCTGTTTTATTAATTTTCAGTTTTATATATGCTGATGATCAGAAGGCTTCATTATCTCACTGTGTTGGGGAAGGAAGATGAGAGATGGTTTGTCTAGGGTCTTGGTCTCATTACAGGGAGCCCTTGTGTCATAGTTCTCTCTGCTTTGATGCCTTGCCTTTTCAGAAGAGGCCCATAATCTTTTGTAAACAAGGAGTCCAAACTTGGCTTTGTAAGAAGTTGCTCTGTTCCCCTCTCCCCTGAAGGTGATTATGAAATCTTATTTTTACACACAGGGGTGGGTAAGCCTCAGGCAGAGGAAGCTGTCTTTCTGAACATTAATGGTTCCAGTATGAGAATAGTGAATGAAATCCATCAAACATTTTTGTCCCAGCAGTAATTTTTAGCTATATAAAAGTAAAACAACCTTATTGTGGAACCTCTTGGAAATTACCCAAATATAAAGAAAAGGTCGTTCTTCCTCCATCACCACCATCCCGTTCTGGCTCAGCAGTGCTTTTAAAGTTTGTGTGCTTGATACACAGTCTTTGGACAATATACTTTTGTGAAACAGTGCTTGTTTTTTTGATGGATTTGGGTCTGTTTTCTTTCATTCTTAGAGAGAGTGGTATAAATCTTTAATCCCAGCACCCAGGAGGCAAACTGTGAGTTTGAGACCAGCATCACCTATGTAAGGTATTCAAGACCAGCCAGGACTACATAGTGAGACTCTGTCTAAACAAAACATAAAATGAGAGTGTTAGCTATTCGGAGATTACTATTTTATTTTATTCTTAAATAGGAGCTAGTACCTGACAGACACCTGCTGTGGTACCAGGCCCTGTGTTCCACAAAGTTCTAGGAAGTATTACAATTACATTACAAAAGTATTACAATTATTTCCAGCTGTGTGCTTATTATCTTCCTCCTTTTACAGTGTGAGTTAAATCATTTGCCTAGTGTCTTTAAGCCAGTGTGGGACAGACTTTAAAGCGTGAGTGTTTTTCAGTCCTTTTTTCATGTTTGAAAGGCTTGAAAGAAGAAAGGGTGAAGTAGTTCTCTTTCTTTGGGTCTTGTGTCATCTTTGTGTTCTCTACAAGAGCTAGAAGCCTCCTGAATGCCCGGCTCTGACCAAATTAAAGCTTGTTTCTCTTCTTTCTGTGTTGTACTTTGACTTGAAGACCCTTCCTTGCCATTAGCTTTGGTGAGTACCATTAGTTGAATAGGAAGACAAGAAGCCAGGAACATCTAAACATTTTTAATTGATAGTAAAGTTATTTTCATGTAATATATTTATGGTTTCCCCTCCCACATCTTCTCCCAGATCCTCTCCATTTACCCACTGTTCCTTCTGTCTTTCATGCCTTCCTCCATGCCTTCTATCTTTAGAAAACAGACAGGCAAATAATAAAGACACGTGAACAATAATAAAAGAAAACGAACAAACTAACTACAAAAAAGTATAAGAAACACACACACACAATCAAAAACCATAATATACAAGCAAAAGACCAGTAAGGTTAAAAAAAGGGAGGGAGGGGGAATCTCTGGAGAAAACCACAGTGGGTTCCTTTTGTGTTGGCTGTCTACTGCTGAGCATGCAGTCTTTCCTTAAGTGTGGTTTGTATGCACACTAAGACTCCCTTGGAGAAACTAATTTTTCCTTTGAGAATGGTTGTTAGTTGGAGACAGCTTCTTGGTTGGGGATGGGAGCTCTTGTCTACTACTTCCTGTCTTAGTGCTGAAACATGCATGCTGTCACAGTCTCTGTTCTCTCTGGAGACACTGTTTCCTTGGCTTCATTCATTGCCCTTAGCTGTTACAATCTTTCTTCTGCAGGTAAACCGATACTGGGTTAGGAATAGCAGCTTGTGTCCACTTCCCTTTCAGAGCTGGGACCCCATTTGACTTAGAGCTGTGCAGGCGTAATAGCAGAATCTCTAAGAATCCATGGGTGTCAGTCCTGTTATGTCTAGAAGGCCTGTTTCCTTGCTTTCTTCTATCTCTACTGGATCTGACAGTGTTTCTACCTCCTCTTCCCTGAAATCCCTGAACCATAACGGGAGGGATTTGATGGAGATATCTCATTTAGCATGCACCCATTACACACTGTCCAGTTGTGAGTCTCTGTCTTTGTTACCATCCACTACAGGAGAAAGAATCACTGATGATGGCTGAGTGGGTATAGCAAAATGTTGTTAGGAGTCATTCCTTAGCAGAAGAGTAGTATTTGGCTTTCCTCTCAGTCTGTGGCCCATATATTCTCAGATGCTTGGCCCCTGGAGCAGTGGTTCCATTTTATGGAGGGTATTTTAAATCCAATCAGATAGTGGTTGATTCTTAGAACTTTTGTGCTACTCTTACACCACTGTACCATGCAGGCAGGACAGCACCATAGATCAGAGGATTTGTTGTTTACCTTTTTCCTATGGTGGCATACAGAGTACCACCCAGTACCATAAACACCAGTTAGTAGGAGTGAAGGCTTTAGTTAGGCACCAGATTGTCTTCTTTGAGTTCAATTAGATATTTTGGTGTTCTCTTCAGCAATAGGGGCTTACCATCAGTTTGTGGAGAGCAACCAATAACCTTGGCAACAGCGTGAATAGTTTGGGATATTCCATGGGCCTCTTTACCCAGTATCTTATTGATGTAACCCACTCCTGTCTGTGAAGGTTTCACTTGGTTTCCAGAGATACCTAGTTGGGGCTCTGTCTTCCTCATTATTTGATGATTCCCTTTGGATTTTCTTCATATATGTTTTTATTTTAAGGAGCTTCTACTGTAGTAGGTTTCTGTAAGACCCCTCACATGGTCCTTAGTATTAGCAGTTTCTCTCTGTATTCCCTCCCTTACCCTCCTCCCTTCTCCTCATTTAATTCTCTTGTTCCAGTCTCCTCTCCTGTTTGATCTGCCTATGTTTTTCCCCCTTCCTTGGAAGATCCTTCCCTCTCCACTAGTTTAGTAAGGAACATTGTTTTGAATTGGGTTGATTTCATCAGCATTCTTGATTTATTAAGCATTAACTGGATTTACAAGTCCTGCCTATTTAACAAAGATCCTTTCCTTAGTGTTAACACACTAGAACACACATTTCTTATTGTTCATGTTGGAACCAGAAGTAAAGTTCTGATGCTGTGTTAGAGAACCTGCTGTGGGGACAAGTACTTAACCGCCATGCTGTCTTAGTACTCCTGAGCCTACGGAGACGGAGGAGACACTTGGGATAGGTAGATGGAGATAGTTATGCTTCTGTGGCTTCATTTCCGTCCACTGAGCCTGCATTTATGACTGCCAGGCCCTGCTCCACAGCCAGAACTTGCCATTGACCCCTCAGCTTATCAAATAGCACAGCTTATTATATGTTTGTTTACTTAGTTGTCATAGTATCCATCTGGAAAACAGAAGGTGGTTGTGTTTGTGTAGGAACCCAGGGTTTCCCCTTAGTTGACATTTGTTGGTAGAAATCTTTCAGTGATTCAGGCTAAGGCTTGAGGCTGTGAGCACAAAGGGAGAGGGTATGCTTGGACTCTGGACAGTTATAGAGTTCTTAATATTAACCCACTCTGTTAATCACTAAACTGTTTTGTGTGGTGACTAGGGCTTTTCACTTAAGCTAGTTACTTGTTATAGGAATTGTATTTATTCCAAGCAGGTGTTCTTAGACTGAACATTAGGGTTAGCTTTACAAAAGAGTGCTTCACTGGGACAGCAGGCCTGTACAGTCAGAAACAGAACAAAACAAAAAAACAAACAAAACCTTACATTTAGCAAAGGTAGTTTATGAAATGCAAAAATGAAAGCATAAAGAAACTAAAAAGTGATAAATTTTTTTGGTTTTTTATTTTGTTGCTAGTGAGTCTTGACTTATTTGCTGAAAGAACCTCACAAGTGTAAATGTACTATTTAGTATTGTTTTTCTTTTTCACGGATAGAGAAAGGTTAGGAAGAAAACATTTGCGGGTTTGGTGACATGTCAGCATGTAAAATGCAGTGTTTTTAGAATTTAGAGGAACTACAAACAGTTTTAAGAATGGGATCATATAACAGTTGTGTTAGCATTTAATAAGGTTAGCCAGGCTTCCAGCTCTGTTCCAGGAGTGGTGCTGCCCTTTTCGGGCTTCTGCTTTACTTTTTGGACTGTTTACTTCCTGGACTATGTCTTCGAAGTCCCTTAGGTACTCAACTTACTTCGGAAGTTGTCTTCATTATCACAGCTGATTTAACTCTCCTTTACAGCTGAGGAAATTAAGATAGACGTTTCATGGGTCATGTGTTGTCTTTCATTTAATGCCTGTTTTCTCAGAATTTGTGTCCCCTTCTTCCCCCGCCCCCATCTAACACGTGCTTACTCAGTCAGAAAGCCCCCACCTCTGATCTGTGGTAAGCAAGGGGAGGTTATCTGAGCAAAGCCAGTTCTTTAGAATAAACCTCATTAGGGTTATCTAAAATCTGGAAAGATGGTGGGTTGCTCTAATGAATACTGACTCACTGCAGTTTGTGTAAGTTGTATTTGAGGCCATATCAGTATCCAGGACAGCAGTTTGCTCCATACGACTGTCAGTCTTCGTCTCTCAAGTGAGTGAGCTCACGGCTGTGATGGCACTCTTGAGAACCAGCACTGAGGAACTGCCTGATATATTCTAATTTTAGAGAGTTCGAAAAAGTAAACTAATATAGCTTGATATTTTTAATAATCATTGATTCAGAGGTAGTTTAAGCAGGAAATTTGGTTATTTAAAATAGACCATTTCCTGCAGTTTGGCTTAATTTTATTTTTTTCTTACCTGCCTGTCATAGTATGGGAGTGATTTATGTGGTATTGTGCTCTTGATGAGCGTACATTCTTCAATCACATTCCCCCTAGACTTACAGTGTTGTGTTTAGCCTTTATTATACCGGTTATTTAGAAATTGACCTGGAGGAGGAGATACCACCAGGGATGGAGGGAGTCAGCAGCTACTCAGGTGACACAACACCTGAAAGCTCCTCCTCCTATTGCCTCAGTTGTTGGATGTCCGGGCAGTCATGTAAATTAGACTTAGTGAGCAGAAAATACTAGAATACTTGGAAGGATTTGATAAGGAATTGCTGCTCTTACTTAAATTGTGGATTTGAACCTGTGGTAAGGTAGAGGGGTAGATGTATTTGAACCATAGCAGGGAAGCTATGGTCCAGGGGGCAGCCTGAAGACCTGGACAGTGTGGTTAGGTAAACAGCCAGGGCTAAGCTCTTTGATAGTCACAGATGCATCTTCAACCCTAGTGTGATCAGCACACACATATCCTTTGCCAAAATATTGAATGAATGAATAGCTCTGATTGCAGCTTTTGACACTGTCCTCATTCCTAATGAACCAGGTTTCTACTTTCTGCATTTCTCCATGTGTTTTTATTTTTCAAGTTCTCACAAGAACAGCCCAGTAAACGATGACCACAGCACCCAATGGCTTTTTCAGCCCAAAGTTCCAAGCTTTTTCACATTAGAGTCCAGAGAACCACATGGTCAGGGTTGTGGGCACTGCCCCTACTACTTCCTTGGCATCAGTTTCTGTTGTAGTATAATTTCTGGTGTAGTGACAAAAATCCCTGAAAAAAGCAACTTCGGAGAAAAGTGTTACTTAGCCTATAATTTCTGGTTTCAGTCTATTATTCAGAGGAAGTCAGTGTGACAGGAACCTGGAGTCCCAGGTCTTGTCACATCTACAGCCAAGATCAGAGAGCAAATGAATGCATACATGCCTAGTATTCAGCTTGATTTCTCTATTCTCACACAGTCCAGGGCCCAAACCAAGGAATCATGCTACCCATGGTGGCCTGTGTCTTCCCGTATCAAATAATAATCAAGAAAGTTCTTCAGAGACATGTGCATAGGCCTGTCCTTCATTAAGCCTCCTTTCCCAGATGATTCTAGGCTGTGTCAAATGTAGACACAACCATATGCTAACTATCACAGAGTGAAACTGGCTGGATAGAACAGCCATACTTGTAAATCGAAGACTGAGAGGTAGAACAGAGAATTGTGTAGGCTGATAATATCAGGTCAGCTGGCCTTCAAAGAATATTCTTTTATAGACCAAGGCAATTATCATACCCTGAAATATAAACCAGGGAAATGAGGTGCACCCTTACCTACCCCCCTTTTAATAGAACAAAGGCAGTGTCAATCAAATGCATGGGAAGACCGTAAGGTTCTGTGATTTTTTTTTTTTTTGAGTTTTGATGTGCTATTTCACAAGTTTATTGTTATTGTTGTTATTGTCGTCGTCGTTGTCGTCCTCCTCCTCATCATCATGTTTTTCCCCATCATTACACTGTTTTCTTTTTATTTTATTCTTCTTGAAATAGGATTCCTCAGTGTAGCCTACACTGGCCTTGAACTCATAGCCCTTCTTCCTTTGCCTTTCAAGTGCTCAGATTACAGCATCTTCCACCAAGCCTGCCTATGTCTTATGTTTTTAAAAGGTGATATAATTAGAAAATAACAGAACCTCTTTATTTGCTCAATTTTTTAATTGACTTAATGATTTATTTAATTTTGAGACAGGGTCTCACTGTATAGCCCTGATGGTTCTAGAATTCATTATGTTGAACATACTGGCCTTGAACTCACAGAGCTCCACATGGCTCTGCCTCCAAACTGATGATATTAAAGATGCATGACACTACTCCTGGCTTTAAAAAAATTGTTACTATTACTATAACTATTATTATTAGAGGCAATCTTTATACATAGCCTTGGCTGTCTTGGAATTCACTATGTAGATCAAGCATGCTTGAATTCAGAGATCTGGATGTCTCTCTCTACTTAGTGCTGAAATTAAAGACACTTGCACCAGCATGTCCAGCTGTTTGCTTGCTTGCTTTATTTATTTATTTATTTATTTATTTATTTATTTATTTATTTATTTTCTGTTTGTTTCTGAGAGTGTCATTGGATAGCCTCAAACTTTTGCCCTCTTACCTCGTGAGTACTGGAATTACAATTGTGTGCCACTATACTGACTTCTCTTAGTTTTTATTTTTATAATATTTTCATTAATTAGTTCTTTGTGTATGTTATGAGTGTGCGTGTATGTGTTTGAGGGTGTGGATGTGTGTGCACACTGGAGTGCCAGTGCGTGGACCTGTGGAGGCTAAAGGTCAGTGCTAATTGTTGTCTATCACTTTTCACTTTCATCTATTTTTTAAAATGTTTTATTTTAATGTTAATCATGTGTATATGTGTGGGTAAGTGTAAATAAGAATGAAGGTGCCTCTGGAGGTCAGCAATGTCAGATCTCCTGGACAGATCTCCTGGGAGCTGGGACCACCCAATGTTAGGTAGGTTCTGTGAACAGAACTCAGGTTCTCTGGGAGAGCAGCAAGAACTCTTAACCAGTGAGCCATCTCTCCAGCCCCAACCTTATGGTTTGGGGGACAGAGTCTTTTTACTGAATCTGAAGCTTACTAGTTTAGCTAGATTTTGATCAGCAAGATCCCTGGAACTGCTGCTTGTCTCCCTCCCCTAGTACTGGGTTACAGGTTATGCTGCCATTCTTGGATTTTATGTTGGGATGGGGGAATCTGAGTCCATGTCAGTTGGCTGTGAGTCCAGCTCCCTGGGGATCCAGTGCCTCTAAGCACCGAGGGCATGTGACCCAACTAATAATTAAAATTAATAACAACAAAGCTTTAAAGCACAGCTTTAAGATAGAATTCATACACTGTATTCGTTAAGGTTCTCTAGAGGAACAGAAGCTATAGAATAAAGGAGATTTATTAGAATGACTTACAGGCTTCAGCTGGTCCATCAATGGCTGTCTACCAACAGAAGGTGCAAGAATCTAGTAGTAGCTCAGTCCGTGAAGCTGGATGTCTCAGGTACACTGGAATCCCAGAGAATTAGATTTTAATGTCAATGAAGGAATGGACTTGCCAATGAGATATAGATAAGCAGGCAGACAGAGCAAGTTGCCTTCTTCCATGACCTTTATATAGGCTGCCAGCCAGACAATGTGGCTCAGATTAAAGGTGGATCTTTCCCACCTCAAAAATCCAAATTCAGAGTTGGCCTTCCCACTTCAGATGATTTAATTAAGGAAAAAACCCTCACTGATTTGCCCAGCCATTTGGGGTTTAGTTACTTCCAGATGTAATCAAGTTGACAACCAAGAATAGCCATCACACATTAGACATATGTCTAATGGCATGTATGATAGCTAATTCTTAAAGTTTTACAATCCCTTTCTAATGTACACAGTAGAGCAGCCATCATCATGAGCAGCTTTAGAATATTTTCATCATCCTCTGAAGAAGAATTGTGCTGCTTAGCTATCATTTTGAACTACTGCTTTATAACTTTTTACCTGAGTGACTCATTTCAGCTCTCTGCTGAGTTCACTCTACCTTTCAAAGGTTTTTCTGTCTCTTTTGTTTGCGTTTTGTTTTGAGACAGGGTCTCATGCATCTCAGGCTGGCTTTGAACTTGCTGTATAGCTAGGGATGATCCTGGAAACTTCTACTGCCACCTCTGCTTTCCTGAGTAAGTGCTGGTATTGCCAATGTGTATCATTACTTGTGGTTTATTTGGGAGTTAAACGTAGGCCTTGTACATGCCAGGTGAGTTTTCTACCAACTGAGCTATATACCCAGCCCCTTGATTCATTTCATTTTTTTATTTTATCTTAAAATTTGTTTTATGTGTATATTTACATGTTTACACCACTTACATGCTCGGTGCCCATGGAAGTCAGGAGAGGGTGTTGGATTCCCTTGACCTGGTATTACTTAAGTTTATGAGCTGTCATGTGGGTGATAGGTATTGAACCTGAGTCCTCTGAAAAAAGCAGCCAGTGCTATGTTTCCAGCTCCTTGTTTCATTTCCTAACAGCCAGCACAAAATTGAATCAGATTATCTCACTTCCTTGATTTGATAACTTTGTGAAAAGGACATTGTCCATCAGCAGACTATGGCTAATGCACTCATGCTCCCTCTTCTCCTCCTCTCTCCCCCTCCCTCTCCCCCTCCCTGTCTGTGTGTGTATGTGTGTTTGTATTTGTATACATACTTTAAGATAGATTGCTGTCATTTGCATGTTTTGTCAACACAGGATTATGTTTATCCATATTAAATATCAGCTTGGTATATATTGTGGCTTCTCATGTATATCTTGGTACACATCCATTTCATATCCATTTAGACTTTCCTGTGTTTCTGAATCTTCAGTCTTTTGTCTTTTACCACTTCTCCTCCTCCTCCTCTTCTTCTTCCTCCTCCTCCTCCTCTTCCTCCTCCTCTTCTTCTTCCTCCTCCTCTTCCTCCTCCTCCTCCTCCTCCTCCTTCTCCTTTTAAAATTCAGGACTTTGGGTGTGATGGACTAGCATTCTACTGAATTATCTTTTGAAGATAGTAGTATTGTCAGATAACTGTATATCGTTTCCTCCTTTTGTTTTACTGACTGCCCTAGTTTCTTCTGTTCCTGTGATAAAATACAATGACAACCGTAAACTAATGGAGAGGGTTTATTTGACTCACAGTCCATCATGGCAGGCAGGAAGCGGAGGGGATGAATGCCTGCTGCTGCTCAGCTTCTTTCCCTTCACCGTCCAGGATCCTAGCCAGGGAATTGTGTCAGCCATAGTGGGGACTCTCTGAAAAGTATCTCCCCCACACCACTACCACCAGAGAGTTGTAGATTCTGTCAAGTTGTTAACACTAATTACGTTTTATTTTCTTATGGTAGAAAGGATCCTGCTCAGGGCCCTCCCTGCACATGGTAAGCAAGTGCTGCCCACAGAGCTTCATCACAGTTCTGGTCATTCTGTCATTAGATTTCTCAAGTCGTTGCTCAGTATATTCCTTCCTAAGAATTGGAAGAGGCTGGGTGAAGTGGTGCACACAATTAATCCCAGCACTGGCAGAGGCAGGGGCATCTCTATGAGAGCCAGGACAGCCAGAGCTACATAAAGAAACTCTGTGTACAAAGACAAAACAAACAAAAGAATTGGATAGAGATAAGGTGAAGAAATTTCTGCTGCTTGTAGAAGATATTTGTTTCTTGTAGGTATCAATTCATATTGCTCCTTTAAATAGTTATGTGGTTTTTGTTTTGTTTTTTCCTTTAGACGGGGTCTCATTATGTAGCTCTGGCTGGCCTGGAGTCACTATATAGATAGTCCAAGCTGGCTTCAAACTCTTGAGTGTCATTTTACTTTTTATTTTAGTTAGATAAAAAGCTTAGAAAGGACTATTAAATCAGTCTTTATTGCTTGTGAAAAGCATTATTGGGTTAAAGACAGTAATACTAGATTGAAACTATACCCTTCTTGGCTCATTGTTTTCCTAATTTTCTAGAAGAATCTAGTCATTTCCCCACAGCCCAACTCAGATTGAGAAAAGAATCATTACATTTTCTAACCATCTACTTGTAAGGTTTTCATCATTCATATAGCCCATAAGTAAAGTCAGAGGTGTGCAATCTGTCTAGTTGTTTGGGTGTATGCGGTGGGCATTTTATTTAAGCTTACTGTTTTGGATTGTAAATGACTGTTAGTATAGTGTTGGTGATTAAAAACTAACCCTAATCACTCCTTTATTGGGATACACCTAAGGACCTAGAGTGTATACCCACTGCTCTTAGTTCCAGTGTACAGCTCATGTTGACAGCTTTCTCTTCCACTATGAGCCTCCTCAACTCATGTTAAATTATTGACCTGAGTTCTAGTTGAGCTTGTGAACATCTCTTAAAAGGCCATGTGGTTATGAATCTGGGGATTCCATTCCACAGCCCACTGAAAACTAACAATAAAGTCCTGTCATGTGTGTATCATTGTGTGTTAGGCACTGGGCATCTGTTTTCTTGTTTATTCCTCCATGACAACTAGGATGTGATCTTGTTATCCCTCTTCTGTTGTCTGGGCATCTGATGCTTAGAAAGGTTAAAGAAATGGTCCCTTACCTTATATGTCTGCATTTTTTTTTATCAGCTTTTGAAATATGTAAGGTTCTAATCTAGGTGTGTTTATCTCCAAAATGAGTTTTTTGTCTTTGTGGTAGTTTATTCTTTTCTTTTTTTTCTTTTTGAAGTTGAAGTTTGAACTACCTGTAATCCTCTTGCCTCAGGATCCTGAGTGTGCTGGGCCCGTGGCCTGTTTTATATGCTATTGTGCCAACTGCTTTGGAGAATCAGAAGTGAGAGGAACACTGAACTTGGTGGCATGTTTGGCGCTTGGGAGGCAGACAGCAAGAGGGAGGAGATCTCTTTGACTTGGAGGCCAGCCTGGTCTACACAGTGACACTGTCTCAAAATGAACAAACAAGCAAACCAATAAATATAAAGCAATAAAATTGGTCTGAAGGAACCTATTGAAAAGTAAGGGCAGAGGAAACCAACAATAGTTATTTTAGAAGACGATCTTTCTTTTGGGAGGCATATGCTTGTTCTGTCAGCAGTGTAGAGAGGCAGAATTGTAATAGAAGTAGAAGGAGGTCTGCTGTTTTACACTATGGTGGCTTCTGTCTGGTTGTAGCTCTTGACTCTTCAGAGCAGTCAGTCTGTATGCCACTGAACTTGGACACAGCTGTTGTTTCAGACTCACTGTACACATCTGTTGTGTGGTGACAAACCACATGATTTTTGCTTTTATTTTAGGCCATTTTCCCTTTATAGAATTGTATCCCTTGGTGGAGGATCAGTTTGAATTTGACTACATTATTTAGTTGTAGCAAGTGCTTTGTTTAAAGTTTCTAAGCCAAAGCTCCATGAAAAAAGATATTAGTAGGGACAGTTGTCTTGTTTAGAAATAGGGCCCTTTAAGGGATGAGGCATGTAAGTGCCTTAAGCAGTTTTAAGGAAACTAAACATCTCCTTAACAAATATATCACTTCTTGATTTTTTTGTTGAATATTTTCTTTATTTACATTTCAAATGTTATCCCCTTTCCCGGTCCCCCTCCTCTAACCCCCTGCTTCTATGAGGGTATTCCCCCACCCACCCACTCCAGTCTTCCCCACCCTTAAATTCCCCTATACTGGAACACCTCCTCTTCCCGGGACCAAGGGCCTCTCCTCCCATTGATGCCCAACAGGGCCATCCTCTGCTACATAATCAGCTGAAGCTGTGAGTCCCTCCATGTGTACTCCTTGGTTGGTGGTTTAGTCCCTGGGAGCTCTGGAGGGTCTGGGTGGTTGATATTATTGCTCTCCCTATGTGGTTGCAAATCCCTTGATTTTTTTTTTTTAAAGTGTGTGTGTGTGTGTGTGTGTTGGTGTAGTGGTGGTGGAGAATGTGGTGGAGAGGAATTGTGAATTAGTAAGTACATGTGCCTGCAGAAGCCAAAAGAGGGTGTCAGATCTCCTCAAACTGGAGTTGTGGTTGTGAACTGCCTCACGTGGGTCCTGAGAACTGAACTTGGGTCCTCTAGAAGAGCAGAAAGTGCTCTTACTACCGAGCCATCTCACCATCCCCTCATTTATCTTGATTTTTAGTAATAAATGTTTATTGTGGAGCATTTATGAAGAATTATATTATGAAAAATTTAACTCACGGAAGTTTCAGGATGTGAAATGGAAAAATAAAATTACCTGTAATTGTACCTTGAGTCATGAAGTATAGTCTTTCTCTTTTATTTTCTTCCTTCCCTTGTTGCATAGAGTGATACATGCCTATATTGGACTTCTGATCACTTTAAATGTAATTGTACACATTATTAAATTTCTTTTGTAGTTTTAACTGATGTACTAAAGAAACCTTAGGCATTCTCCAACTGTAATACAGATTAGTGTATTTTTAATATTATGAATGCCATTCTTACAATTCCTATTTAAAATTGTGATGTTAGAATATCTTATATGTACTAACTATAATTATATTACCTTGAATAATTTTGAACAATTGGTCACTTTCAAAACTGACAGACTTTTCTTCACCAAACTGTTATATTTAAGCATTTTGGATAATTCCTCACCCCCCCCCTTCTTTCTTTCTCTTTTTCCTTTCTTTCCAGACAGGGTCCCTCACTATGCATCTCTGGCTGTCCTGGAACTTACTATGTAGACCAGTCTTGTCTTTGAACCCATAGAGATCCATTGCCTCTACCTCCCAGGTGCTGGGATTAAAGGCATATCCCACTATGCCCAGCTTTAGATTTTTTTCCTTAAAATCTTTTGTATGTTTTTTAACAGTTTAAAACTTACATCATCATTGGGAACTATGTTTTTGTTGTATTGCTAGAATGCTTTAGTGCTTTATATCATAATCAGTCTTATTCCTCCAACCTTCCTGGCTTCTTTCTAAATAATTCTTGTAACAGGGTCTAGCGGCTCATGCCTTTAATCAAAACACTCAGGAAACTTGAGTCAGGACAGGAACATGGCTTATAAACCAGAGTCATCCTGAGTTGCATAGAAAATTCTAGGCTTTTCTAGGCTGTAGAGTGATAGTATAAATGATTACTGTTGTGTTGGTGATGTCAGAATTTATGTTCTAATGAACTTCCTGTGAGCTTTTGATCCATGTGCCCATTTCTATTTTGTTCACTGTCAAGAGCTGTTATTCTTACATGCTTTAAGAAAACATGCTTAGACTGTTGATGGCTGCCTATTGTACGTAGAGCAAAGCCTAAAATCCTCACCAGTGTACTGTTATTCTTTTACTTTTCTGATCCTGTCTGTTCCTCATACTCTCCAGTCCTGTGCTACCAAACTCCTAGCAGTGTTTCTGAGATTTTCTATAGGACTTTATGTACATAAGCATTGGCACATGCTGTCTTTCTGTCTGCAGAGTGCAGTATCTCCAACATAGCTTGCCCACCATTTTAACCAACATTGTAATCAGTTCCTAAACAGCTGAAGTTAATTTGTGTGATGCCGTCAGTCATGAGCCCTGTCACCCATATGCTGATACACTTGATTTGCTTCAATCATTGTGCCTTTTACAATACTTTATATAACAAAATACCCACACTCTCCCTTGCCACAATCAATGTCCATGCTCTTACACTTAGAACCTTTGACTACTTTTACCTAACATGGTCCAAGGGAAGGTGCAGATAAGGTGACAATTAAGGGCCTTGAGATGGGAGGTTATTTTGGATTATCCAGGAGTTCAGTCTGATCTGGTCCTGGATTGGATTAGGAGAGAATAGTTGAAGAAGTTAGAGAAATTAGATTTTTCTGGCCTTGAAGATGGTTAAAGGGGCCACAGCTGAGGAATGTAGGTGCTGTACAGAAGCTAGAAGTAGGCAGAGAGGGAGAGGCAGATAAACTTTGGGATAGATCCCCCAGAAAGGAGAGAAGCCCTCTGATAACCTGGGTTTATGATCCAGTTAAGTCACCTTCCATTTCAGATCTGTAGAACTATAAGATGACTTTTGTTGTTTTAAACCATTGTTTGTTGTACTTCATTACCATGGCAACTGATAATGAGTATACTCTACTGTCTTAATTATTGTATTGTTCTCTAGCTCTGAATTG
>NW_021604712.1:218873-234059 GCF_004785775.1 Grammomys surdaster | reverse complement strand
CTCCCTTCATTCTCCCCCTTTTCCACCCCTCTCTTTCTGTCCCATATCCTCATGGTTTTAAGTTCTTCAAGGACAGGGGCTGTATATTTTCATCTGTCTTTAATACCTAGCATAGTGGCATAGTCTATGAATTAATGGTTTATGTAATATTTCTGCCCTTGTAAATGTTTTTGACAGTCTTTGCTGTCTATCAAATTGTTTAGATTTCTCTTTGAGTTACTATTTAATCTTTAAAATCACTCCTGTACGTGATCGAGTGCATGTACATGTGTGAGTTTGTGTGTATTTGTGTGTATCCTTTCTGTTACTAACTTCCTTCTTATCTATTTCTGTTTTTTAAAACTTTAATCATTATTTTTGATCTAATCAAATCCTGCAAATGATTTGTTGTGTCAAATATATCTTTTTCACATGACAATTTCGAGTTCCTTTAGAGAATAATTTGTGAAGTAAAAAAAAAATGCAGTAAAAAAGATGCCAGTTTTTTATTTCTTTAGAGCTTTTTTATAGACATGCACTTTTCTTTTACTATAAAACAACCTGAATAGGTTTTTTAACTTGGTAATTTCCAATAAATGAAGAACTTACATTTAGTTCTTATTGTTGTTAAACTGTGACATTCCAACAAATTCAGTATGAATGCCATCACTGTGTCTTAGTTTACTAACGGCTAACACACTCACCCAGCTTCACTCTACCTGTCCCATTATTCACCTTGAACTCCTTTGTTTTTTTTTTAACTACTGTTCTTGTGTCACCCCTTTCTTGAAAGTTCCCGTCTCCCATGACCTCTTTTTTTTTTTTTTTTCCTTTCTGTGTCCTCTATGAGCATTCGAAATGAAACAAACACACCTGAAGATTCAAAGCTAACCTCTACCAATTGGAGAAAACAAGGGGCAGGTTTCTTTCTGGGTTATCTCAGAATGAATTTTTCTAGCTCCATCCATTTAGCTGCAAATTTAATACTTTAATTTTCTTGACAGATGAATAATATTACAGTATGTAAATGCTTCATTTTTATTATCTGTTCATCAATTGATAAATATCTAGGTTGATTCCTTTTCCAGGCTCTCCTGAATAGACCATAGATGAACATGGATGAGCAGATATCATCACTAGAGTAGGATATAGTCCTTCCGGAATATGTCCAAGGGTAGTAGAACTGGATCTTATGGTAGTTTCCGGAGGAACCCACACACTGAATTCCATAGTGGTTGCACGAGATTTTACTCCCACTAGTGATGAAGAAAAGGTTCCCCTTCCCCACATCCATACAAATATGTTGCCCTTTTATAAAAAGATCTTGGCCATTCAGACTATGATGGGATGAAATCTCAAACGTAGTTTCAGTTTCCCTTTTCCTGGTGGTTGAAGCTGATGAACAGTTTCTTAAAAGTTTCTCATCCATTTGTATTTCTTCTTTTGAGAACTCTGTTTAATTTCATGCTCCATTTTTTTATTTTTTATTTGCTTTCTTAATGTTTAATTTTTTGAGTTGTTTATATATTCTAGGTACTATCTGTCAGATATGTAGCTGGTAAATATTTTCTCCAATTTCCAGTCTGCTTCTTCACTTGAGTGATTTTGTTTTTGTTTTCTGTGCAGAAACTTCTAGTTACACGTGGTCTCATTCGTCAACTTTTGGTCTTTCTATTCTACTGAGGTCCTGTGTACTAAGTCATTTCCTGTGTCTGTATACCATTTCCTCTGTTAGTTTCAGGGTATCAGGTCTTATGTCAAAGACCATGTTATAATTGGAGTTCAGTTTTGTGCAGGTTTGATATTATGATCTAGTTTCATTTGTATACATAGCTTCCCAGTTTAATCAGCATTATTTGTTGAAGAGGCTGTTTTTTCCCAGTTTGTATGTTTGGCTTCTTGTCAAAAATCAGGAAACTGTAGATGTATGGACTTATATCTGAGTTCTCATTTCTGTTCCATTGGTCAGTGTGACTGTTTCTATTTCTGTAGCTCCATAGTATAACTTAAAACCCAGGATAGTGATACCTCCAACAGTTCTTTTATTGTTTAGGATGGCTTTGGCTATTCTTATTTTTTTGTGTGTTCCCAGATGACATTTAAGATCCACCCCTCCACCCCCCGCCGCCCTGTTTCTAAAAAACTATGTTGGGATTGGGATTGGAATGGCTTTAAATGTATACATTTCTTTTGATAGAATGGTTATTTTCACAATATTAATTCTACCAATGCTTGACTGTGGGAGGTCTTTCTATCTTTTGACATTTTCTTCATTTCTTTTTTTAGTGGTTAAAGTTTTTTTTTATAACAGAACTCTTTTACCTTCCTTAGGTTACATTTATTCCAAGAGATGCAATTTGAGGGGCAGGGAGGCTATTCAGAATGTGATGGTTTCCATGATTTCTTTTTGGAATGCTTATTGTTTCTTATAGGAAGGCTACTGATTTTTTTTTTGTTGCTGTTGTTAATTTTGTATTCTGTTATTCAACTGAATGTATTTATTAGCTATATAAATTTTCTGGTGGATTCTTTACAATCTTTTATGTATAGAATCATATCATCTGCAAATAAGGAAACTTAGGCTTCTTTTACTATATGTAATCTCTCATTTTCCTTGTCATGTTTCTTTAGCAAAGACTTCAATCACTACATAATGAAGGAATGGAGAGTGTACATCCCTGGCCTTTTTCTTTTTAGTGGAAATGCTTCAAGTTTTTCTGCTTAGGATGATGTGGTCTTGCTATATATATTGCCTTAATTGTGTTGAGATATATCCCGGAATTCTCCAGGACTTTTGTCATGAAGAGATGATGGATTTTGTCAAAGTCCTTTCTTTCCTCTAATGAAATGATTGAGTACTTCCTGACCTTGAGTCTGTTCATGTGATGGATTACAGTTACTGATTTATATGTGTTGAAATATTCATAGTCTAGGATGAAACTAACTTGATCAAGGTGTTTAATCTTTTTGATGTGTTCTTGAATTTGGTTAGCAAGTATTTTATTGAAAATTTTTGTATCTATTTTCATTAGAGAGATGATTAGAAAGATTAGCCAATATTTTTTTCTTTTCCTCTTGGATCATTGTCTGGTTTTGGTATTTGGTAATACTGGTTTCATAAAAACAATTTGCAAGTGTTCCTTACTTTTGACTTTTTCAGAATAATCTGAGGAGTATTTGTATCCTTTTGAAGAGCTGGCAGAATTCTTTGTTGTATCCATTTGTTCCTGGGTCGTCTTTTTGTTGTTGTTTTGTTTGGTTTGGTTTGGTTTGGTTTGGTTGATGGTTTGGTTGTTTGGTTGGTTTTGTTTTGTTTTTTTTTTTTAGGTTGGGAGAGTTTAAATTTCTGCTTTTTATTGGTTATTATGGGTATATTTAAGTTATTGACCTCATTTTAATTTTGATGCCTGTTTCCATATGAAAGACTTATAAAAGTCTATAAAGAAATCTATCATCTATAGACATATATATATATATTTCTAGAAATTGATACATATCTAATTTTTCAGTTCAGTGGAATATAGATTGTTTTGTTTCTATTTGAGACAGTGTTGTATTAAGTAAGTTCTGGTTGACCTGGAATGTTTATGTAGGCTAGGATGGCCTCAAACTTACAGAGCCCTGCCTGCCTCTGCCTTCTGAATGCTGGGATTAAATGCATGTGTCACAGTTACCCATGGAATGTAGATTTTAAAGCATGTCTATTTAATTCTCTGAATTTCCTCGGTGTCTTTGTAGTACTCTTTTTTTTTAATCTCTAATTTTATTAATTTGGGGTCCGTGTGGGGCCCCCCCCCCCCCAGCTAATTTGGCTAAAGAGTCTTTCTTCATCTGGTTAATTTTTTCAAAGAACCAACTCTTCATTTAATTGATATTTGTGATTTTTGTGTTTCTGTTTTATTAATTTTAGCCCTGATTTATTATCTCTTGGCATCTGCTCTTTTAAAAAAAACCTTTTTATTGATTCCTTGTGAATTTCCTATCATGCACCCAATTCCCATTCATCTCCCATACCACCCCTCCGCCTTTGCAACTTCCCCTTCCCCCAAAAGAAAATAAAAAGTAAAAATAAAAGACAACAACACAAAACGAAAACATCTCATTGTGAGTACTGTCATATGTCACACTGTGTCCCGTAGTATATTCTTTTGTCCACACATCTTCACTTGCAAATGTTCACTGCAAAAAGTCATTGGTCTGGTTCAATGCCTTTGGCTTCTGCTACACTGTCAGTACTGGATCCTCGCCAGGATTCCTCTCGGATAATCCTGTTGTTGCCCTGTGTTGTTGAGATCCTGCAGCTTTGGATCTACAGGACCACCCCCTTTACATACTCCAGTAGTTCATAGATGGGATACATGTTAGGGTGGGCCAGCTCACAGCCCTGCATCTGGGCCTGGGTGGTATCTGAGTTGGTCAGCCACCAGCTCTCCCACACCCACACCACCAAGGGGAGCTCTCCAGCACTGCCCTGACTAGCTTACCCTATGCTGCAGCTGGCAAGGGGCAGGGCTAGCTCTCCTGCTCTCATGCCTCTGGGGCCAACTCACTCCCACCCACTTCACCAGGACCTGCTTGCTGTACAGTGCTGCCCAGGCCAGGTGAAGGGCCAGCTCTCCAGAGTGCTGCAGCTGGTGAAGGGGCTGGACCTTCACCTTCCTGTCTCAGGTGGGGAGAGGAGGGGAGGGCATCTCTGCCCATGGCAGGCAAGGCAGGCTACATACTTCAGGGTATTCTTCTCCTCTTTTGTAAGTACTCAACTGTTCCACTTTTCTTTCTCTCCCATCTCTCTACCACATACTTGCTTATTGTAGTGGATGGGCCAATGGGTGTCTGTCTTCTGCCCACCTACACCATGTGTCATGTACTTTTTAAAGGTATTGTTTGTTCTTGTTTTCCCAAGGCTTCAGGTGAATGTTATCATGAAATTGTCCCATGTTTTGATATAGGCCAGTAGTTCTCAACCTTCCTAATGTTGTGACCCTTTAATAATGTCGCCTCATGTTGTGATGACCTCCAACCATAAAATTACTTTGTTGCTTCTTCATAACTGTGATTTTGCTACTCTTATGAATTACTCTTATGAAGTATGTGATATGCTGGTCTTGACCAAGCATATCACAGATTGAAAAACGCTGATGTAGGCCCCTTTGCTATGAACTTTCCTATTAGGACTGCCATCACTGAGATTGCAATGTGTTGTATTTTTATTTTCATTCAATTCTAGGAATTTTTAAATTTTCTTGATTTCCTCTTGACCTAGTTTAGATCCAGTAGTGTGGTAGTTTTCATGAGTTTGTGTACTTTCTGCCACCTCTTGTTGATGTTCAGCCTTATTTATTTGCAGCCAGATAGTATGCAGGATGTTATTTTCTTAAATTTGTTGAGACTTGCTTTGTATCCAGAGAGTGGTCAATTTTGGAGAAAGTTAAGTGGGCAGCTGAGAAGAGAGTGGTTTGTTGTTGTTGTTGTTTTGGTTTGGTTTTGTTTTTCTCTTTTAGTTTGTGTGAAATGGTCTGTAAATGGCTCTTATAGGCATATGGTTTATGTTCACTTACTTTCTCTAAGAGTAAAAAATAAGAAACAATGTTTAAAGGTTTTACTGTATGCATGTAATTGGAGCCATAGGAAGAATAGAATGAATAATGTAAATAGATAAAAGATAAGTGTTTCCTAAATTAAATTTAAGTCAGTGGAAACCTCCTCACAAACGGGGAGAAACAGAGGTTCTTTTCCCCGTGAGCCCAAGAATTGTTGCTTGACGATCTCCAAAAGTGTGGTTCCAAGGAGGCTGGCTGGCTGTTGTGATGCATCTTTCTGTCTTTTCAATCCCCAGTGTTGTGAGATGAGTAGAATAACTTGTATCAAGACCGATTGCAGTAAATCCCATAATACGACAATCCTCCTTTCTTCCTTTTTTCACCCAAAACTTTTGCAGGTATGTATGTAATGAACACTGTCAGTTTGGCTGAAGGCAAGCTCAGGGAGGCTTTTGTTGGGCTATGCTGATTATCCTGGTGAATTTGCTGCTGTTGGCGCTGAGTCATGTGGTAATGTCAGTCATTGTTAAGGGATCTTGGTTGAACTATGGAAGCCTGATTCTGAATCTTTTTAGAAATGCATGGCTGTATAATTCATGCCCAGCTTCTATGTACTCATGAGGCAATAGTGATTGCTAACATTTCAAAATACTGCCCCCAGCTCCTGTTCCTATTCTTTTCCCTGTTCACATGGACCTCTCTGAAAATTGATTGTTCCTTCCTTCCCACATTGCCTTTATGATGCAGCAGGGGTCAGGTCTGAGCTCATGGAGAGAACACCCATATGTTTTGCTCATTTGATAGTGATTTTCCTTTTGATAGCTATTAAAATGTCTCCTCTGCACCTGTGAACTTCATGTATGGTCAGCTTTTACTCCCTCAGTGCTTTCAGATGGTTGCATTTTATATTGTTCAGAACTTAGACTAGTCTCAGTCTTCTTACACATGTATTGACTTTTTGAAAAGCTGTCTCCTAAGTCTCATTCACTATTTATCCATTCTATTCATTCTAATACTTGAATTGTTATTTTGTTTCAGTGGTTGTAAGCCATCCTGTCCCTCTTAGGAATACATATTAGAGAATATGCTCCACGCCTTTTTGAATTTATTTGTTATCACCTCTGGTTATCCCTCTGTAGAATGTTTTTCAGGAGTCGTAACAGTTCCAAATGTTGGAAAGGAGAAGGTTAACTTGTCTGGCAAGATTAAAATGTTTTTTTATTGCTTATTTAGTGCTAAGTGCCTTAGAAAGGCAGAACTTACATTAGGGTCAGTTATGTCCAGTTCGTTCTCAGCCAGAGTGGATGTTTTGGTTGTGTTAAGGCTGTTAACAAATAGTCAACTAAGAAGTAGTGTCTTTGAGAGTCTTTAGCTGAGTTTGAAGTTCCTCCAAGTCTTTGGTATTTCTTTTGCCTTCTGTGAGACTGACTGGGAGGCATTCCTTGCATGGGTGGCTGCCTTCTGTTTTTGTTTCTTTCTCTGGCCTGGCTTAGCAGCTCAGGTTTACAATGGCATGCCATGGTGTATATGGCTTTGCTTTGTCCATTGTACTGGGCCAGTTGTCTGCTCAGCTTAATAGCAGATTCCAGGACTTATGACTACTGATTTGAAAAGCTGGTGTGCTCTTCAGTGTGTGCCATACAGTGGTAGGATAGCATGCTCCTTATTACTACTTAAAGTTGGTTAATTTATGGCAGAGCTAACAGAAATATCACACATTTGCCTCTCTAGAATTCTGAACCATAAATAGACTCCCTTTTCCTTCTTACAGCTTGACTATTGGTTCTAACCCCTCCCTCCGAGTTTTGTAGAATTTGGAGCAAAACATTCTTAGAGAATTTTACTCATTTAACAGCAACTAAGTTTGTGTAATAGTAAATCTCAGATGGTGGCTGTGCTTTATGTGGAGAAAAACAAAAAAACCAAGCCCATGTTTATATGGAAGAGTCTAAAAGTTCTTTCCAGCCATTTCCCAAGTTGTCAGCATTTCTGTTTATTGGCTGTTTTGGAAAAACAGAAGGTGTTGTGTGTACATTGATTTACAAATGAAAGGCAACTATAAATGCTACCTTTGTTGTCTGTTCATTTCAGAGATTTAATTAGTAAAGTTTTACACCCTCTATCAAGTATCTTCTATTTAGTAAAATTCTCCTAAGAATTTCTTTTCATTTTTTTCTGTATTAATGTACAGTATACAAAACCATTCCCTTTTCTCATTCTTTGTCATATCCCTAAGGTACTCAGGTTTCTGTATGTGGAAAAGTATAAACATAACTTTAGAGTCAGGTCTGGGTTCAAATTCTAGTGGCATGTGTATATACTAGTAGTATAATGCTATATTTTTTCCTCTAGTTATTTTGTTTTAGATTTTATTTATCTTATTCTGTGTATACGGGTGTTTTGCCTACTGTACGTCAGTTCACCATGTGCATGCAGTGGCCACAGAGGCCAGAAGAGGGCGTCAGAGCCCATGAAACTTGAGTTAAAGGCACGCTATTAGCCATTGGGTGGGTGTTGGCTTTTGAACCCAGATTCTCAGGAGCAACAGCTATATGGCAGCTCACAACCACTGCTGACTGCCAGTGGACACAACACAATCTTAAAGCATGGTGGCCTTTAATCCTGGCAGAGGCAGCTGGGTATCTCTTGTGTTCCAGGCCAATTAAGGCTGCATAGTGGGATCCTGTTTTAAAACTGCACAAAACAAAAGCCCATGGTTGAGTTTTAGAAATAGTTTTCAGGTGTCAGGAAAGAAACTTGCAACAACAACAACAACAACAACAAAGGTGAGATGAGTTGGTGTCTTGGAGCTAGTTGATCACCACTTACTCACTAGTCTGAATATTACAGGCTTCCTAGTCCTGTGCAGAAATCAGTCTGAAAATATCTAGGGCTTTCCACAGATATCCAGTGTGTAAGCCAAGGAAGGAGGAGGGTGAGGAGAGTGGAGATTGGTCTGTGGGACCTCTGCCATCTGCTTTGGTTCCATCCCTGCTGGGTTGGATGGATACAGAGGCAGTTTGTCTTAAGATGTTATTTGTAGTTGGGCTATGTTAGTGTTTGGGGACTTGAGAGGAGACAGCATACACTAAATATTCTCCATATATTAAATATTAAGTTTTACATGCACAATGATATGGCTTGTTTGTATTTATGGTAAAGTACAATTTATTTTACATTTCTAAATTTCATGCCGTTTATTTCTACACAGCTAGAAATGCTAAATGTTTTTTTTTAAAGTACCAGTTCTTTTTGTGTTTTTTTTTTTTTTTAAAGCTGTGTGTGTTTCTCTGTGTGGGTATACATGTGTTGGGGTGGGGGGGTAGTGCCTGAGGAAGCCAAAAGCATTGAATCTGGAGCTGTGTTCTAGGCATTTATGAGCTGCCTGACCTGGGTGCTGTGAATGGAACTCAGATTCTCTTGCAAGGGCAGTGTGTGCAGTGGATGCATTGAGCCATCTCGCTAGCCCCCAAATCTGTGTTTTGTTTGAAACAGAGTCTCGATGTGTCTCCCTGGCTGGCATGGAACTTGCGTTGTAGACCAGGCTGGTCTCCAATCAGAGACCTCCCTGCCTCTGCTTCCTGAGTACTGAGACTAAAGGTGTGTTTCACCACATCTGTCATGTCTGTATTTTTATGCCAACTTTCAAGTGTTATTTAAGAGAGAGAATTTTCATATATGTGTTGTGTAATGTTAACATATACAGAGTTTCTTAATACTTTTCTTTTAAAGGTATTTAATAATACTTACTAATTCTTTTCTTTTACCATATCACCCAAGATTGCAGATTCAGTTTTGGTTAGAACTGCCTGACGTGTCAGAGATGAGTGAGGGATATCTTACTCCATGTGTTATGATAGGTTCCAAAACATTTCTGTTACTTCAGAACAATGTCTGTTTGCCTGTCTTCCTAACTTTCTGTCTGCCTGTCTTGCCTGTCTGTTTGTCTTAGTGAAATTTTCTACCAAAAGGGTTGGTGATGTTCCACACAGATTCTGTGTTGACATGGCCCTCAGTGGTTAGGAGCACTTGTTTGGTAGAGGACTCAGACTCATTTCTCACACCCAGATGGTGGCTCCCTACTGCTCCCATAACTGTAGTTCCATGGGATGTAATGCCCTCTTCTGGGCTCCTCTGACTTCGGCATGCATGTGATATAAAAACTCTTGCAGGCATACATGTAGGCACACACACATACACACAGGCACAACCTTTAAAAACAACAACAACAACAACAACAACAGCAAAACACTGTTTTGTGTATGATATAAACCAGAACAGTTCTCCAGGGATTCTTCAGATCAGAAATGTTTTGTGGTTAAAAATCCCATTAGAGGGGCCGGGGAAATGGCTCAGTGGTTAAGAGCACCAACTGCTCTTCCAAAGGTCCTAAGTTCAGATCCCAACAACCACATGGTGGCTCACAACCCTCTGTAACGGAATCCGATTCCCTCTTCTGGTGTGTCTGAAGAAAGCTACAGTTTACTCACATATATAATTGAAAAAAAAATCGCATTAGAAGAGCTACTTTTCATTTAAGTTGAGTTTTAGTGACACACACCTTTAGTCCCAGCACTCAGGAGGCAGAAGGAGGTAGATTTCTGTGAATTTGAGGCTACCTTGGTCTACAGAATGAGTTCCAGGATAGCCAGAGCTACATAAAGAGACCCTAATCTCAAAAAGCCAACCAACCAAATAAACAAAACACCCAAATAGAAAATTGCCCAAAGTCCAAAAATACTGGAATTGTTGGTTCTGTAGCATTTTTGCTTCATTAGGACACTCGCAGATACTTCTGACTTTGAGATTATTTTGTAAGTTGCCACCTCTCCTTATTTTCATTGTCGTTGTTCCCCAAATATTATTGTTGAATCATATCTTTGAACTTAATATTTAGCCAAAAGAGATTTTTTTCTTAGTTTAGAAGCTAATGTTACCTGCTCTTAGCCTGTGTGTGACTTCTTTAGCCTTCTATTCTGCTTGTGTAATTCAGTTGAAGGTGCTTTTGTTTGTTATGTGTCCAAGCTGGTAGGCCTCATGGCTCTGTTATGTCAGGCCCAGCAAGATAGCCACAAATAAGACCTGGGATTTGTCCTGGTATGGGCTGTTTAGGCTGTCCAGGTGGCTGAGAACTTGGCCCATTAGGGCTGCTTATTTTTAAGCTAGAAGAGAGGGAGGGTGGAGGAAGTATAAAGGCATGACTTTGGCAGTCTCTGGACCGGATATCTATTTTAACCCCTGTAGAAATGAATTTACATGTTTCACAGCTGAGTATGAATTTTCTAAATTTAAAGTTTGTTCTTACTATCATAGGGATAAATGTCAGCACTTAACTGAATTTGTGAGTTTTCTCTCCCTTGTCTGGATGCCTAGGTCACTTAACAGTTTCCTTTCCTTTGGATGACAGGATACAGCTGGTGCCTAAATTCTCACCTGTGGAATGACCTTCTCCATTGTGGGAGTTCCCTTCTCCATTGAGATATATGCAAAGCAACAAAAACCATATTTGTAGGAAATCTTAGGCTTTGTAAATATCAAAAGATAATTGAAGTGGTGAACTTGTGTATTCCTCTTCCCAGAGGTTGCATCTGTCATGCGGAAACCTAATAAAGGGTGAAATAGCACCCAGCCTTCCCTTTAGCTCCAATAGTGTCTGCTTAGAAGAGTCTTCCAGTCTTCCAGTTTATTCCTGTTGTGTCTCTGGAGACACAGAAATAATGGCACAGAAATTAAGATTCATTTGTTTTTAAAGTTAATCCCAGATTTTTCTTTCTTTTTTATAAAGACTATCTTTTACTCTGACAATTTTATCCATGTATATATCTTGATCATACTTGTCCTCCCATTTCTCCCCAGAAGTCATTAAACTCCTCCACTTTATACCTTCATGCCTCTTTCTCCTTTTCTTTTTTTTAACCACATAGTCTAATTAGTGCTGTCCACTGGAATATTGACTAATGTTCTTGGCTTCATGCACGTAATCATAGCTGCATTGCAGAGTTCATGAGTGCAGTGGCCATGTCATGTCCATGACAGCTTTCAATGACACTCCTCCCTATCCTTGGTCTGTTACATAATGTAATAAGAAATCATTTCTCTCCCCTCTTCAAAGAAATTTCCCAAGCCCTAATGGTAGAAGGCGGTTATATGTGATCACTCAGTAGTCACTTATTCTAAACACTTTGACCAGTTATGAACATACAAGGTTCAGTACCAGATAAGACGATTGATGTCTTTCCTCTGGCAGATGCCTGCACAGCATCATCTAGCACTATGAAAACTAGACATGAAGGAATGAAGTTTTTAAGTCATTTTAAAATTTCTTTCTGTCTGTTTTGCAACCAAAGTGTGTTGTGGTTTTGGCAGTAAGATTTTATCATTTAGTTTTGGAAGACAGCCAGAAGCAATGGCAGTAACCTATATTGCCCTCTCTGACCAGTAACTTGTAGGACTGTATCCCACCTGGTGTTGAGATTTTTGTTTAATAACTCATTTCTTCTGGAAGCAGGATTGTCTACTCACACAGGGTATTTATATTCAAACTCCTTTAAAAAGATTTTTTAGAAATTAACTTACAGAATATTATGTCTCTGTAAGCACTTTTCACTGTCCTTGGCTTTGCTTTGCTCACCTCCCACTCCTCCTCTCTCCCCTGTACCTCCGCCTCCACTTTTAACCCCAATTTTCCCACTGCTATATCTTGTATCACTTGTAGACTACGATCTCCTTAAGACCTCTTAAGACCTCTTCCTGCTCAGCCTCACGGACCCTTTGTCAAGTTTTCTTATTTGTTTGATTGTGGTGGTGGTGGTGGTGGTGTTTTAATAGCATCTATTTAGGTGCTCAGCACTGTGGGATGATATGGTACATGTGTGGTAGTGGTGAGAAGGGCACTATTCAAAGGTATTACAAAGTGATACTTTTTAATGTGCTAAGTTACCAAGATAGGGGCAAGTCAAGTGCAGAAGCAAAAGAAAGTATTATATAGTATGCTACTTATTCTGCCGATTGTGGGGTTGGATTACAAGCAGTAATTCTTTAATCATAGCCAGGGCTGAGGGTATTAGCTGGAGCAAAGGCCTAGACTAGGCTGAGGTGTGTAAAGGGACAGGAAAACAGGAGTACCTAAGGTTGCATAGACAATGAGGAGACCTTGAACACTACTCAGAGGCATCAGATATTGAGGGCAGCGTGAATGACTCCTGAGACTTCTTTAATGATAAATAGCATATTTAATAGAGTACTATTTCTGTTTACTCAACAACTTCCTGAGCATTACCCTGTACTTATGATTATGGATTAATTAGCATTAGATATTAGAATGTAGGGACTGATTATAATGTAAGAATAGCCATGAAATGGTTGTCATGTCATTCATACCAGGTGTTAGAAACAAGAGCTTAACTTATTGAGTATTTCCTTATTACCTACCACTGTTAACAATTTTACACCTTTGTCATTTATCTCTATTTTACAAATAGAAAAGTAAAATATAGTAGAGCCTTCCCCACAACATGAGTTTCTCAAACCTAAACACTGCATTTGTATATACACTAGGCCACGACAGTTATTAAGTTATACACCAACTGTGTGCAAGCCACTTCATGGGGATAAATGCTCTAGAAAAAGAAAGTAAGGTGGGTCACCTGCATCCCCTCCATGTCTCTGAAGGACATTTTTTGAGTCTTGGCATGTTACTCTTAGTGTTGTGCTCTAGAAATACTTAAGAAAAGAGATTGATACCTCAGAAGAAGCCCTTTAAAGGCTGCTAATTCCTGTGTATGAGAGAGTTGCAGAATGAAGATGGTATTTAGGAAGGTTGAGTCAGAGAGTGAGTGGAGTCTGGAGAGATTTTCTCAGGGTGATAAGGCTCTGGTATTCAGTCTACAAGCAGAGACAGGCAAGTTGGCAGTGGTTCCTCCCAGGAAGGAGCTTGATCTGTTCTGTTGCTGAGACCCTTGAAGTTACAGAGGGTCTAGTGGGATCGGGCTAGGGATTGCAGTGAAGAGCATGGTGCTGGTGCAGAACAACCAGGATGCCAGACTGTGCTGGCTTTGGGGAGGTCATGGTATGGATCTGCCCTGTCTCAGTGGTTGTGATCTACAGCAGCTTCCCTGCTTTGCCAGGGTGGGTTTGAGTTGGGGCCTCGTGACTGCAAACAGCTTGCACTCTACTCTTATGAGTCTTTGGGCATCCAGTTGTGATAACAGAAATGTGAGTCATGCTTTAAAAATAAGAAACTTGACATCATCATGTTTGCATGGTTTCTTTAGTATATAGCCACAACATAGGCTGTTCATGTGTTCTCTCCTCTTTCCTGTCCTTGCTTTCTAAGGCCAGGCAGTTTGGGAGGCATTCAGCTGTATTCGAGGTTTTCCTCCTGTCTCCTTCCCCATCATTGCTCGCACTTCATGTGTGCCGTGGTCAGCAGCCTACTGTGCTCTCACAGCTCACAGCTGCTGCTCTGTGCTCTGTGCTTCCTCCATGTCCATGTGCTGAGACTTGCCTCTTAATTGGCCTTCTCCAGTAATGGCTGCTTGGGATCCCCTTTCTAGAGAGTTCATTGTTCCATCCTTACCATTGTAACGTTGTTACTGTTCTCATTGCACTGTAATTTAATTACTTGTTTTTGTGTGTGTGTGTGTGTGTGTGTGTGTGTGTGTGTGTGTGTATATATATATATATATATATATATATATATATATATATATATTCCTTAATAAATTGGTAGGATGAGACATAATTTATTTCTAGAGCTCAGTAATTAGGTTTGGTCATGAAATGCTGTAGGAGCTCAGGAAAGTGAAAGGATTTTCTTTGCTCTTTTTATATCATTGAGGGAAGGTCTGATACACTCTCATGAATTTTAAAATAATCTCCTAAGATGAATGTAAAAAATGTTCTGAATTTTTTTTATTTTTTATTTTCTCACAATACTGAAAATTGAACCCAAGGCCTCAGCATGCCAGGCAAGTACTCTATGACTGAACTACATGCTCACACCAAAGTTGATGTTCTTTAAAATGGTTTAGTTTCCTCATTTACAGTTTTTATTTTTATTTATCTCTGAGGTAAAAATGCTCATTATTACTTTGGTTTGTGCATTAGTATATTTGCCCTAAATGTGTGGTGATTCTGCCAGTTGGACAACCCAGTGCTGACCAAAAATAAGAAGATAAGTGAATGTACTTGGTGAGGTGTTTGTGTCCTAACTTATGTGGACTCATTTGTTTCTCTGTTGTGTATTAGTCTACTTTAGAGTCTTCATTGTTTTCATATCCTTCCTACCTTCTACAGCTTATGGATGATTCTTGCTCATTTGGTCGGTGCTGTTCCCCCTCCCCCTTCCTTGACAATGAATAAATAAGTACTGTGTCACGTGCCAGTGCTAGTTGGCCAGAGCCCTGACTGCAGAGCAGAGACAGTACCAGATGTGGTTCTTGATTTTGACTCTAGATAGAGTGAAAGACTGTTACTTAACAAAGCTTTGAACTGCTGCCCTTGAAATAAGGTTCAAGAAACACTGTGTGCAGCTGGCAGTTAAGTTAATACAGTTGTAAACAGAAGCAAGCACACCATTCATGGGTCCTGGTATATAGCCCACACCAATAGAGTCAGTCAGTCTCTCTCTCTCTCTCTCTCTCCTCTCTCTCTCTCTCTCTCTCTC
>NW_021604712.1:209373-218773 GCF_004785775.1 Grammomys surdaster | reverse complement strand
CTCTCTCTCTCTCTCTCTCTCTCTGTGTGTGTGTGTGTGTGTAGACAATCATTTGTTTTTCTTAACAGGAAAACCCCATTGATGCTACAAACTCTTTATCTTTTCCTTTTGACTTAGAATCCTGTGTTCTAGCCTCCCCAACTTCCCTGTCAGTACACATTTATAGCAACCAGCCTGTGTTCCCAGGAATGTAAGAAAGATTCACTGGATTATGTTGTTTTCTTTGAGCAAGAGCTGGACATTTTTTCTTTTACCAGAATCCTGAGCATGTATGCGTTGTCATTTCCATGCTTACTCCCACCATACATTTTTGTGGGTTCTAGGACCTGATGATAGCTTAGGGCTTAGTAGAGTCTTTAGCCAGGAGAATTTATCTGGAGCATATTCTGTAATGTAGGAACTCTGACAGTAGAAATCCTCTGTATATACTTGCATGAGTTCTTAATCACTCTCCTTCCCTACTAGGATTTGGGGCAGATGTGGAGGATATTTTGTTTTTAAAACCACCTTAATTGAAGTTACAGGTTTTGTTAGACCTAGACAGGTGGTCTCTTGTAAGTGAGCAGAGATCACCAAGTTTATAAGTGAAATTGCTCAATAATTATGTCGGGCCTGTGAAAAGCCTATCCCCAATTTCAGGAATGCTTCATTATAGGCTTAGAGTAGTTTGTCTATGTTAATATATCTATAACTATACATTCTGTAGAGACTGTTAGTAAAGATTTTAGTTGTTTTGTTTTTCTTTCAGTTTTGCACATCTAGCAAACTGCCTTTTACACGTCTATTAATTTTTACATATTGTATTAGAGACATGAACCATAAAACTTCAAATATTTGCAACCTGGTCTTTAAACAGTGTTTGTGGACACTATAATTATTTGTTTGTAATCTTGTGGCCTTTAAGATTTCTCACTCATTTACGAAACCACATTGTTTCCTGTCCCCACCCCCTTCCCTCAGGTCAGCCTTACAGCCATAGAATTTCATGCCTTAGTTTCTGTGATATCTTGTATAGTGATTAAATTTCTACACATCATTTTCGGCCATACCACCCTGAACATGTCCAATCTCATTTGAATTTCTACAAACCCCTTTATAGGCAATAATTCCAAAACTTCCAAAATGTTTATTATTGTTTATTTTTGTAAACATCGCACACCTAACTGCAGCAGTCTAATCATGGTGTCTGCACTGTACCCTGTGAAGAAAAGCCTGGTAGTAGTTTACATCAAAGTACAGGAGAATGTTAACTTATATGATTGAAGACAGTTGCATTAAAATTGGATGAGTCTTGTCTTAACATAAAGTGAATATACCACTTTTATACAACAGTAAAATAGGAAATTTGTGTTCCCTCCACATTATAAAATAAAGTGGGAAGAACAGAAGCACCTGGTCACTGTCACTCGCTTATTTCACACCCATTGGATTTAGGACTCATTTTAACTCTAACTAGTTTTACAGAGTTAAAGATTTGTGAGCATTCTTCATAACATCATACTGTTTAAGACTGAATTTTGGTATTTCTTTTTAGTTCAAATGTTAGACAGCTTTCCCTGTCTGTACTTTTCTTTATTGTTGTTAGCTGAAAGCAACTCATTTGAATTTGTGATTTGCCTTAGGTTACTGTCTAAGGAAGACATTGTAAAGCTTTCTTAAAATTACTTGATGAGATTATTAGGTGTTATTAATAAAACATTTCACTACTTTTTCTTTGCAGAGAGGTCTTAGCAGATCTTGTTGACAAAGACTCCTAATTGATGACATGGGGAGAGACGTCTACATGCTGATATTGGACAGATTTTGGCTCTTTCCTCTTTTGTCCCCAAGTGTTAAGTAATCATTCTTTGAATCAATGAAAGAGGAGAATAGAATGCTCTGTGGAGAAGGAATAAAACATCAAATATAAAGTGCTGTTAAGGCCAGGCAGTGGTGGCACATGCCTTTAATCCCAGCATGTGGGAGGCAGAGGCAGGTGGATTTCTGAGTTCGAGGCCAGCCTGGTCTACAGAGTGAGTTCCAGGACAGCCAGAGATACACAGAGAAACCCTGTCTTGAAAAACAAAACAAAAAAACAAACAAACAAAAAAAGAAGCATGAAAAGTGCTGTTAAAGTTAATTCTCTTCTTGTGTGTCAGCATTTTAAGGAGCCTAAAAGTCATCCAGTTCCCCATCCATTCCTGGAGCCTTCTGGTCGTTGCTTTTATTCTTTTTGACAGATGGATTCTTTCTGGTGCCCTGTGTTGCCAATGTAACACTGATCTGACTCTTTGAAAAGTGTAGGCTGGCAGACACTTTGTCATCCCTCTTTAATCCTCATGTTGGAGCGCCGTGTATGAGACTGGTTTGTCGCATGTCTAGATGAGTTTATAATTCTGCACTATTGTGACAGCATCAGCTGCCTTCCCTCATGTGATTGCTCTCATTCAGTATGGTGGCAGCCACTTAGAGAAGCCACTTGAAACCAGCATTTTATTTTTTTCTTAGCAAATCATGAACATTTTATAAGGTGGCTAGTGAGTCAAGCTGCTTCTCATCATAGATGCCGCCAGTCCTTTAGTCTTAATGGATTGCTGGAGTATCAATTTCTATGTCTGTGTAACTAATATTATTTTACTGTGTATAATGGCAGAACCATTTCATAAATTAGTCAAGGCACATTGACTCATAAACTTATATTTTCTTCCAATTCTGCATCCCAGGCAGGTCTGAATGGGATCTGAAAAACTGATTAAAAGGCTTGCAACTTAAAATGAAATGGAAGTTTAATGCACTGAAAAGCTGTTCAAGCTCATCAACATCTTTTTTAAAAAGATTACTTTTATTTACTTTTTAAACTTTGTGTGTGCAGATTTGTGTTCACTTGTGTGTAGTTTCTCAAAGAGGCCACAAGAGGGGATTGAGTCCTCTGGAGCTGGAGTTACAGGCAGCTGCAGGAGATACGGGAGCTGAGAACTGAACTCTGGTCCTTTGGAAGAGCAACAAGTGTTCTTAACTACTGAACCACCTCTCCAGGCCCTAACCTTTCTTTTTAATCTGTTTCCTATTTGACTATAATGGCCTGAAGTATATTTAACTTTTCTATTAAAAAGATCTGATAGATTTCTGATTTTAGTTTTCAGTGATTTTAATACCTCTAAGTTCAAAATCCTTAAATGAATGTGGGCAAGGAGGAAGAAGCACTGCAGGCCTGAGAGCAGTAACATTGTGGGGAGTTAACTATAGAATGAGCAAGGGAGGCTGTAGAGGTGCCTTATCAAACATGGGGGAGCTTGCCTATGGCATAGAACTGGTTGGAAATGATTTACTACTAGAATAATGGAATCCCTCACCCCATATATGTTAGTTGCTTCGGGGGTGAGTATTGAAAAAAATCTCCCCCCCTCCCACACACACACAGCTTGATCTGTGGAAGTTCTACAAGGATGCTTATTTTGAAAAGTGTGTTTAGATTATTTGTGATCATGAAAACTTGACAATTGAAAACCTCTAACTTTATGCTGTCTAGATTCCAGTTTTATTGTTGAGTTTTTGAAATCTGTGAGAACTCATGGTGGCAGTTTACCTACTGTTTTTCATTGAGTGATGTTTCTATACTGCTGGGGTTGCTGGTTAATATGTGTCTTAATTTATCTATTAGGAGTAAAACTTCAAATGAAATTTTAATCGAGTCACTTTGATCTCCTCTGACTTAGCTGAGGTCAGGTCAGTTTATATTTAAGGGTGAAGGACCTGCTGTTCTGGTGTCCCAATAAAATTACCAAGCCTAACTTTTAAGAATATGCTATTTTTTTTTCTGGGGTGGTATCTTTTAAGATTTTTTTAATTTTTTGAGGTTATGTTACAGCATTTCTTCCCTTCCCCTTTTCTTTTTCCAACACCTCCTGTGTACCCCTCTTGCTCTCTCTCAAATTCATGTCCTCTTTCTATTTAGTTATTGTTGTTATATGTGTATATTCCTAAATATATAAATACAACTTGCTCAGTTTGTATAATGTTAGGTTAGGTGTGTGAATGTGTTTTCAGGGCTGACCATTTGGTCTTGAACAATCACTTGGTGTGCCCTTCCCTGGGGAAGGTGATTTCTCCTGCTCTCGGCATTGCTTAGTTAGTTACAGTTTCTTGTCTAGAGTTCAGGCCTTGTGAGCTTTATTCCTTCTATCTCAGAGTGTCTGTTCGTTTTTGTTATTGTTGGTAGTGGTGGTGGTGATTTTTTTTTGGTGAGAATCATCTACAGAAATTTGACCGTTGATATTAGCTGTTAAAGGCAAACTGTAGCCTTCCTTTTCTGAGGAGAAGGCAGAAATAGAGAGTGCTTTAGTGGTCTTCTGTTACCTACTTTCAACACAAGCTTCCTAGTGGGGTTTTGGGCTCATGCTCTGGTAAGCAGTAGTTGATGAGCTTAGGATATCATGTGAAAGCTCAATTGAGGATGTTTACTGTGAAGCTGTTGACCTTGATTTTTCAATCTGAAAACTCATCCCCCTTCTGAAAAGACTAGAACGTAAGTATTCCATAGCCTATGGACTTCCGTTTTCTTAGATCTCCAAGGAGAGATGATCGTACACCACTCAGACTTGGGGTTAGATTCACAGAGTCATCTACAACTGTTAGCTGTTGTTTTGTTTTAATGTTGGTTGACAAAATTTTGGTCTTATTCTCATCTATTTCTTCTTTTTTGTTTGTTTCAGTGTCCTGGGTCATGAAACTTAGTCCACAACAAGCTCCACTATATGTAAGTAAATATTGTGGTTTATCTTGATTTTTATACTTATCTGCGTTTGTTTACTTACTATAATTAACTTGAAATCTCATGTAGAAATTAGGAACATTTTTACATCTACACACTTTAACTGACTTAATAATACACTTATGAAATTAGCCTTGATTAGTAAGTTCTAAATGACTGATCTGTGCATGAAGCTGAACTGAGAACAATAGTATTTTACTATTTGAGGTCATCTAGTCAGTGTGGTAGGATGTTCATATGAAACAGCATGCCCTCCAGGTGGTACTGAGGTGTCTGTTTTTTTCACTTGGAGAGCATTTCTGTAAAAATAGTGTGGAGATCTTCAACTGCCCTTTGAGGTACTCTGCCTTACAACTATGTGAAACCATGCCATTGGCTAAAATACTACTTATCTCACGACTGGCTAAAACTGGCATATCACTTCCCTAAAACAAGGGCATTGTAAGATGACATGGCTAAATCGACAAATCCAAGCTGAATGAGGTAAATTCTAGATAGCTTTTTTTCTTATGCCTGTAGAAATGAATTGATTCCATTGAAGTGGGGAAAGGTGTCTGGGGTTGAGGAGTCAGACAGAATGCTGAGAAGCCCTTGGGCTTGTGCTGCAGTCGTTCAAGATTGGGAGAAGCTCCTATATAAATTGATTTGAGTCACCTTGAAAACAAGGGTCAATTAGTTGCTTCAGAAGCCTCCTCAGGTTTTTAAGGACAAAGGACAGATGTTAGAACAGGCACTGAGCATATGTTGGCTGAGTGATTGCATACCTGTGTGAAATATCTGTTCAGACTCTTTGCCATCTAAAAATTGGGTCATTTGTGTCAATGAGTTGTAAACAGATTGTTTGTATGCTTTAGAAACAAATTCCTTGTAAGGCTTGTGATATGCAAAAATTGCTGTTCTGTTCATTGCCATTTTTCTTTTTAAAAAGATTTTACTTTGGTGTGTATGAATGTTTGCTTACATGTATGTATGTGTGCTACATGCATGCCTTGAGCCTTTCGAGACTAGAAGAGGGTGTTGGGTTTGGAACTGCAGTTAATGGTAGTTGTGAGTTGCCGTGTCAGTTCTGGGAATGGCAATCTTTGAGTTCAAGGCTACCTTGGTTTACATAGGGAGCTTTAGGCCAGCCAAGACTACTTAGTGAGACTGTCTCCTGGTCCCATTCGATGTGTGTTTGTGTGTGTGTGTAAAATTTAGCTTGTGGTTTTCTGAATGATAATTGTAAAGGAGAAAGTAGTGGCAAAGAGATGAGGTAAAATTCCTTCTGATCTTACCTTCATGGGCTGTACCGGATGTGAATATTTGTAGAGTAAATAATCACTTAGGAATGATCTGCTTCACCCATTTTTATCTTAGACATAAGAAGATGAGCTCTGAGCAAGTGATAAAGTGGCAAAGCTGTGATTGGAGGCTGTTTTCTGGATGAGTCAGAAAGTACTATAAACATGTTATATTTTAAAAAGCTTCATTCTGGGGGTGGGAGAGATGGCTCAGTAGGTAAAGTATCAGAACCTGAGTTCAAATCTCTGGCACAGATAAAAAGCCAGATGTGGCTGGAAAGTGGAGGGAGGAAGATAGGAAGATCTTGGGAGCTTTCAGTGCAGCTAGGTGTTCTTACCAATTGGTGAACTCCATCAGGGATCAATGAGAGAGACTGCCTCAAAGGGGAAGAAGGTACACAGCGATAGGGAAGAGACCAGGATTTGATTTCTGGCCTCATACATTTGTACACACACACACACACACACACACACACACACACGGACACACGGAGAGGGAGGGAGGAGGGGAAGGGAGAGGGAGAGGGAGAAGGGGAGGAAGAAGAGGAGGGAGGGGGAGAGAGAGGGGGGAGAAGAGGAGGAGGAGGAGAGAGGGAGGGGGAGAGAGAGAGAGAAGGGGAAGAGGAGGAGGAGGAGAGAGGGAGGGAGGGAGAGAGAAAGAGAGAGAGAGAGAGAGAGGGAAAGGGAGAAGGGGAAGAGGAGGAGGAGAGAAGGAGGGAGGGAGGGGAGAGAGAAAGAGAGAGAGAGAGAATAGCAACAATAATAAGCAAAACACAATTCTTTTAGAGAGGCAAGAATAATTTTTAAGGATTCTTATTAATAAAACAAGCACATTATATCTGACTATATGTTTAAAGGAATTGACAGGCTCTACAGAAGAAATCTTAAGCTTAGTTTACAAATGTCTGTCAGCAGTCACAGCCAATGGCACAGTTTGTTGTGTCTTTTTGAAGAGACTAACAGTATATTCCACTGTATATGCACTAAATTAAGAAAAGCAGGTTCAGTATAACAGTGTGTTAGCCAGAGAGTCAGTTTTCTGCACCTAGAAAACGAAGTAGTGAGCAAAAGATCAAAGACTATGTTGAAGTTTTCTTTTAAATTATATATTTGAGGTCTCCTAGGGTGTTAGGAGCAGAGGAGAGAAACTGCTTCAAAAGAAGAAAAACAATCCTGAGACCTTTCATCTCTAAGTTAAGCAGGACTGGACTCCAAATAATTACTTTACTCAGTCATTGAGTAGAGTTTTACACAAAATAATTTACAGTAGTTAAAAACTTCGAGCCAGGCGTGGTGGCACATACCTGTAATCATGGGGCTGAAAGCAGAAGAATCACCATGTGTGTGAGGCCAGCCTGTTTACAGAGTGAGACCCTGCCTCAAAATAAGAGTTATGCACTAGGCAGATGCTTGTATTGTGAAATAATTTAGGTGAGGCCGCCTTAATGCATAATTATTTCCTGGAGGAAATGTTCTTGGTGGATGTAGAGTCACTGGGTTGTAACTAAGACCAGTTGCTCAGTGTGAGTATGTTCTCCTCTCCTTACATGTTAGTTCTTGTGTGCAAACAGCCTTCATGTTAGGTACGTGAATTAGATCAGCAGCGATGTACTCTTTGCACCTCCACAAAAGTATTGATTGTTGCTAGGATGGATTACAAGATATGTGTAGGTTCTGTCTAGTGATTAAAATGGTGAAAGTTTGTAGGAATATCCTTCTCAGTGTGGTGATCTTGATAGTGTAATGAGAATAAAAATGGAAGACATTTTTAGATGCAAGCAGAGATTTAAAAGAACAAGAGAACCAAATGCTTTAACTAAAATGAGAAGTGAAAGTGTGACAAATGATTGATGGGACTGAGAATGAGTGTGACAGCTGATGCCACTGTAAGCGATGGGGTGGGCAGAAGGAAATGTACTTGTTCTTTAAATACAAATGGTACATAGCTTTCCTAAGAGTTGCTGAGCTTGGAACTCTAGGGCGAAAAAAATTGGAGCGGAGATAGCCTGTATCCTACTAAAATACTGGTATTTTTGACTGTGAGGATAGATAGGTGAGCTCTTTGATAAAATAAAGGAGTGGATGGTGTTAGAGAGGACAGTCAAGGAAGAAGACAGTTGAATCAGGAGAAGAATTCCAGAAAGCTTTCAGGAATATTCAGCAAGAGACCCATGTGTCCCACTGGAAAGAACAAGTGGATCCAGATGTACCTACCTGCTGGATAGCTGTTGAGCCCAGACACAATGATGGTTGCCTCTCAACACAAAAATCATGAATCTGAAAATTTTGATTGCTGATTTCTCAGGCATGAACTGTATAGGTGACAGTGTTATATAACAGTGTCAAAGTTTGGGCATACCTACAAATTAATAATTGAGCTTTTAGCATTTTATTCCTGGAATAATTAATTTCAGTCACACATCAAGATTAGACAGGAAAATTAGGATGGAACTGGGGAAATTTATTCTCTAATTTAGGTGTCTTGTTTGACCAGCACTTGTTTCTGATGCTGAAGATTGAGCCATGAACCAAACAGAAGGCCTCTTGGCACTTGCATTACAGCAAGGAGAGGAGGACAACTGATGCAGAAGATACTTTAAAGAGGGAAAGTGTTTTATGAGCTACATAAATCCAGAGAATATAATGGTGCCTGCCTAGGGGCTCTTTGGGATTGGGTGGCAGAGAAGGATTCTGGCCTTGTCACTGAAACAGAGACCTGGGTGGCCTGGGAGAGTGCATATCTTCAAGGGGACCAGTGCAGAAGCTGGCGTGGTGCCATGGAGGAACAGCAGACAGTGCTTGGGCATAGTGAGCACATGGCTGGGAAGGGCTGGCCTCCTGTCGATGAGGTTAGAGACTTAGGGAATGAGGAGAAGCTAGATCTTGTAGGCTCAAAGGTCCTTAGGTAATCTTCTTAGACCCGCTGTCCCACACACGAAAGTACACTATTTGTTTTCACATGCTCTAAAAGCTAACCCTGCAACAGCTTGGAGTTTTTTTGGATGCTGGGATTTATCCTAATGAGCATGTGCTGGCCTTGGGAACCCTAGATTTTTAGGTAGTTCAAGCATAGCAAAAATAGTTTATGTAGTCATTGAGATCAGTGACAAAAAAAAAAAAAAAAAAAAAAAAATTTTGTTTTGAACTGAGGCTTGGTAGTTTAGCCAGGAAGCTAACTTAGAACAATGCTGTCAAGATTCTGCTTTTGGAAAAGTTCTTTTATATCTGAATTACTTTGTGAGGGTATGGTGGTAAATCAATCTGTCTGTCCTTCCCTCCTTCCCTCCTTCCCTCCTTCCCTCCTTCCCTCCTTCCCTCCTTCCCTCCTTCCCTCCTTCCCTCCTTCCCTCCTTCCCTCCTTCCCTCCTTC
>NW_021604712.1:184090-209273 GCF_004785775.1 Grammomys surdaster | reverse complement strand
TCCCTCCCTCTCTCTCTCTCTCTCAAGTTAATATAATTACGTTTCTTCCTTCTTGTTTGTTTCTCTAAACCCTCCGATATACTCCTCCCTGCTCTCCTTCTAAATATAACCTTTTAAATCATATAATGGTACTTGTATGTGTATTTTCAGGGCTGACCATTTGACACAGGGTTAAGCAGTTGGTGTGCTCTTCCCTGGGGAGGGCCACCTCTCCCACTCCAGCTTCCTTCAGTTGCCTCAAATTAATCTTGGTTGTTGATTTGACAGGGTTTAGGAGACATGCCTCTAGATGTGTGTATTAGACGCTTAACTGAGGAGGAAGGGCCCAGCATGAGTGTGGACAATATGATCCCTATGCATTGGTCCTAGGCTCAATAGAAAGGAGAAAGCATAACCGACATTTATTTCTCTCTGCTTCTTTAATAGACGAAATTAGGCAGCTTCTACAGTCTTGCTACCATTATGGATTGTATTTCTTCTTAAACCATGAGCTGAAATCTTTTAAGTTTCTTGAGTCATGTGTTTTTATCAGAGCAACAGGAAAGTTATTAATAACTGAAACAAAAAGGAAAAGCGTTTCTAAAATTTGTTAGTCCATTTGTAAACCTAAGTGGTCGTTGATACAACTTTAGTGTAATCATTTCATTATCTTCTTTCTTTGAAGACCATTGGTAATACACACTCATTTGTGCCACTGGTAACATTTTAAGATAACACCTTTTAAAAACAAAAGGCTTATTTAGGCAGTAGCTAACAGTTAAAGGCACGGCATACCTATGTCATTTAGATCTCACACCACAGTTGTGAGCTGGAATGGAAAAGGCAGGATAGTGCACTTTCTTTGTTCTGTATACCAAGTAATTAGGAAGCCCCACAGCTCTTCCATTAACTGTAAAAATCTTACACCATTTGCATAAATTCTTTTGTCTTCTAACTAAAGTTTAACCTACTTCATTTTAGCATTTTTAATTATTTCATTTGAAATAAATTTAAGCTTACAAATAAGTGATATAACTTCTATTTGTCACTTTTAGTGTCATCTGCCTGTCATTTACATTGTATTTGTAATTTCCAGCCATTTGAAAAGTAAATTATCCCATTCTTATGTATTTCTGCATTTATTGCCTCATAACTAAGCTATTCTCCTTCTTAACCTAGTATAGCAAACAAATACGGGAATTACATCAGTGTAGTGATCTTAGATAATTAAGTCTATGTCCAATTTTTTTTGACTATCTTAAAATTTTTGTAGCCCTCTCCTCCTAGCTCAAGATTTGATATTGTATTAGAATGTGGTTATATCTCATTAGTTTCTTAATCAAGAAAAAGTTCTTTTTTCATACTGAGATTTATAAAAAAAAACATAAGCCATTTATTTTTGTAGCAGTTTTGCTTTTTGTGACCTTTTCCTCTGGTTTTGTAGGATTACTAAGTAAACATTATCCTTCTTTTGGTAACTTTATTTCTTTTGTTGTTGTTGTCTTGAAATAGGGTCTTACTGTGTAGCTGTGGCCGGCCTGAACTTGCTATGTAGACCAGGGTGGCCTGAGACTCAGAGATATGTGTTTGCCTTTGTCTCCCCTGTGCTTGAGATTAAAGTGTGTGCCGCCAGTCCCAGTTGGCATTATTCATTTGTTCATTCAGTTCATTCATTCATTCCGAAGTATTGGAGAATTAACTTTGGTCGCTTGGTTAAGCTAGTGAATGAAGCTCCATAAGATGGTAGGTTAAATTGCTCATTTTCTCTATCTAATGATGTCTCTGGTTTGGAAGCACTATTTGCAAATTGGATTTTCCTGAAATGAGGCACCCTTATTCTCTGTAAGGTATATCTCTAAAAATGGCTTTTTCTGGTTTTGAATGGGAAATGTCTGCCAGGGGTTCATGTGTTTGAACATATGATCCCAGGTAATGGTATGTTTTGAGAAACTATGGAATTTTATAGGGTGGAACATAGCTGGAGGAAGCGGGTCATTGAAGTGCAGGCCTTAAGGATGATAGTCTAGCATCTTTGTAGGCCCCAGGCAAGCTTTCCCATATGCCCACTGCTGTGGAGTCACTGCTGCTCCCTCCCACTCACAATGGACTTTGTCTCCTTAAACTTGGAACAGGAGTGTAGTAGGAGATATTTGAAAAGATTCGTCCAGCTGGCTCCTAGCACAGCCTACATGTTCCCAAACTAAGCTCAACACCGGCTGGCGGTCTCAGTGGCTCCCGGCCAGGGTCCCCAAGATGTTGACGTGGCTGCTGCCTCCGCCTGCCGCCACCCTCGGCCTCCATGGCTCTTGGCCTGGCCCCTAGGCCAACCCTGCTGCTTCCACAGTGCTAGGCTAGCCCCATGCTATAACCGACATCCTCGAGGTTAGATATCACAACACCCATTAACCCGGTAAATCAAAACTCTTACAGCTTATAGTTAACCAAACAGAATTATGCATCAATAAAATCTCAAGACACAAGATGCTCACACAATTTAGACAAGTTATCCCAATTTTCCTAACCTTTTAATATGAATAACTACCTGAGACTACTAAAATCACACAGTTTCACGTCTGCCTCCATATTTGTCTTCCCTGCAATTCTCCTTGTATCTACCTCTCTGCCGCCCTTAGCTCTGCCTCCCTTTTCCCTGTCCAATCACAGGCTTCCCACTGCAAATAGCTTGGACAGGGAAATTTCTGCCACACTGGAGTAGATCCTTCTACCCTTAAGTTGCTTCTTTTGTGGTGTTTGGTCACAACAATAAGAAAGACAGCTAATGCTAGTGTCATAGGGAGCTCATTATAAGTAACACATTACTTGAGATTTGAAAAGAACTTCATCTTTACCTTTGTGGGCATACCAGATTCTTTTATTTTTAATTTTTATGCGAGTATTTTGCCCATATGTATGGTTGTGAAGCATGATTATCTGATCTCATAGAGGCCAAGAAGGTGTCAGATTTCCTTAAACTAAAATCATAGATAGTTGTGAGTCACCACATGGGTACTAGGAAACAAACCCATCCTCTAGAAGAACAGCATGTGCTCTTAACTGCTGAGCTATCTCTCCATCTTCTTGCATCTGGATCTTAACAAATGTCCTTCCCAACTGAATTGTAACAACCATACCTAATATGGATACAGTAGGTAGGTAATATGGGTGCAGTGGTCGTAGAACAAGTGAAGAAACGGTTCAGATAGGATTATAAAAATTTGACTTGTGTGTGTGCATGTGTGCATCTGTGTGTGTTTGTAGGCCTGGCTGGCCTTGAACTTAGAGATTCCCCTGACACTGGCTCTCAAGTGCTGGGATTATACGTGTGCTGCCACCACACCCAGTGCTTGCCAATATTTTATGAGCACATACATGTGCACTTTGATCTTCTTGCTATGAAGAAAAAGTATGGCCTTCCCAAGGGTCAAAGAGTGAGGGATGCTGTTACACAGTCAATGGAAAGCCAAGCACATAAAAGAAAGGTTAGTGTTTATAAAACAGCTATGCCCTACTATCTGCTCAGCCGCCAAATACTACATGATATAACAAGTGGAAACCAGTAACAGTAAATACACCCTCCTAGATGAACAGCTCAAAATGAAGGTAGATTTTTAGATGTTAAAAGAAGGAAAGGGTCTTTGTTGCCTCTTAGGCCTAAGGTATAAAGAAACAGTAACTACAGGAGGTCAAGACTTAGGAGACTTGGAATGAATTTCTTAGTTTATGTTTGAGGTTGTGGTGGAGAATGAATATGAATATATCTTTAGTACTTTATACCAAGTAAATTCTTTATAGTTAACTTTGTATGTGGAATGGGCTTTGTGTGAAAGTCTAGGCCTGGGTAATAGTTTGGTCAGCCATAGGAATTACTGTATCTGTTGAGTTGTGTCTTCTAGAAGAAGGAACAAACTGAGCAATAAAGAGACTGAAGAAATTGCTTGTAGTTTTACAGTGGCCAGATCTGATCGGGTTGCAAAATTCTAGATTACTAGCTTATTCATTGTGAGGGGGACAAGAATTGGGTTAATTCGATTTTAAGACAACATGCAAAGAGAAGTTGCAGGATAAGAGTTAGAATAAATGGACTAAGAGAACTGTAGCGATTCGAAGACTGGAGGAAAAGGAGTCTTTGAATAGAGCATTGAATGTTCTTGGTGGAACAAAGAGGTGCTGGTTGGGACGTCTTCATGAACTGTAGAAAGGTAGAAGAGTTTGCCATCTCTATTTAAAACAGGTGGGAGAAATAGTCTGAAATCATATTTTGTAAATTTTGACATAGTAGAGTAGCCATTTTAGGGAAGTAATTAGCCAAATACTTCATCATGCTTAGAGCATCCTTAAAAGGGTGCTGAGTTTTTAGCCCTGGGCCACTGAGGCAAAGGCACTAGATCATTAAGGTATTTCTCAGAATGCAGCTTCTGCATTTCCAGGTGCTTTTTCTGTATTAGGACAATATTCTTTATTGGTTTCTGAAGTGTTCTAGTGGGCTTTGAGTCGTCTGCAGTTAATGCTATTTTTAGCTGTAACTCTAGAAGAGACTGCTGTGCCAAACACTCTCGCGGATGGTTTATATTGGATGTTGGCAATTTGATAAAATGACCAGAAAAACACATTTAAGGAGGAGAAAGTAGGGGTGTATTTCTCATAGTTCTCTGTTGCAAATTGCCTTTTTTATGCCTCCAAGGCTGCCTGTTTACTTTTCAGCTGTGGGGCCAGAGGGAGAGTTTCTATCAAATGCATCTACTTTTTGCAGACACGAGGCATCCCTCCGACAGAGTAAATGCCTTTAAAAGTACCAGTCACACACAAGAGAGGACTTCTTTCCAAGACAGGCTCCAAGGCAGTACAAGGGTTAATAGTCATTATCTACCGTGGGTTTGCAGTAAGACTCCTGCTTATTACATTTCCAAGGGGAAGAGCCATTTCAATTGCAGAACAGATTCCCAGAGCCCAACAAATAGGGTTTCTTATGTTATCCTCCTTTTCCCCTGGTACCAATATTTTTTGTATGAATAGCTTCTTAGATGAGACAGAAAACATCCTGATAATTGACAAGTATTATAGGAAAAGAATAGCCAGCACTAGATGCCTTTTCTCATTTAAGTTGTGCAGCACAAAACTGGATCTAGTGATTTTAGCTGTTTCTATTAGACTCATCCACAAGCTACTTGTGTCAGCTTTTTAAAAAAAAAAAAGGAAACCTCTTTCAAATGACATTTTTAACTGGGGAAAGGTACTATGGCTTGCATTTAATATGCATTGCCTAATATGCTCTTCACGGTAAGCATATAGGATTTGGCTAATGTTTCCACTTTACATCCTGCCAAGTATGAGTTCAAAAAGATCCACCAACCACCTTGGTGGACTTGTTTTCAGATTTTAAATAGGCTCAGAAGTCATACGCAGATGGGAAATCAGAAGATCAGATCCATTTGATCTGTATCTGGGTGTTGAGATAGAATGACCTAGGGCTACTACATTGGATTTTTTCCCACTTTGGATCTGTTTTCAGTTTCCTAACAATGTGCACTTTGTGCATTGGATTGATGTGCTTGTTCATGATAATTGGAACCGATTTCAGTCTAAATGCCATTAGACTCTTCATCTGGTAGCGCCTATGCAGGTACTGTGTTCAGAGAGAGGAACCTGATTAAAAAAAAAAAAAAAAGAGGAACCACTTAAAAATATTTTTAAATGCAGTTTGCATAAGACAAAATTGAGAAGAGCCACAGAACTTAGGGTACCTGCACTTAACTGTTCTCGGTGACCTCGGTAGGAAAAAGGAATAGTTTGTTAGTGATTTCCCCCTCTCACTACTGTTCCTGGGAAACATGTTTCCACACAGGAACTGCAATTATCTGTGACTCACTTTACCGTTAGGCTATATTTTGTTCTTACTCTGAGCCATATTAGCTAGCATTCTGACCTCTTAAGTGGATCATCTGTTTTAACAGTATATTTCTGATAGGCCTTCCTTCAATATTTCCCTGGTTGGTACACTGTCTATCCATATCTGATAATTTAAATAACAGTACTTGGTGAATAGTTTCAGAAGATACAAGGAAATAACTGTTGTCCATGGTATGGTTTTATAAAGGCAAATGTTGTTTGCATCCCATCTGTTGGACTTTTTAATCAGTTGCCAGTGGTTTGATCTTTACATTTTATTTTCTTGGCATTTTTAGATCTAGCAAAGGTGCTTTTTGGTGACTATTTAAAGGATACATTTTATAATAGCTTTGTGTTTCCTAAGTTTTCAAATAACAATGAGGGGAGTAAAATTTTTCATTTAGCATTTGAAGAGGAGTCTTGATGGTCACTGAAAATTAAAATGCAATGTTCTGTATGCTTAATTCACTTAAAATGGGCATTATGAAGTACTTGTTACAAGAATGGGAACTTTGGTCTTAGAAGACTGAATTCTTTGATTGGCAGACAGAGGCTCAAATACATGACTGGTAAAGTAGTACAAGCAGTAGCTTGTTCAAGGACCAGATGCATTGCATTCATAGTGAAGTTCAGACAGGCAGCAGGAGGAGATACCGCAGAATTGATGAGGGCCGTCAGGAAGGATAGCTTCTAGAATACCCCATTTCAGACATGTAGAATGCTAGGCTTGAGGCTAGCAAACCAGAATCCTGTAATCATGCTAAAATCTAGTCATGAACCAACTGGACAAAAAGGTTAATTTTAAAAGCCCTTGATGAATTAAATCAGACCAGTTTGGGTTGGTTAATGTCTTGCAACATGGCTGATAAAGCAACCCATCAAATATAAACAAAAAATGGTTATGTAGATTGTTATTTCAAAAGGACAAGTGCCTCACATCTCTTTAAGGATAGCTTTCTGAGTAAATTGTTGATAGATTTTTGAAGTCACTGTTATGGTGCATACTATTGAATATAGATAGCATCAGTTACATCACATGACTGGTAATGGTGACTCTCAGAGGGCTGCTTCATTACTGGAGCTAGCAGTTCATGTTTTGTTTCACAGGACTTTTAGGGTTTTTGTTTTGTTTTGTTTGTTTGTTTTTTTATGTCATTTTGAATTTTTCACAGGTTCCTTGTGTGGATGTAGATAACAAAAGCCACATCTGCTTTGTAGTGGAAGCAGTATGGATCATGATGCAAATGGACCTGATTCCCATAGGATCTTTTTTTTTTTTAATCTGCCTGTAGTCTGCCTATAGAAACTATGCAGCATAAATGCAAGCAGTATTTTGACATTAGCATTTTTAAGAATCCCTACTATGAGTTGGTGGAATGCTAGGTAATATATCAGTTCCAAATATACTGTTTGTTGCTTTGAAACACCATCACCTTCTCCTGTCCCCAGACACACACACTCCCACCACCAAACCATTTAGCCTTCGGGATTGATTTCCTGCCATTTGTCTCTGGTGCTCTGCCTATGCTTCACCCGTTTGTGGAATCTGTTATGACTGTCTTGTCTCAGCTATGCTGCAGAGAACACTGTAAACACTTCAGATGCAGTTTTGTATATATATTTTCCCCATTTACTCTGTTGGACACTTTGTAAGCGTTGAGGACAGCACTTAAAAATTGTTTTTATTGCTTCCATTCTTATTTGTGCTTTAATCTCAGCGTCTTGCACAAAATAGTCACGGGAGTTTTAGTTAAATGCTCTCTAGTGGAATTCTGAGTTATCCTCAGAAAAGAGCCTTTGCACCATATGTGAATGGTTAGAAAGGTTTGATTATCCCAAGAAGACATTAAGATTTATGTCCTCAAAGGGAAGATCAGTTAGGAGATGAAACTACACAGGAGAACTTCGTGCTCTGGAGCAAGTGACAGAGTGTTCCTTTGTTTTGACCCCTGGGGTGGAGCCTTTAGTGAGAACTAAACAGCGAAACGGACTGAGTATAAATGTGAGTTTTAGCCAAGCTGCTGTCCTGTATCTTTTATTTACTTGGAACTCTGTGTGTGCTTTCTTAGTAATCTTGTTCTACTACTCTGACAAAGCAGTGAATTAGGAATTGTTTTCTCATTTTATGGAGGAAGAAATTGGGGTAGGATTTATATTTAAAGTTACCAGTGTGTTTGCTTGAGGATGGAAGTTTTCCATTGCTTCTTTGAGACGTACTTTGAAAATGAGACCTTTTTTTAAAAAAAAAAAATTAAAACATTTATTGATGTGTTTGTGTGACTGTGTCAACTGAGTGCAGGTACCTGAAGAAGCCACAAGGGGGCATTAGATCCTTTAGACCTGGAGATGTGACAGATGTGAACCACCCGTGTGCACCCATGTGCAGCATGTGCAGCATGGGTGCTGAAGTCAGATCCTCTGTAAAAAGAGTCCTCTGAGCCATCTCTCCAGCTTCCTTGTTCACTTTCTTAAAAATTATTTATTTATGTATTCATTCATTCATCCTTTATTTATTTATTTATTTATTTATTTATTTATTTAATTTGTGTGTATTGGGGCACACAAAGTGCCACAACATGCTCATGGATGTCAGAGGCCAACTTGCAGGAGTTAATTCTCTTTCTTAATGTGTGGGCCAGTGGGATCCAGCACAGGTCTGCAGGCTTGGGTAAAAACACCCTTACTTGCTAACCTATCTCCCTGGCTCTGTTTACTCATTTTTAAACCAAGAAAGAGCTGTTGGCTCATGTATATCCTTGGAGCCCTTCACAAAACTCTGTTTGGATTAACTGCTGACCCCATGTGATATACAGAGCATCTGGCAGCTGGGGTGGAATTCTCAGCTGTCTCTCTTTGTTTTGTCCACAGAAGGAAATGTGAGTTTTATCTTACTGCTCGGGCAATGGTACATTCCTTTTTTGGTTCATGAGACACACCAGTCTGGATGTGGGCTCATTTTCTACCAATTTTGTTATCTTGCATTAGTTTAAAGATCAGGAATGAACTTAACCTACTCTTAATGAACAGAGAATTATGAGACATCTCTGGTATACCAAAATTCTATTTTGAGGTTTAGCTGATGTCAGAGTTCATCCTTATGTTAAGCAAATCCAAGGAGCAAACCTAAGAAGCTAGGTCTGCAGGTATTTATCTTTCCCGTACAGAATCTGTTTTCTGAGCCTCAGTGACATTCCTTATTCTTGCCACATCTATGGGCATGATTAAACATTGTCTGTATCTTACTCAGAATTAACTTTTTATTTCTTGACTAGGAGAGAGAGACAGATGTTTGAAGACATCGAAAACCATAGTTTTTCTGGATAGTATAGTTGAGAATACTGCTCTTTTTTCAGTTGTGATATATTTAGGGGTGTGTGAATGTCCATGCACACATGTGCATATACACATGCAGAAGGGAGTAGCAGAAAAAGTATATTGTAGTTGTAATCGTATCTATCTCTGATTATTTGACACCTGCTAGTACTTACACAGTATGCTGTATTCCTTACTCAATTTTCTTATGTAATTCTAATAGCTTCATGAAATGACTACTCTGTATTAAAGAGGGGGGAACAGTGTCAGAGCACCTGTGTCACTTTGTGGATCATGAAGCTAGTAAGGGGCAGAGTTAGAAGCAAACCAGGTCTCTGCCAACCCACACAAGGTTAGCAGTAAATATCTACTCTGACATCATTGGGTGCCTGATCGGATTTTTGGAGAGTCTTCCGTGCCTTCTAGTATGTGGAGGAGTAGTTTAGAAGCTTGCTGAATTGTCTGCATTGATGACTTTGGAGAAGGAAGAGAAAGAAGGTTAATCCATAACCAAGTGTGATAGTAAATAACTGAGAGCTGGGTGAGTTCAGTACTCAGGCCAGTCTGCCCCCTTCTATCTGCAGCAGAGTAGGAAGAGCATAGCTTAAGTAGCTTGTTCCTACGGAGGGGAAGAGGAGAGGAATGGAGAGCCAAGGAAGGCTGATGTTACCTACCAACTGTGAGCTTTCCTAAATGAAAATTAATAAACAGCAACAACAAAAGCTTTGTTTTCTACACTATAAGCAAAATACCTGATCCTGTTTCAAAAGGGAGAAGAGACTGTCTCTTTACATGTTGACCTAATTGTTGTAGCAGTTCCACATAGTTAAGAAACAGTCCTAAGAAAGAGAGACGCTGCTTTAAAAACAGAAAGACAGGTCTGATGAAGGTGGATGGAGAGGTGGCGGGAGGGTGGAGGTCCTCCTTGGGATAGCAGACGGCTCAGAGCAGCTAGGGTTGGTTGCCCAGTGGACTCAGCAAGCTGAGAAGATGGGTGGGGGAAGGTAAGCTAACTTGTATGTGGTTCAGGATCCACAGTACTGATAAAGGTGAGCAGAGAGGTGGCAGGAGAGTAGAGGTCTTCTGGGATAGCAGACTGCTCAGGATAGCTTGGGTGCCCCAGAGGTTTAAATCCAGGGCCCTCCATCCAGTTTAGCTAGGCTTTTTAGCAAGAACAAACTAAAGTGAGCTGTGTACAGCATCAGACAGAATTGGAAGATGAGAACTTTAGGAATGCTGGTCTCTTAGGGGACACTTACGTACATTAAATGTTTTTCAAAATGGCTTGTATTTTATTTCCTCAAAATTCTTGTTTGGGAGAAACAAACAGATTTATTGGGCGCCATCTACTGGTCTTGTCTAATAGACCAAAGAAGTGAAACCTGCAAATGGCTAAGAATTTGCTTCCATATTGGTGATGGAGAGTTATGAAGCTGAAAGACAGCAGGAACTTCATTATTAGTAGTACTGTGTAAGGTGAGTCCTGTTTACATTGAGGAGAGGGATACTGTTAACTAGAATATTCATGAATATGTTAAAAGAAGAAGATTGCTAAGTGGATTTGATTGGCCATTGTCATTATCTGGCAAAATAGAAACATCAAAGAAACTGTATAATATTTTCTACCAGTGATATCAATCCAAGCCTGTACTGGCAATGACCTAGTTGGGAGTAAATTCAGTGAATTCCTCAGTTGATTTCTGTTTATGTTGTTTGAGGAGCTTTTAAGTAAAGGTGAGGGCTTTGCTTGCTAGTTGGGAGTAGGCTTTACCCAAGGCTCTTGGAATGTGTCTGAGCATTTTCTGTCTAATAGAGTTGGTACTAAGGACAGGGGTAATCCTATTATGTTTTCTTACCAGGAGTGTTTCTGAGTCTTGATTCCTTTTAATTGTCATTTTATGGACATGAGCTGAAGTCTTTTTTTAAAATTTGTATTTATATGTATTCAAATGAGCTGAAATCTTTTTATCCTCAGAGCATTATATTTTAGATCTTTTGATTTTTTTTCATCCAATTATCTTACCTAAGATAAATTGGGGAGAGAGATTTGCAGAGTAGGGTTAGATATTCATTTGTCCAGCCAACATTACTGAGCACTTACAATGACTTGGCACACTTTTAGGCACTGATGCTGCATTGAATAAAACAAGTATGCCTTAACTCAGATAAGCAAGCTGTCTAAAAAATTCTGTACATCTGTATACTGTAAATGAGTTAAATATATGTGTCATATAATAGGTGTTACAGGAGGAGGTGAAGCAGGGCAATTCAGGTAAGAGGTAGGGTGGGGGAGCTCTTACTCATCCACACACTCTTGAAGGATAAAGATCATTAGTGTGCATGATGTGACCCTTTCCAGCCATGCATAGACTTCCGTGGGGCAGATGATGTAGCCTTTACATGACTGCCCTTGTCTAGTCTACAACGGACTGGGAACTGTGGTCCTGGATAATGCATTCCTGATCCTCAAGCCATGGCATATTGCTCCATGACTGTGCCATCTTATTAACTTTGTGCCTTTGTATACATCCTTTCAAGTCCTTTGAATGGATGTATCCTTTGTCTATTCAGTTCTTGCTTGTGCCCCCCATTTATAGATTCAGGCTGTTTTGCTTTCTTTATAAATATTTCTATTCTATAGGTGGCTTATTTGTTTCCTTTTCTTTCTATTTTGCTCAGATTATAGCTTCTGTTTCGGTTATATTTCTGTTTACCTGAGTGTCTCCTACTTTGTCAGGAATTAATTCTTCATGTGTTTCTGATTGTCTTTGGCCAGGGGCAAGGTAGTGTGAACTTCACTAAAATATATGCAGACTTTTCTGTCTGTCCATTCTGAAGAACACATAGCATGGTTTCGTCTAAGTAAGCAAATACAGGAGTTTGGCTGGCGCAGTAGAGTTCTTACCTAACCTATGCTACAGTGCTGAGACCACATCACATTTCCTCCCAAAAGGCTTTTAGACAAGCAGTTTACAGACGTATACCCTGTAAATCACTGCCTACCATCTGTTTTCTGAAACAAAATGTTGTTGAAGCAGGATTGTATCTTTTTAATTTTATTAATTTATTTGAGGGGGATTATGAGTATGGAAGCTAGAGGACAGTTTGTGGGAGTAGGTTCTCTTCTTCCAACCTGTGGGTTCTGTGGGTCTCACAAATGTCTATGTAGAGATTGGGAGGTTTAAGGGGCAGGGTTCCCACAAGTACCAGATTTACCACATAAGCCATTTGCCAGCCTGTCTTTGTTTCAAAAAGAGAATTGAGTAATTGTGAGAGTAATCAGGTATGTTCTACAAAGCTGGAAGTTTTTACTGTCTAGTCCACAGGAAACATTTTCCTACCCCTATATTGAAGTTGAGATCACCATGCATGGCAGGGACTGTTTATGACCTTTTTTGTAGCCTTGATCTTCTCAGAGGAAGGCTGGTCATCTTAATACCTGGCATTAAAACAGAAACTTGTTTTATGGTGTTGTATGATAGAAAAGAAAAGGTTTACCCCTTTCTTGAGTTCAACTTCCTTTTGCCGTACATAGTTCAGACTCCATTCTTTCTGAGTTGGCATGGATTCCACCCAAAGGCTAAGGGGGTAGGGGGTATTGTGGCTTATAGTGCAAACCTCTGTAACAGGTCTCAGCCTGCTTCTGGGGAACAGATGTCTACCCATACATACAGCAGCAACTGGCCGGTGTGGTGGCAGTGGTACTTGCTTCCTTGCCCTTCACCCTTGCTCCCTGATTCAGACTTCACTACTTCTGAGGACAGGTGACATTGACTGTAGGGGAGGCCATGGACACAGCTCTTTAAAGACTTGCCCAAGAAGCAGTAAGTAGCAGGACTGTGGGCCACAGTTTCTAGGAGGAGAGATTGGCCCACCTGTCTGGGACTGGAGGCTCCTCCCTCTGTGGCATGTTACTTTTTCACTTGGTATTTTCAAGGGTGGACTGGAGCAGGTTGCACTCAGAGCGTGCCAAGTAGGAATGAGCTGGAGGAATTGAGAACAGCTTCTCTTCCTCAGCACTTGGATCAGGTCTCTTTTAAAGATGGGAAGGAAGTGTGTGTGCCTGGGGGAGCAGGAATCCACAGCCTCCCAAGTAACTTTCCTCTTTCTGTAATTTCTGTCCAGTAGTATTTCCCTCACATAGGAACTGTAATTTTTTTAAAATGTGAATCCTGTTACTGAGTTACTTGGCCCTCCTCCTAGTGGTTAAACACCACATGTAAAACAAACAAATCCCCCATATAAGCACTCCAAAGTTGTGTTGCCTCCTATCAGTGGACGTTTGTGTCTCCTGACTGAACTTTGTTCCTTGTTGATGCTAAGTTTGTGCTTACCTTCCACTTGTCATGTTCTCTTCTCTGACCTGATGCCATCAAGAGTTAGTGTAAATGTGACTTTTCAGAGGAATGTTCTCTCACCACTATTGGCACACTTTGTATGAAAATGTTTCTCACCCCTGCTTCATGCACATTGCAGCCTCCTTTTTTTTTTATTAGTTCTCCCCCCCACTCCCCAAGAGAATTTTCCCTTTAAGGTTACATTTTATGATCTGGTTGCATTTGACTGCCTTAAGCTCCTTCTATGCATATTGTGAGTAGTTTGTAATGTCACATGATCGACTGGCAGTCATTATGTAATGAGTTGATTTTGTTGATAAAGTCAATTTCAAGTTGTGTTACTCAAGAGCCAGCATCTCATACTTGAGCATCCTGTGTGGTAGCAAATACCATGCTGAGGAGCTTCTGGCATTTAAGAAATGGTACTGTGGGGTGGAAGGCCTTGTGTGGGGGCACATATGTTCTTCCTCTTTCCCATAATTTGGGTCCCATAATTAAATTTTGTGGTATTATTTTTTGGGATAACTTTCAATATAAGGAATAGCTCATGAAGATGTAAAGTTTATTTCAGGTTTGTTGTTGTTACATGGCATGTTAAAAGTTCTGTCATAGCTAGTGTTTACAACTTCTCAGATCTCACAGCTGATTCCTGTACAACTGGATTTAGTTTTTAATTTCTTTCACCTCTTCCCTTGTCACCTTTGACAATTAAGAAATTTGAAGTCAAGCAACGGAATTTGTGTCTTTGGCCCCTTAGTGACCTGTTTGAGATAACTCTGTGGGAAGCCTTTCTATCTACTTTGCTCCTGACCCTGATCCTGCTTTTCCTGCAGTGCTTCTTATTCAGCTATAGCTTTGTACAGCTTTATGGAACTTCTTTCTCTCTGAAGGAAGAGACTATGAGCCCACAAGGAACAAGAATTGTCTTTATAGCCTCAGGCTCATTCGCTCACATGTTCTCCCGTGTCTGTTATGAGAAGAAAGGATACGACTTAGTGTGCTTACGTGCAGCATTTTAAGGTTCCTTTTTAAAATATGAAATATTTTGGGTTTGGCTCAACAACTATTGAGGACTGACTTGCTATAGGCCAGCCACATTAAAGAGCTGTTGAGTGCAAATGCAACCTAGTGCTTCCTGTTACTCAGCTGTGTTGGAATGATATCTTCTGGGGTTGTGTGTCTGCCTTAAATGATCTGCCTTGAGTCTGGGCATCATGGGCCATAGGAATTTCTACAGAAGCTCTCCTGGTCACAGTCCTCTATGTAGCTAGCACGTGAGCATTCATCTCAACATGTAGAAAGATGATGTGTATGTTACTTACTGAGATGCATGTCTGTCACTGTTCCTGGAGTGCAGAAGCCAGGTACTAAGTAACTTAATGATTTTTGTATTGCTTAGTAGCAGAAGGTGAGTGTGTGTGTGTGTGTGTGTGTGTGATATAATGTATAAATGTATAGATTCAATTTTCAGTAATTAATGTTTAAGAAGAATGAATGAGGATTGTGGTAATAAAGGTTAGGCAAAATGGCCTAGCAGGTAAAAGCCCCTACCACCAAGTCTAATGACCCGAGTTTGATCCCACAACCCCACATGGTAAACTGAAGGAGAGCCTGTCTCCACATCCACCAGAGTGAGTGTGTGTTCCCTGCCCCTATATAGCACAGAAAACAATTAATGTAGTAGAAAATTATTAAGATTGTAGTAATGAGAACAGAATGAAAGGGAAAATAATGAACACTTTTCTGTCAGATTACAAAATAAACTTTTACTAGTTAACTTACTAGGTAGACCTAGACTGAGAATTTGTACTAGCAGCAAATATTTTAAATAAAGTAAGATACATCAAAGGAAATGTTTAGGAAACAGATTGTTTTAAGTCTTTTTAATTATTTGTTCTTTTGTGAGGGTATATGAATATGAGTCCTGCTGTCCTGGAAGTCAGCAGTGCCAGATCTCCCTGGATCTGGAATTACAGGTGGTTGCAAACTGCTGGACAGGGATGCTGGGAACTGAACTTGAGTCCTTACATAGTCATCAGCCTCACTGAGTACTGTAATTTAAAGGGGTGTGCCACAACAACTGGCAAGAGTCTTAACTTTATATAAACTAGCTTTAATAATTAATTAGTAAGACTAACAATTATATCTTGTCTAGATTATATTGTCTTCAAAAGACTTTTATTCTTACCAACTACTAGTATTATTAAAAACAGATTGTTAAAGAGAAATAGGAAATATTTTGAGAGAACCTCTCTGTTCATTTTAAACATCTCTTTTGATGTTTATTGAAAGTTTGCTATTTCATATGTATTTCTTCTATTGATAATTAATACCCATTTACACACACCAATTTTCTTTCCGTCTGTGTTTTTGGCCTTTACTTCAGGATTAAAATAGTGGAAAAATAAAAGTTTGGGAATTGTGCTTGAATTTGAATTTTGACCCATTCTAATTTTGTTCTCAGATAAGACATTAAAGTAAGCATTCTCTGGGCCTTATTAGGACTGGAGGGATGATTCAGCAGTTGAGAGTGCTTTACTGCTCTTGCAGAGGATTTAGGTTTGGTTTGTAGCACCACTTGATGGTTCATAGCACCTGTAACTTCAGTTTCAGAGGATCTGAAGCCCTTTCTGACTTCTTCAGACTCCTGCATACATATGGTGTACATACATACACATGGTGTACATACATATACTTAGACACACACGTAAAATAAATAAGTAAATACTTTTCTTATCACTAAACTGGGAATAGGAATACTCAGTAGTATTGCATTGCACGTAGTTCAGCTCCAAGCTGCAGCAGGGACTCAGAAAGTGACAGCAGTAGGTGTTAGCTCATCTTCCACACACTCAAATGATAGTAACTGTTCAAGAAACAAATTTGGTGTGGAAGATGCTGTGGTATATTATCTACTTATCTATATACCCAAGTAAGGGACAGTTGTGTGAAGACAAGTAAGATAAGCTGCATGGTCTGAGCTCAGGGCCTAGTTTTAAGTGGACCTTACAGAGTTGGCAGTTAGTGATGAAGATCTGTATACATCTACATTGGCAGATTCTTTGTCCTCTGTCCTTTATTTCTTTAGAGTCATTCCTTTATTTCTTTAGAGTCTTTTGAGCATTACAATGTTTTTAATCCTTTTATTTAGAAATAATTTTTAAAGTGATCAAATTAATACTACTACTACTAAAAACTCTCAAACCAGAGTGATGGGTTTACTTAGGGTGGTACTTCTCATTTTAAAAAATTGTTTAGCTTATTATTTGTTTTTTTGAAATAGTCTCATATTTGTCTGGAAGGAGCTACTATGGTCTGATCTTTGTGTACTTAAAGCAGGCCTTTCTAACATTCTGACTTCCTCCCTGTCTCTCTCCCTATTTTCTACCAAAAGAGAGTGTTCTAGATTCATCTAACAGACACTGATCCAGGCCTGGCACTGCCTATTGTTTCTTTTACTGAAGAATGGTACTACTAACGACTATAGTCTGCTCTGACTTTACGAGTGTCACAGGGTATTTCTTTGTTGTGAAAGTTTTAGTGACATTGAACACTGAGTTGAGTTTCTAAGGAAAAAGGCATTGTTGCCTATGAGGAAGTTGTATCAGGCCATCAAGTTTTGCTTGCTTTAGGAAATGATTTGCAAAATGATAACAGTTGTGTGTTTAAAGCAGAGGCGCAAACATGGTTGTATACTCAAGTTGTATAAACAAGGTAGATCTATCTCTTCCCTTCTCTTCCATCACACAGAAAGACAAGGCTATGGAGCAGTGCTCAGGTTTACTTAGTATTACCAACTTCCTTGGTTTCACTTTTCCTTGTACTGTGGTGGGATTAAACCTCATTTTGGGAAATTGATTTCTAAAAAAAAATCTCATATACCTTAAATTCAAGTTTATTCTTGTTATCATGGCATACCATGCTCTCACCATATACTTTTTTAAAGTTTTATTTTAAAATTATGTGTATGTGTGTCTGTATGTCTGTGGGTATGGTCATGTGAGTAGAGGTACCTGCAGAGGGCAGAGGGCAAAGATTATCCCTGGAGCTGGAGTTAGGGATCACTGAGCTGCTGGCCTGAGTGCTAGAGATAGAACTGTGGTCCTCCTGCCAGAGCAGCCCATGCTCTTCACCTCTCAGCCATCTCTGTAGCCCCACCATCACCACTATATTTTTCTGAAACATTTAAAGATATGTTGTAGTCATTATGCTCTTTTATCTTTAATATTTCATTATGTATTTGCTAGAAGCAAGGAACTGTCATATAATCACAGCATAATTAGAAAAACCCCAGAATTTGAACACTGATACAGCATTAACTGTGTAAATCTCATTCAGGTTTTGCCTGTTGTCCTAATTACAAAACATCATTCAGTCCGGGATCATGCATTGTATATAGCCGGGAAGTCTTTTTTTAAAATACCTTTATTAATTCTTTGAGGATTTTATATAACCTATTTTGAACACACTTTCCTCCCCAACTCCTCCCAGATTCACCCCCACCCTCTATCCACTCAACTTGTTCTCTCTCTCCCTTTTTTTTAAAAACTTTTTTTTCTCGTGGGCATGTACCTTTAATTTCAGCTTGAGAGGCAAAGACAGGTGGATCTCTGAGTTCAAGACCAGTCTGAACTACAGAGTGAGTTCTAGGATGGCCAGGGCTATACAGAGAAACCCTGTCTCAATATTTTTTCCCATACAATATATTTTGATGGTGTTTTTCCATTCCCCAGATCCTTCCCACCCACCTCCTTACCCACTCAACTTTACTCTCTTTCAACCACCACCAAAAAACACAAGAAAACAAAAAAAGCCAAGAAATGAAACTCTCACAAAAGTGAAAATAAAAACAAACAAGCAAAAAAAAAATCAATAAGACAAAAAAATGTTACAACAGTACACAAAAATACCACTGAGTTCATTTTCTGTTGACCAACTACACCTCGAGTAGAGTCAATGCTGAAGTGTGATTGATATACCCGATGAGAATGGGTTGGAGAAAAAAACTGATTTTTCTCTTAGCCAGTGGGTGTCAGGTGCAGACAGCTTCTTGATTAGGATTGGGACCCAAAGTCTACTTCTTCCTTTCAGTACTGGCATCTTGTCCAGCTTGAACCCGTGCAGACCTTATGTGTGCTGCCACAGTCTTCATGAGCTCATACTTGCATCAATCCTTCTGTGTCTGGAACATGCTGTTTCCTTGGAGTCATCCATCATCTCTTAGAATCTGTCTGCCTTCTCTTCACTTAGATCCTTGGACCTTGAGTGAAGGGGTTTGATGAAGACATCATGTAGAGGACTGAGTGTCACTCTTTTCAGACTGTCCAGTTGTGAGTCTGTGGTAATTCACATCTACTGTAAGAAAAAGCTTCTCTGATGTGGATTGAACAAAGGACTGAGCTGTGGGTACAGCAGCATGTTACTAGGAGCCATTTAATTGCTGTGTTCCTTAGTAGAATAATAATAGTAGGTTTCAAAAATGTTTTTCTGAAGATTTTTGGAAGGCTTGGGGAGATGAGAGAAGAACAACAAAAGCAAATTGTGCGTGAAAATGTGATAACAAACCCTGTTAACCTTGCATGCCAATTAAAAAGGCAAACTGCCACAGCAGACTCCATGTTGTCTTATCAAAATGTGGAAAGATGATCCAGAGAGTTGCTTCGATGAATAAAGTGTGCCATCTGAGTGTGAGGGCTGAGATTTGGATCCCTAGGACCCAGACAAAAGCTGGTTTGCTATGTCAGCCTGCCTGTAATCCTAGTATTCAGAGCCAGGGACTGAGGCTTCCTGCTGCAAGATGGCTAGCTCGACTAGCCAAATGGATTTCAGTGATAGACCCTGCCTCAGTGAATATAGTTGCTTCTACATGCATAGACCCACACACATAAACACATACATCTGGAATGTATGCCCATTTATATATGCCCCAAATTCAGAAATATGAAAAGCTCATTAAAAGTGCCTTGTTACTCTCTAGGAAGAACTGTTCTCAAGTTTTGGTGGCTTTTCCCAATATGTATATATTGCTAGACACTAGATACTTTATACTTGTATTATAGACAGAAATGATATCACTGAATAAAAGGATTTGATGGAGTTTACATTCTGCTATGTGATACTGGTTACATAATTGTCTCATAAGTACTTTAGACTAGAAGTTTTTGGAACTTGAATTTATTTTTGAGATTTAGAATATTTGCAGAGAATAGATTTGATTTGTTAAACACCCCAAATATAAAAGTTTGAAATCTCAAATGCTCCCACATCCAAAGTTTTTTTGTTTGTTTGTTGTTTGTTTGTTTTGTTTATTTGTTTTGTTTTGTTTGGTTTGGTTTGGTTTTTTCGAGACAGGGTTTCTCTGTGTAGTCCTGGCTGTCCTGGAACTCACTCTGTAGACGAGGCTAGCCTCGAACTCTCGAATTCAGAAATCTGCCTGCCTCTGCCTCCCAAGTGCTGGGATTAAAGGCGTGTGCCACCTCCGCCCGTTTATTTGTCTTTTGACACAAGGTTTCTCTGTGTAACCCTGGCTTCCCTGGAACTTGATTTATAGACCAGGCTGGCCTCAAACTCAACAAAGAGCCACCTGCCTCTCCTTCCTGAATGCTGGCATTAAAGGTGTGCACTACCATCGTCTTCCAAAACATTTTGAGTGACTGACTGTATTAGTTACTTTTCCTCCATCAAGGTCAGTCTTCCTAAACCTCCTCAGACAATACCACCAACTGGGGACTGAGCATTCAGTATCTGAGACTGTGGAGGACATGCCATTCACACCACCACAATGACAGACCCAAAAGGTTTTCTTTGTTTTGGGAGCTTTTCAGATTTCTTGACTAGTTAAGCTCCATGTTTTATGCTGGTGCTGTTGAAAATGACTGTGGCTCATGCAGTTGCTGCAGGTGCTTTTGTATTATTTCTTTTTTAATCAGCCATTTGATTCCTTCAGTAATCTCATGAGATAAACAGAATTGCTGTCCTCTTTTATCGCTCAGGGTATTTAAGTAACATACTGCCAAGTTAAAACAGATAGAAGTGCTATGCCTTAACTGGGCCTGTTGTGAAAATCATTCACTTTCCTGCCTTTTGCTGACCAGTTGAAAGCAATTTGTTGCTTCTAAAGGGAATAAAAAGCTCTCATAATGGTTACTGTTAATTGTCAACTTGAAAGAATTTAGAATTAACTTGGGAGAAAAGCCTTACTTGTGGAGATTATCTTGATTACATGAATTATGCTGGCAAGACTGTGTGTGACACCATTCCCTGACTTAAAAGAAGGAAGTGAACTGAGCAGTAGTACTTAGACATTCATTTGCTTTTGTTTGATGGAATGTAACCTGCTGCTTCAAGTTCCTGCCTCTGTGACTTCTCTCCAGTGGTGGACTGTAACCTGGAACTGAGCTAAATAAGCCCTCCTTCCCTTAAGTTACTTTAATCATAAATATTTTATCACAGCAGCAGGAAAAGACAGCCCTGATTTTGTAATATTTGGCGATTTTAGTAACATAATTTCTCCCCTAAGGATTGATTTAAAGCTATCCATACCTTTTTTACTGATGTTGAATTGGCAAGCAATGAATCCTGGAAAAAAAAATGTTAGTAGCACACTATTATGTAGATTTTCTTCCATATGCACACCATAATATAAATCTCAAGATAATATAGTACAATATAGACTTGGCTAAACAGGGCTTTTAGGTATTATATTTGCTTTTAATCTGTCTTAGTTGTTTGTAAGGCTAACTTCTAATAATGACTGTGCTTATCAGTTGCTTGTAGAATTCCCAGAAAATTAACTCATGAGTTTATACAAGTTGGTCCAAGCTATTGCCATAGTTATCTTGCTGCTCACCAGACTTACCTTATAATATGTGTGGCCACCCTTATCTAAGACATCAATAGTTTCTCTTTTTTACCATTTCTTGCCCCAAAATTTCCTACTTCATTTTCCTGTATCTCTATTTGCCCTGTTTCCCACATCCTGACTCTCCAGTCTACTTCTATGGTATAATTAATTCACTTCTGAAATGGCCAGCTCTTTCCCATTCTATTCCTTCCCCCAGATTATTCCTGCTTATTGAAGAAAGGTCCTAGGTGACTAATATCTTGTGAAATAGAGAGTCTATGCCAAGATCTTGTAGAGAGAAAATCTTTGTCCTGGGGGAAAAAACCCACATATTCGTATAGTTTTGATAGAGATGTCAGAGCTGAAACAATTTTTATATCAAGCATAGTGTAATTTTTGCAGTGCTACTAATATAGTAACTGTTCTGTATAAGTAAGTTTAGGATGTGGGCAACTGAGACTTCCCATCATTTAGAATCCTTTATTTTTTTTAAATCCTTATATTAAAAACCCATTTTTATGGATGACTAAACAGTTACTCTGGGCAACATTTTTTTTTAATCACTATACATTTTTATTTGGGAGATCATCTATGCTTATATAGACTGCCTTTCTCGTAGTTATTGTGAAATTATGACCCTAAAAATGATCAAGCTCAAGGATACACTTCTCATTAATGAAGAGAGAGAAATTTTTGTCTTTGTAAGAGCAGCACTGTCTTTCTTAGGGTTATGTTGCTGGAGACTGATGACATAGATGCAATCTTTTCTTGTCATTGAGTCTGATGAAAATAATAATTGAGAATACCTTGACCATTACTTTTGTTATTCAGCTCATCTGTGTAGTTAGTAGTGTGGCAGACTTGATAGCTGTGCAACCAGACTCTTTAATCTGTGTATTCTGTGCGTTGGACCTAGGTTTGAACAACAGAGTAATCAATCAGAGCTTCTCTCATAGAGAGAACAACTAGTCACCTGGATAAAAGTTCTTACAGAAATCTGAGACTTCTCCTACAACCCCACTTGCTTAATCTTTCAAAGATGTTTCCAGTAACACTAGGTTACTTGTGAACCACCATAAAATAGGAGTTATTTGCACCTGTGAAATGTGGAGTGTTTGCTCTCTGTGTTTAGTTCCAAGTGCCTTTGGAATTTAGCTTTGGAATTGCCTTGAGGTGAATAAAGCTTTGTTCTCTTCTCTTAAGTATAAGGTTATGTGACTTAGCTTTAAAAAAAATGTTAAAGGTATGAAAGCGATCCAGAACTTAGTTAATTTTATATTAAAGCTTTGTTAAAAGGATGTCAGTTGCTTATGTCAGCCATCTCTTGCCTTTGTTGAAAGGAAGCCCCAAATTAACTAGTATGGGCACAGATAGTACCTCAGCAAGAAGATTCTCTTCACGTGAGAGAAAATCATGGTTCTGAAAAGCTAAGTGAACAAATTTCAAGAAATTGGAGTAGACTTCCTCTCTTATAAAGGTGTAGGTGGTAAGTAAAAGTGACAGAATGTTAAGTGTGAATGAACGGGCACAACTGTGCCCTGGAGTTACTGTTTAACAAAACAAGCTAGAGACAGAGGGTGTGGGCCATGGGTTTTAGTTTCCAACACATGAAGGAAAGAGTAAAACTTGTGTTTTTATTTGTAGGATACGAGGTGTCTTCGGTACCTATAGAAAATGTACTGTTCTCATTGTGCCTCAGACATTTAAGCTGATTGCATCCTACTAAAGGATGCCATTTCACTGCTTTAATCCTTTTACTGTCATTTCCAGGGAAAGGCGTGTATATAAGATCAAACTATAGTTTGGAGTAGTGATCAAAACTAATGATAATTCATTTCTGACTGTGATATCTCTGTGTTATGGTGCTTTGGAGTGCTCCAGTTATAACCAAATAAGTTATGGCTTATTTGGAGTTACGGTTCATTCTGACTCATGTGTAGCATTTGGTGGACTTGAGCACTGGTTATACAATAAAAGCGACATTTACACTCCAGGAAATACTTTGAACTCAGTCTATAAAGTCAACGTGCTCTTAACATTTATTAAACTTAATCTTAGATTTGATGATATAATTTTAAATTTTCAACATATAGCAAAATGCTGCCTTCTGTTTCACTGGTTCTAGGTTTAATAATGTGGCCACAGGGTGGCATGATTCCCTTACATATCTTATTGTTGATTAAAATGAAAAAGACAAAGATAATTCTTTCCTCAATTTTATGTTAAAGTGTCCAGTTTTTTCTTACTAAATTGCTGTTTCTATACTTCATTACTAAGATCTGAAGAATATTAAATCTCAGTACCCTAAACTTTGATATGTTAAAAGTTGCTTTTCCTGTTGTAAGGTTATGATTATAACACAAATTATGTTTATAATTGAAAGAATGGTAATTAGGGCTGTATGTCACAGACTATATTTAACTACAAGCTTTAGATTTTTTAAAAAATAAGCCAAATTATAAAAACTGATAAAGTACACTATCTTTTTCATCATAAATAGTTGCAAAGGTGTTTGCATAGTTACTGACATGACACTTACCTCATTTTAAAGGCTTCCTGGAAGGCCGAGTAAAGGAAGAGAACAGGGATGTCAGATGGTCGAAAGGCACAGGCAATTCTTCTATTTAAAGAGATGGAAGGTCCACTTTGTTCCTGAGTTTCATACAGCAACTCTAAAGGCAGAAGGGTTGCTTCCATTTACACAAGTCAAAGAAAGTTAAGTTGGATGGATCTAAAGAAATATTTGGAGGTAGACTGCGAGTGCACACTACCATTTCAGGGCAGATCTCTATACCCTCACCTTGTTGGGAAGTGGATAGATAGTAGTAATTAATGAGCTGTGGAATTTAGCAGGCTTCCACCAGGAACCTTACTAATGCAGACTTGTGGACTCTTTTCCAGGGCGATTGTGTTGTTACAGTACTGCTTGCTGAAGAGGACAAAGTTGAAGATGATGCTATTTTTTACTTGATATTTTCTGGCTCTACCCTCTATCACTGCACAAGTACCCGGAAAGTCAGTTCTGATACGTTGGAGACAATTGCTCCTGGTAAGTATCTGAATGGTGTCTTTTCTAGCCTTCATTAGTTATTTGTTACTTTGCTTTTTATTTTGAGGCCAGGTTTTGCAGCAAATAGCTAAGGCAGGGTATGAAACTCTGTTTCTTACCTCAGCCTCCTGAGTGCTGGGATTGCTGACCTATACTAATATACTAATTACTAATGGGCTTCTTTATTCTTGTGGACCTCCTCCCCACCCCACACATATACATTTGATTAGTATAGAGTAATAGAAGGAGCAAAGCTTGGTGCTAACCTAACAGCTGTTAGTTCCTTAAGTATATTGATAATGCTTTTGTTTGTTCTACACACATATGAACCTAACTAGATATAAAGTGATGTTATAAATTGAAGGATATCAGGATCAGCAAAACAAAAAACAAACAAGTAAAACCTACTAATTTATTGGAGGTTGAGAGTTGGTTGGAGAAAACTGAGAGATCCGTGGGAGGTGTATATTCTGATGTGATTATCATGATGATGCTTCAGATTTTATTCTGAGTTTCATGGTGACAAAACCAAGACAGAAAACCTAATTAGTAATACATGCCTCATCTGCATGCATCTGGGTGCACAGTGTTTTTGTTAATCCTGAGATCTGAAAGAGAAAGAACAATTCTACCATTATTCTTTAAGGAGAAATAACAAAGCTATCAACATTATTTGGAGTATTCCTCCAAATTTTGAAGCAAGCTTTATTAAATATTAAATACTGGCTAGGTGAGTCCACTCCCAGCTAGCTGAGTGGCCAAGACACTTGTAGGGGT
>NW_021604712.1:155012-184080 GCF_004785775.1 Grammomys surdaster | reverse complement strand
TGTGTGTGTGTGTGTGTGTGTGTTTTCCAGAAACACCCTAGCCACACCCTCTGTGGGTATCCATTTGTATTCTTGATTCTGAATACTGTTGCCCTAGTGATCTAATCCAACCAGAGTCAGCATTGTACTCTGATATTTTTGTTATTCTTGACCCATCCACTCTCTTGTAGCCTAGACTACTCGATTTCTCTTCTCTTTTCTATTTGTCAGCTTTTCCCTTACCTAAGTCTTTTATTCTCTATCATGCTTACTGATTCGAATTTTCTCTCCTCAGTAGCCTCATTATTCCTCCTCTCACCTAATTTCATTAAGATTTCTGATAGGAAGTGCCCAGTCACATCAGAGTTCAGAAAGACTCTCATGTACCCACAGGAGGGTAGGTACGACGGTCGTGGCATCACTTTAACGTGTGGATCTTTGTTGTACTCTGGATGGTGTGTGAGAAACTGATGGAGCCTCCCAACTGTATCCCCCTGCTTTGGTTATCTTGTTTGAGACTTTTTGTTTACTTGCCTCTTTCAGCTACTGTCATTTGGATTCATTCAACATTTTTTTTGTTTTTTTGTTTTTTTGTTTTTTTTGTTTTGTTTTTTTGTTTTTCGAGACAGGGTTTCTCTGTGTAGCCCTGACTGTCCTGGAACTCACTCTGTAGATAGACAAGGCTAGCCTCGAACTCTAGAACTCAGAAATCCACCTGCCTCTGACTCCCAAGTGCTGGGATTAAAGGCGTGCGCCACCACCGCCTGGCCATTCAACATTTTGTAATGGAGGAGTAGAGATGGATATTCAAGGCTGTGGGTCAGGTGCAGAACCCAAGACAACTGTAAACATCTTGTTCATATCATGGGATTAACTTTGTAACCTAGGATCAAACTGGTTTCAGTCTGCTCTTGTGGTCGTCTTAGACTTCTGTTTTCCCTTCCCTTAGGTACTTCTTCCTCAGCATGCTTTTTCTAAGAACACTACAATGTGTTTGCACCCTGTCCTACTTCCTGGCCTTGCTCTACATTTTATCTATTCACTCAGCTTCTCATACACTGTTATGTTTAGCCCATTTCTCTTTTATTTCAGTTAAAGTGCTAGCTTCATGAGGGCAAGGGTTTGTTTTCACTACTGTATGCTAGTTTAGCTTTTCTAGGAATCCCTGCTGCTTGATGGACATTGTTGCATCTGAGCAGACATTCTAGAGAGGTACCTGTCTTACTCTCCCTTCACTCTTCCCTCTTTGGGGAACTACAAAAGGAGTTTGATTCCTTGAGTTGAATTCTTAGCCTGCCACCAAGTCTGTGTTCTCTTTCCGGAGGTGACTTTGATGGTTTCAGTGCGTCAGTCAGTGATAGTGATAGTCTCCGATTTCCTGTCTGTTGAGGGCCAGTGTCAGCCAATCAAAATTCTTGCTAGAAGTCTGTACAGTTCTTTGGCATTGCAGTTACTGGATAAATACTCACTGTCTTTTGTAGCAGGTGTTTCTGACAGGGATGTCTCTGTGCCCTTTCTACTTATTCAAGGACGAGCCCTGCCATTTCCAGTCATCTGAGTTCTAAGAAGAAAAAGCTTTGTGCCTTGTTCTCCCCTTTAATGTCATGCTTTATTCAGATAGCTAGCTATGTTTTTTTTTTTTGAGTTCTCTGTATGATTCATTGTCTGTGTTTTGTTACATTTAGTTCTTACTAAAACCAGATGATTGATTGACCTTCAGAAAGCAGCTACATTTTGATGCTAGTCTGTAACCTTTTATCAAATATTTTATTTAGGTTGGAAAATGAGACATTTCTTCTAAATTATGGGGAAAATTCTTGCATCATGTGAAACAGTTATAAGCATCTTCCTCTTCTAATGTCTGTCTTTTGGGGGAAGATGTCTTTTGAGAGGACCTCACTGTTACCAGGCTGTCCCACCATTGAGCACTGAGATTACATGGATGAACCACCATGACTGTCTCATTTTCTCCTTTGTGTGTGTGTTTCTGATAAGAATCTTACAATAAAAAGATATTTGGAGGCTAAGACCATCCTCAGCCACATAATGAGTTTAAGAATGATCCAGGCTGCATGAGATCCTGTATCAAAAGTAAAAAGGACTATAAAGAAGTTGTAAAGGCTTTTAAAGCAATTTTTATTGCTTTCTTTTCTTCTATTGAAGTCTGGAGATATAATATAGTTCATCTTGAGGTAAATAACTTAGAGACCCTCCTACTCTTTATGTTTTTAGATATTTGAATGCCTTATGAAGAGCATTCTATATATGATATATAGTAACATTTAGTAAAAGTATTTAAAAACTTTGAAACAAATTCTTAAAATTGAACCCATCTTTGCAATAATTAACATTAGAGACTAGCCACAATTCATAGTAAAATGCTCCATTCAAAATAACTTTGAAGGCTAGAGAGATATCAGAAGGTAAAAATGCTTGCTATATAAGTCTGATTATCTGAGTTTGATCTCTGGAATCAGGATGGAAAGAGAGATTTGACTTCCATACGAAGTCTTCTGATCTCCCTGTGCTTCTCCGCTCTCTTCCCCTCCAGTATAATAAGTAAACAAAAATTTAGAGACTTTCAGATGGCGGCTTGAAGAATATCGTTTCAGTTTTATTGAGCCATCTACCTCAAAGGTATTCTTAGGATGTATAACAAAGTTTGGGGGTTCACTTTTGGTAGTCAGTTTAGACAAAGCATATAATGGTTTTATCGGTTACAAATGGAATAGGGATTTAGTATGTTCTGTACACTGTGTTTTGAAAGGCTTTGGTATAGGTTATTTATAAAATGAAATCTTTTTAGTTTATCTATTAATATACTTCTAGAATCCAAACAAAGGCTTCTGTTTGGTAGTAAAATTACAAACTTCATTGATATCAAATTATTAGACTCAACACTTTAAGTATTTTTCTGTTGTTTCATACTTATCAAGGATAGTTGATATGTAAGATAGTTTCATTGTGAAATGAAAAAAAAATCTATTGTATTTACCAAGTACCTTTTAGCTAATGAAAACTCATTGCTTAGATCTTACAAAGTGGTCCTATGTTTATAGTGTCATGTAATTTTTATTTCTTGTGAGCCAAGACACTCATTAGGAGCAGGGGTTGGTTATCAAATCAAGAAGTATTTTGAAATAAAAAGCTAGGAGCTTTTAATTTGCTCAGTCAAGAATTCTTTTTTTTTTTCAGTCAAGAATTCTTATCGTTTCTCTACCTACAAAGTTATCAGTTGCTATTTCTTTTTTTTTAATTGGATACTTTATTTACATTTCAGATGTTATCCCCTTTCCCCATCCCCCACACACCTAGAAACCCCCTATCCCATCCCCCTTCCTCCTGCTTCTATGAAGATGTACCCCCACCTATACCCTCACTCCCACCTCCCCATCCTCGAATTCCCCCACACTGGAGTATCCAGCCATCATGGGACCAAGCATCTCCTCTCCCTCCTATGCCCGACAAGGCCATCCTCCCCTACATATACAGCAGGAACCATGGGTCCCTCCCTATGTGCTCCCAGGCTGGTGGTTTAGACCCTGGGAGCTCTGGTTGGTTGGTATTGTTGCTCTCCCCATGGGGCCGCATGGGGCCCGCAAACCCTTTCTGTTCCTTCAGTCTCCTTCTGTAACTCCTCCATTGGGAACCCCATGATCAGTTCAGTGGTTAGCTGTGAGCATCCACCTCTGTTTATGTCAGGCTCTGGCAGACCTCTAAGGAGACAGCTGTATCAGGCTCCTGTCAGCCTGCACTTCCTGGCATCCACATCATTTATATATTTTATCACTTTGTACCCATGAACACAACACCATAATCCTAGGGTATTTCAACATGGATGATATAATTTGGTAGTATAAATTGGATCTCTGTGTGTGTGTGTGTGTGTGTGTGTGTGTGTGTGTGTGTGAGAGAGAGAGAGAGAGAGAGAGAGAAAGAGAGAGAGACAGACAGACAGAGAGATTGTTATTCTTTACATACACAGTATATACACACATAAACAAATCTGTGGCATATCAATGAGACTGACTTTACTAGGTAGAGTTGGATAGGGAAAAGCTAAAATGGCTTCCGGGAGTAATGATAACAGGAAGAAGAGTTGGAAAACACTGCCTTCAGGGTTTAGGCTGGAAATACAGAAGTCACACTTTTAGAATTTAATAGCCTGCCCCGTTTCACAGTGCACTGTTGTATTTTTGTTTGTCTTGTCTTTCTCCCACTCTGTTATTCCCGTGTATGTAGAGACATTCTACAAATGCACCAGATTTGTTCACCTGCCGTTAGTCTGCAGGGTCTGGTAGTGTGAGAGAGTATATTTTTTTATTTGATCCTCTTTTGAGGGCTGGAAGGCAGTCTGCACACTGAGCATTTCACTGTTACTATTCCAGAGGAAGAAAACCATACCAGGTTCTTAAACACTTCTGTGGTAAACTGAGTAGTAAATCTAGTTTATATCCCATCACTAACTACTATAGTCTACTCATTCTGTGTGGGATTGACTTGGGCTGGTCCAGTAAGTGCTTTCAGGGTATTTTTTTTAGATCGATGATAAAAACAAAGGCCGGATTGTTTTAGTCTCAGAAGAAGAGATGGCCCCGGGTGGGATGTGTTCCACTTTTAGCTTAACAGGAAATGAAGTAATTTTTGGGTCATAGTTCAGTACTTTTGTTTATTTGTAGCAGTTTTTCGTTTCCATGGGTGCAGATGCTTTTAGACAGTGATAAAAAGCTTGCAGGGAAAGAAGCCTGCAGGAGGCTCCCAACCTCAGGCACATGTACTTTTTAACCCACAGGGCCTCGAATTAACTGAGTTTAAGAAGACTGTTAACCTTAGATAACTTGCTTCTTACCTGGGTGCTTCTTGTGTTTTTGTTTGTCTTTTCTCTCATTAGTTTTTCAGTTCTGCAGTGCTAAAGGCATCAGTTTGTCTTACAGGCTTGCTGGCTTGTGAAACACTTTGTCAAAATTTAGTGATCTATTTTTCTGTATGTTACTTAAACAGCAGCAGTATTTTGAGAATAACTACCAGTTCCTGGTGCCTGTTTGCCATGTGGTTTGTGTGAAGCCTTCTGATAATTCCAGCACTTTGTAAGGTTGAAATGATAACATTTTATAGTCAGAGAAAAGTCTTCAAGGCAGAGTGTGTATTAGGATATCCACACCTATCTGCAAGAGAACTTGGCACCCAAATCTACTGTTTCCTTCATTATTCCCTGTAGATTACTTGGTGGGTAACAGATCCTTCAAACTTCATAATTATTTTCTGTTTCTATTATTATAAACAAAATTGACCTTATAGGGGGCTAAGATACACTTAAACTTAGGATTTTCTCCCCTCAATCATTTCTGGGATTTTTGTTTCTTTGTTTCTGAATCCTATAGAATAGCTTCTTTTAGAAACTGAGTAAAATTTCAGTACTTTTCCTTTAAAAAAAAAATAATACCTCTGATTATGTTCCTCTTGTTACCAGGAAACTGAGTGGAAACAAAAACACCATGGAAACTAGTTGAAAAATGTTGCTATTGCACTTCCTCACTATAACTTCTGTTTTTACTGTATCAAATTTGATATAATTTCCCATCGTGCCTTTGTAGTGTAGCAGTAGACTGAGGCGGACATAAGATTAATGTTCCTCCTCCTCCGGCAATCATCTGCCTAGAGCAGGTTTACAGTAGTGAGCTTTATGTGTTCATCTGCACCGATACTGCTTTTATTCCTAGATCTGTATGACACAGCTCTTAGTTTTAAAAAATGGTAACCCCCTTCATTTTTCATTTTATTTGAAAAGATACAGGGATTAAAAACTAATCTTGAGCTTGATAGTGATACTCTGCCAATCTTAAGTGTTTTGACCATACCATAGGTACTTATTGGTTTTTTTAGATTTGTCTTTTATTTTATGTACTTGCTTGTTTTGCCTGCATACGTATATGTGTACCACTTATGTGCCTATGGAGGTGTCTTAGTTACGTTTCAATTGATGTAGCAGAGCACCATGGCCAAGACCAACGTAGAGAAGAAAGATTTTATTTGGGGCTCACTGTTTCAGAAGCTGAGTCTGTGACTGCCTTGAAGGAAGGCATGGGAGCAGGCAGGCAGGCATGATGCTGAAGCAGTAGCAGAGGACTCACATTATGATCACCAAGGAGGAGGCAGAGAGAACTAACTGGGAATGGTGTGGGTTTTTGAAACCTCAAAGCTCACCCCAGTGACACACATCTCCAATAAGGCTGCATCTCCTAATCTTTCCCACCAACTGAGGACCACTTATTCAATCATATGAACCTATGGAGACTATTCTCATTCAAACCACCACATTTCACTTTCTGGTCTTAATATGCTTGTAACCATATCATAAAGCAAAATGCATTTAGTCCAACATGAAAAGTCTACATAATCTTTCAAAGTCTCAACATCATTTCAAAGTCTAAAGTCTCTTCTGAGACTCAAGGCAGACTCGGTGTTTGTACACATCACCACCACCACCACCACCACCACCACCACCACCACCACCACCACTCCAAAAGTTGAGGAATGGTGACACAGTGAGGAAAAACTGGACCAAAGCAAGACTAAAAACCAAAAGGGCAAACTCTTACTTAAATCCCTGCAATTTAGTCTCTGATGTCAGGGGGTAGCATCCACCCTTCCAGCTTTATTGTCTGTGACACTTCTCTCAGGCTGGTTCTGCTTCCTCTATGCAACTTTTCCTGGCAGGCCTCCCATGGCTCTGGTACTTCCAACGTCCTGGCATCTTCGATATAATTCAGGCTTCAGTTTCCCAGCTACATACAGTGGTATCTCAGGGCCTCCATACAGGGCCTTCCTTGCCAGATGCCTAGTCTTGGTGGCTTTCCTTAATGGTGGAAGAACATTCCAAAACCCTTTTACTCCTGTCTTTTTCTTGACTCAAACTATGGCGAATGCTCCCAACTTTGTCCGCCTGCTTAGGGTGGAACCTAGCTGCCTCTTAGAGTTACATTTGTTGTTGCTTTTTAGGAACAGGTAATTCCTTACGCCTTTTCTTGTTTCAAGTTGAAAGCTTAGCTGGGGTCCAGTCTTGCTTTAAGGGTACTACTTTTTTTATTCCATTTCATGTCAGGCCTTTCCTTATCTTTTCAGGAAAAGCCTTGGGTCTAACAAAACATTTCCTAGTGCCTCTTTTTCTCCTTGGAATGTATATTTTATATTTCTTTTTGCCTGCTGGGTCATTTTTGTTCTAAACCTGCTTAAGAGAGGTTGCTAATACTACACAGCAGAGGAATATTGAAATCTTGAAATCTCTTCTGCCAGTGAAATCAGCCAGAAACAGCCAGATTCTACGACAAGGACAAAAAGAAGCTTCATTCTTTGCCAAAATATCACAAAAACGGTATCTAGCCCAGTTGCTAACTAATGTTGTTCTCCTCAAATCTCTTGAGCTGGACCTTCATAGCTTACACCACTCTCAGCACTATTGTCTTCCAACTTAATCTGTTTATGTATCTGGGAAAAAACATTATTTTCTTTCTTTCTCTCTCTCCCTCAAAGTGGTGATAGTAGGAGCAACATATAAACCTGGCTAGTCGAGAACTGCATTCAAAAACTGAGGAAAAATAGTGAATAGTTTGTTGAATACAATCTCCTTGTTGGGAATACTTAATTCTGAAAGGCTAGGAAAGTGTGCAGAAGAAAGTATTGTTCTGTAAGAACACCAACAGAGGCTTTGTGTTGGTAACTCTTTAAAGTTTGGCTGTGGTGGAGCATTCAGTGGCATGTGCTGCTTAGTAGTCTCAGGTCACGTGGTGCCTGGTGAACTATAGTGGGGAGCACACGGCTTCGTGTGTGCCCTTTTCTGAGTTGGACCTGTAACTACAGCATTGCATCATCTTTATTTGAGCCAGGTGATTTGATTGACATGCTTATTCCCTTAGTGGTTGGGACAGGTAAATGGTGTCTTGGAGGAACCATTCTGTAACATTTGGACCTTGGCTTGTTTGAAGCATGAAAGTTTTTCCTTTTGACTGATCTACGTTCTTTGATTTACTGTATGGTGGTGTGGAGCTATTTATGCGGCTCCTCCCGTATCTCTGTTTTTCCTATCCTTAGTTCAGACCTAACTCTACTCAGTAAGACTTACAGTACTTATTGCATGCTGGACCTTAGAAGATCCTAGAGCTGTCCTTCTGTAACTTGTTCAAATGTAACAGCCACAGTTAATACAGCCCGTTCTTTGTTACCTACTATGTTACCAGAACAGCAAAAGCAGAGGCTCATATTCGTTAGCTGTTTGTTAAAGATATCACTCGTATTTGCAAGTAACAGTGAGAAAACCAAAAATAGAATTTTAAGAAATCAGGAAAGGAAGGTTTTCTTTTAGAAGGAGAAATCTTATGTGCCATTAAAAAAGCTGAAAGGACCCACTTGGATTCTTCCATCAGTATATTCAGTTTTCTTTGCTGTCTGTGCTTTCTTTAGGTCATGACTGCTGTGAGACAGTGAAGGTGCTGCTCTGTGCTTCCAAAGAGGGCCTTCCTGTGTTTGTAGTCGCTGAAGAAGACTTCCATTTCGTCCAGGATGAGGCCTATGATGCAGCTCAGTTCCTGGCAACCAGTGCTGGAAATCAGCAGGCTCTGAACTTCACACGGTTCCTTGATCGATCAGGACCTCCTTCTGGAGATGTGAACTCTCTCGATGAGAAGGTTGCGCTGGCATTCAGACACCTGAAGCTGCCTGCAGAGTGGAATGTGTTAGGGACAGATCACACTTTGCATGGTGAGAATTCACAGACTTACAAACTGCCTTAGGATACTTCTGCTTCCCTTTTAAACAACCACTGTGGTTCAAGCCTCTTCAGTGAATGAGTAAACTAGAATTTCTGCACAGATTTTCTCCCTCCAGGAACATAGCCTAAGTAGACTGGCACATCTCTATCTGGACTGACTGCTCAAGCAAGGCAGTCGATTTAGGCTTCATGAGAGTAACAGGGTAATCTTTTGCTGTTTATTCACAAAATTATAATGTATGCAAGGTTCTGTAAAAATACTGTGGAGTTGTTGGAAGCACTGGTAGAGGATTGTGTCAGGGAAGCATGAGCTCAAGATAAACATTGAGAAACTCGGCAATTCTTTGACCAGGGTATTGATTCTATGATTCCATATAAAGGTTCCTAAAGGATTACATTTAAAAAAAACAAAACAAAAAAACAAGGCCAGGCGGTGGTGGTGCACGCCTTTAATCCCAGCACTTGGGAGGCAGAGGCAGGCAGATTTCTGAGTTCGAGGTCAGCCTGGTCTACAGAGTGAGTGCCAGGGCTACACAGAGAAACCCTGTCTCAAAACACCAAAAAAAAAAAAAAACCCTGTTATAATAAATACTTACATTAAATCCCTCTAATTAGACAAGGATTTTTCCATATAATTGCTCTTACAGCAAATGATATCTAAATGTTATAATTACAAATATGTATATTTTTAGTAAAATATTCCTTATTTATAAATAACATCCCGTTCTTGTCCTTAGAGCAAATACAATTGAGAAAAATGTATAAATATCCTACATAGCGCATAAATTATCTTAGCACTGCCAAGACATTAGGTTCTAAATATGTGATATTTAGATCCTCTGTACCTATTCAGAGTTCTTACTGGTGGATCCTGATTGTTCCTAATCCTGCCATTTCTATGTCACTGTGAAAACAATTACCATTACATTTTTATTCTGTCTTACTTAAAAAGTGCCCAGGACTTAGTTTGATCGTGTTCTCATAATCTAAAAGAATACTTAGAGAAGCAAAAGTCAGAAGCTCTCTGCCTCAGGCTACATGTCTTTTTGTTTTTAAACAGCCCCCCCCTTATTCCCAGGTATGTATGTATGTGTATATATTTGTGTGTGTATATATATGTTTTATATATGTATATGTGTGCGTCTGTGTATGTATGTATGTATGCATGCATGCATGTATGTATGTATGTATATACTACAGTAGGTTTTGTATACAGCATGCATGCTGGGAATTAACTCTGGTCCTGTCAGATCCAGCAAGAGCCCTCAACTGCTGAGTCATTTCTCTAGTCGATTCCTTCTTGGTCTTTAATCAGAAGAACCTTGCAGACTTTAATTCATTGTGTACTTTTACTACAACTAGACTTTCTGCAGTATAAAGTGATACTTGAAAAGGTTAATTTATAGGCTAATTATAGAAAAATATAGAACCACAAGATGATACCATTACATACTTTTAACAATGAGTATAATGGTTTGGATACGAAATATTTCAAAGGTGATTTGGGGGAGCTTGGGACCCAGTTAATGGTGTTATTGAGAGATAGATATTTGGATCACGGGGTAAGAACCTCATTAGTAGAAAATCCATTGATGAGTTCCTGGTTGAAGTGTCAGGAAGTAGGCCTGGATGAAGGAAGTCAATCACTAAGGGTGTGCTAGTAGTATACTATGTCACTGGCTTTTCCCCTTTCTGTTTCCTGATCACCATGAGGTAAGCAGCTTTGTTCCACTATGCTGATCTGCCATGATTTACTGCCTCACGTTAAGCCCATAAGGAATGAAACTGGTTCACAAACTGAAACCACAAGTCAAAGGAGATGTGGCTCAGTTGGTAGAGTGGTTGCCTAACATGAATGAATACTTGGATCAATCTCAGCACCTCATAAACTGGGTGTGATGAAGCACACATGTGATTCCAGTCCATATAGGAGGCACAGGAGGTCAAGGTTATCTTCTGCTACATAGTAAGTTCATAGTCAGTTTGAGATATCTGAGGGGAAAAATGGGAATTACTTTTTTCCCAATTGTTTGAATGGCCCACGTTTTGTTATAGTACCCAGAGTGATTGACAGAAGCAGCTAAAATTAAAACTATGAAGTTCAGACATGTTTTGCATACTGCCTGTGAAAATGCCAATTTTGAAGGTGTTTGGTAGTTTCTTATATCACTTAGCTTCCCTCTTTTGGATATTTACCCTTGAAAAATGAAAAAATGAAAGCATATCCTCACCAAAATGTTTATAAACAAATGTGCCCACAGCAGCTTAATCATGCACTACCAAAAAATGGAAACAGCTCACATCCTTCCCTCTGAGTGAGCATACTAACAAATTGTGATATGGCATAAACTTGAACATCACTCGGCTATCAAAAGGAACAAAATGTTGGTATGTACAAGGACTTGGATGTACTTTAATTGCTTTGTGCTTAATTTAGGGGCAGTTCCCAAAGATTATATAGTATATAGTTCTGTTTATATATTTGAAAAAGTATTATGAAAATAAACATAAATTTTGCTGGGCTGTGTGATGTTTCATACCTTTAATCTCAGCATGGAGTACAGGGTACAGGGGCAGAGGCAGGTAGATCTCTGAGAGTTCAAGGATACCCAGAGCTATACAGAGAAACCTGTCTTGAAAAACTTAATATTCATTGATTGCTTGATTAATTAATTCATTTAAAAAGTCAGTAATTGCCATAAGCTGGAAGTAGGGAAAAGGTCTGACTTTATACTCTTATAATGAGAGAATTCTTTGTGCGTATTGGAATTATTCTGCAGCCTGTTTTAGTGGTAGCTTATAGGATCCTAATCCACGTGCTAAAACTCAGAATTCTCCCCAAAGTGAATTTTATTGTATAGCTGCATTTTAAATAGTAACTAAAACTCAAAAGTAACTGAACTAGTTAAATGTAAGGTAAAATATTTAATATATTTATTTTATGTGCTATGTTTGTGTGTGTGTGTGTGTGTGTGTACATATACATACGTACCATAGCACACATGTAGAGTCAGGGCAGACTTGCAGGGAATTAGTTCTCTTTATTACATGAGTTTGTGGAATAAAACTTTGTCAGGCTTGGTGGCAAATGCCTTTACCTACTAAACTATCTACTGGGTAAAACTTATAAAGATACTTAGTTTTAAAAAGTATGTAAGTTAATGGCAGTAACCATGAATCTGATTTGGAGTGCTCTCAATCAGTCTGTAGTGCTTGCTCAGTTCTGTTAGAATCTAGGAACATTGGTTGTGATCAGGGTAGATGAACATAAGGTAAGAGCTTATGTTTGCTGTTAAAGGATGGATGCAGTGGAATAATCTGTTTGCACCAGTCATTTTATATAGTTTATACCAGTCATTTTATATAGTTATGAAATATATTTTAAAGGAAAGAAGTATGAAATAAGCTTGGTACCATCTCTGTCTGTGATGAGACAGAGGTAGACAGGACATCTTGTTATATAAGAGAGCCACTTGCTGTTGAATTTTGTTCCGGAGTAATACTTCTAATACTGTACAAGAGAGGTATGTATGCAAGATTTATGGTAATCCTTTCATTAATTGTTGAGGTGCAGTGCTCTTCACCCTAACTCTCACCCCAGGTCAGTGACTCCTTTGAAATTAGTTCCTATTTCTCCTCAGGAAAAAAGATGCATATAGCTGCCTACTCACACACATTTGCATGTAACAAATTTCACAGCCCTCCTGAACGTCAGGCATGAACATGAAGTTAAGAAGCCCTGGCTTAGCTTGAGGTTTGTTTTTAAATGGAAAGAAACAAGGGAACTGGAGTTAACTCGTTATATCCTGGCTTTGTTATGACAGTTTGTGGAAAACATTAATTGTTGCTTAATTATTTCACCAATAAAGTGGACAAGAGTATAGCCTGGTAGTGCATATTAGTTAGCAGGCTAGTTGTTTAAATATACAATGACAACTAGCTCAGTATCTTTTCAAGGTACAAAACATTAATAATCCCTTGTGGGTCAGTAGCAAGTCTCATGAAAGGATAAATGGTCAGCCCTGGGAGGAAAGGTCTGCAAAGAGCAGTGGGGTTGCTTTGCTCTGCTCTTACTTTTGCTGAAGATAGTCTTAACTTTTGAGCAAGGAGAAATGTTTTTCATCCTTTAAAAGATTGTGTTATTTATTTGCTCATTTATTCGTTTGAGACAGCACCTCACTGTGTAGTCCTAGAACTTACTATGGAGATCAGACTAGCTTAGACTAGAATTCATAGAGATCCACCTGCTCCTGTCTCCAGAGTGCTAGTATTAAAGGCAAACACAATGATACCCAGCTGTATTTCATTTATTTTATGATACAGGTATTTTGCTTGAGTGTATATGTTTGTACCACATGTGTGCCCGGTGTTTACCAAGGCCAGATAAGGGCATCATATCCCCTGGAATTGGAGTTACAGATGCAGCCCTATGGGTGCTGGGAACTGAACCTAGGCTCTCTGCAAGAGCAGCAAGTGTTCTTAACCACTGAGCCACCTCTGCAGCACTTGTCCATTTGATTTCTTCCACATGTTCCTTGATCTTGAGTTTATATAAAGAAGCCTCCACGCTGTGATTTTTGGCATATGCTCTCTTGAGTGCAGATAATGAAGGTTCATCTGAATGGAAGGTGAGGTGTGCAGCACAGACATTCTTCCCCCTCCCTCAATTTTTAAGTCTTATTTAGTTGCCTTAGTTCTTCAGTGTTTCTATGGTTAGGGAGAGTGGTAAGTTGAGTGATTTCTCCTGGAAGACCATGGTAGAATAGCAATCAGTTTCACTCTGAGCAGAATGGGCCCATTAAATATTTGCTATACATAAAGCCAGGAGAAACACATCCTAGTGAATATGTCCATCTTGAAACTGAGGTGTTAGTGTCTTTGAGGGTGGCAGCCATACCCACAGCTTTAGTAGTGGGAATGATGACAGACTTAAGAAGAATCCCTAAACACAGGCACTGCATTCTCACTGGATGACCTTGGTTAGTAGCTATTCAACCCTAATCATGTGGTTGATTTAATTCCCACAGCCCTTTCAGGATGTTTGATAGCTTTCCATATTAAGTATGTCCTTGTTATACTTCTTTGCCTATTTTTCTAGCTGTCTTCTTTGCTAAAGAAGAAAAGAAGAAAACACAAAAAGATTGCTTTGCACTTTTCCCTGTTTGCAAAGGGTTGATAACTGTGGGCTCCTACGACAGACAGTACCTACCTACCAGCAGCAAGGCTTAAACTCTGAAAGGCTTGCTGCCTCCAAAGCTTGTTACTGTCACAGTTCTTCTCAGTCTTCTTCAGAGCCCTTCTCTGCCTGTTAAGGATGTTTCCATTCCTCGTAAAGATGACTGCTTGAGTGCATCCTCGTGTGAAGATGACTGCTTCTTGTGGGTCTGCAGATTTATCTATAGGCCAGAAGTGGACAGGGTGGTGATTTTGGAATCTCACAGCTACAGGTTCAAACAGAGCTGTGAGGCGGGCTTATTGGGTTCATTGATGGGATAGAACAGTACAGTCCTTGATTATTTCACTGCCCAGACACTCTCACAGCCGTTTATTCAGGAAATATAACTTGAAAAAGATTAAAATCTTCCAACAGACCCCTTGTGGTTGAATGCTTTCTGGGTACATGAGCTTTCCTACAGCTCTGGGCAGCACTGTGAAAGTGTATCCAGCATGAAAGCAGACAGCAGTTGGAGCTTACAGACCTTTCTGCTCTCCTTCTCTGTGGTTTAACCAAGCCACGATAGACCTTTGCATTTAAGTGTGCTTGTTACCATTTGAATCTAGACTGATGTACATTTTTTGAGTGTTATTTTTAAGGTTATGGAGCCTCTAGGAGATTGGGCCTTGCTGGCAGGAGAGATCGCTAAGGACAGGTCATTGGAGATGAGACCTACTCCTGATGCTCTATGTGGTGCCACGTGAATAAGCTTTGGCTACATCTTTGCACTGCTGTTTTCCCTTCTGTGATTGGCTGATATTTCTGATACCAAGAGCAAAATAAAGGCTTCCTTCCTTAGTTGTTTCTGTCAGGTATTTTGATCACAACTTTGGAAGAAATAACTATTACAGTGATCAAAAAGAAACACAACCAAAACGGGTCATGTGAAGTAACTACCACTTTGGAGCCCTAAGTGCACAGGAGAAACAACCAGGAGGACAAAGATGAAGAGTTGGAAACATGACACGGGCATTCTGATGCTCTTGATGCAGTTAAATTCCTGTTGTAATGAAGGACCCAGTGACAATGTAGGAAATCTAGCTAGCAACCTAAAGGCAAAGTTGACGGCTGAGGAGGTGGCTTGGGATAAAAACCGTACTGTACAAGCATGGCAATCTGAGTTTGGATCCCAACACCTCGTAAAAAGCCAAATGTAGTGGCTTCCATCTTTAACACCAGTGCTGGGTGAAGATAGACCCTGGGAGCTCCCTGGTCACCACACCCACAAGCACCTCCAACCTACCCCACAGAAGTTTAATAATTCCCCAAATACAGAGCAGCACCAAGAATCATGGGCTGGGGAACCACAGCGAATGGAAACTGATTGTGAATTATAAAACGTGAGATGAGAGGAGGAGGAGCAGCAGTCTGGGAGGTAGAGGGTCACGGCAGAGCTCCATGCTGTGAGAGCAGAGCAGCCTGGATAAAATTCTACTTACATTTCCATCTTTGCCCTTTGCCACCTCTCTTTTGAATTCACATGACTTGTGTGAAAACACAGTAAAATACGAAAAAGGATGGATGGTTATTTAATCAATCAGATGTATGTATGAAGTGGCTGTACTAAACAATAAAATGGAACACCAGGTGACAGCTGTATCGAAAATCTCAGGAAAGATGAAAGTAGCCTTATACAAAGACATTTACTGTAGCATTTCATTTATATGGACTTTTCAAGTAGGCAAAAAAGATGAAAAATTCAAAGCAGTGGTTGGCTCTAGTAATGAAGTCTTACCCAGAAAAGGGCATAAAGGAACTTTGTTTGATGTTCATAATGTCCTACATTTTGATGGGAGTTTGGCAATCCAGGTATCAAATGGGCTGGAGGTGGTGGTACACGCTTTTAATCCCAGCACTCAGGAAGCAGAGGCAGGCAGATCTCTCTGAGTTTCAAAGCCAGACTGGTCTTTATAGTGAGTTCTAGGACAGGCAGAGCTACAGAGTAAGACATTGCCTCGAAAAATTATCAAATGTTATACTTGTATTTTCCTGTATCTTAGTCATTTAATTCCAGTATTGAATTCTAGTTGGTGGTACCCATCAAGTTAGTCTGATGTCTTCAGCTTCCTTTGAATGAATATCTGAAAGAAAAGATAGTTGATAAAACAAATGCAGATAGGATATTTATTGTAGGACTTAAACTGTTGAATATCTGGTGATTGCATAGTTCTTTCGAATTACATATATTTTAAATGATAGTAGAAAATGGGGAGTGAGGCTGAAAACAGCCATAATCTAAGTTGTTGGGCCTTATGGTAACTCACCTTATGGTGACTCAGAACAAAGGAACTTGAAAGAGTAGAGGCTGGAAAGGAAGCTACTTTAAAGACATATTACCTGATAAGGCTGGAATCAACCAGCTCTGGAAAAAGAAAATACCCACATATTTCCTGATCTGTAAGTGCTTAGCACTCTGGTGCTTTGATAAGGTTGTCAGGATGTTTGTGAGAGGCACAAAGCACAAGTCAGAAGTATTTAATCCTGATGAGAGTTTTCTGCCTTTTCTCTAGCGTTGCCACTTCCTCGGAGGCTATGTTTATTAAAATTTATGGTTGGAAACATAATTATTTCCTCAAGGACAGTGTTTTCTCTGGTTTCTTGTGGGAGTAGGGTTTAGTTCAGAGTATTAAACCCAGCCCACATGTTTGCTCAGCAAGCATTCTGTTCCTGAGCTGTGCTCCTGAAGCATTGATTTCAGTCTCCATCCCTGCTTGTGCACGTAGCAAATCCTGAGTTGATCAATGTATAAATAGGATTTGGAAGAGAAAAAATATGAAAGGCCATTTACTTTTAATGAAATTTATATTGGTTATGGGTGACACAAGTGATGTTAGGAAACAGTGCATTTGGGACTGGACAGATATCTCAGTGGTTAAGAGCTCATAGAGGACCCGAGTTCAGTTCCCAGCACTCAGGTCTAGTGGCTCACAGCTACCTGGAACTCTAGCTCTCTCTTCTTTCAGACACTGCACTCACATGAAAAGTCTCCCAGCCCCAAAGAAACTAAATCTCTTTTAAAAAATTGTTTATAAAAAAAACATGGCACTTCATTGTTCACTCCTGTTGTAATACCCACATACAGAAGCATCTGAAAATTCAGACAAAAGGAAAATACTGGGTTCATCTAAGAAGTCTAAAATGCTATGGTCCTAGCACCTGTCTTCACACATGTGGATGAGCTAGGGAAAGAGTGTTGCTAGTGAAGTTAGCATGTACTCCGAAGTCCAAGAACAGGGCCAGAGTCAGGGAAAGAGAGGAGAAGCCTACAACCAGGCATTAGTTAGTCTAGCATTTCACCTACTCTTCTCTGTTACAGCAGCTCTCCATGAGGGGATAGTGGCTTGCTCCAGGGATATGAAAGTGAAGCTCTGAGAAGCAAATGAACCATGCCTAGCCACCCTGTGGTTAAGGCCAGGCATGAACCCACTTCTGCCTGATCTGAAGCCCTTCTCATCCTACCCACACTCTTAGTGACTCCAGTATGCCAAGAAGGATCCTTCATTTCTAGTGAAATAAAACCAAGCACTTGTTTTCTCTCCTAAGGTTATTAGTGTAGTCTTACAGTTCATCCCATTGTACCTGAAGATTCATTTCGTTTTCTCATTAAGCAAACACAAGGCTGGTAGTGCCAGGAATTTGATATGCCCTTAGTGTGAGGGACTAAAGACCTGTGTGCGCTTAACAAGTCTAACCTGTTTGTAGTGTTTAACTAGCCAATTCCTGTCTGAGCATTCTTTAGAAAGTAATTATACCCTTCAGGTTATACCCATCTGAGTCCTGAAAATTGTTCACCTTAGATCCAAGGGCCTGCATTACTTCTATTATTGTTGTTGTTTTTAATGGAAAGAGCATAGCGGAGACACCTGTATCAACTTCTCTGAAAAAGCACAGAAATGGCTTGGTTCTCTAGGTGGGTATTTGTCTCCTGTTGAAAATTTTCTGTCACAGTATTTTTTCTAGCCCTATTTTTGTTTTTACATGAAGGGCAATTTTTACCTGGAATAAAGTTGTTTGCTGCCTGTTACAGATGACCTTTGAGATGCTAGGTACTTGAAGGCAACAGTATCTGCCTGGACTGGTCTTTTTCTGTTGTTGTGGGATTTTGACCTTTGTTGGTAGTTGTTACATGCTTTTATCATGTCCTTCCCCATTCACAGATGGTAGCCCTCGGGAAACCCTGATGCATTTTGCTGTGCGGCTTGGACTGCTGCGGTTGACATGGTTCCTGTTACAGAAGCCAGGTGGCCGTGGAGCTCTCAGCATCCACAACAAGGAAGGGGCAACGCCTGTAAGCCTGGCACTGGAGCGAGGTTATCACAAGCTTCACCAGCTTCTGACTGAGTAAGTGTCCATTCCCGGTCCTCTCCTGTCAGTAGCCCCACCCCATATTTCAGAGTAGTACAGCCCACTGGCTCTGCACCTCGCCTGTGCTGACGGAGGGCTGTAAGTTTGCTCCTGCTAACTGCTTCATTGTCAGAGGCCAGCGTGAGTCATGTTTCCATTTTTCTTTCTCTTGTCTCTGTTTTCACAGCTTCTTGCCACTTGTATTTTATTGAGAACTCAATGAAATCTTGTCTGTGGAAGTAGTGTAATGTTACTAGTGTATAGAGTATATGACCAAGTAGAGGAAGAAACAGTTTTACTGTGCTACATTTTTTTCCTGTAATGTCTTCAAGACATGAACAAGATAATTAGAAATTAGTAGTTAGATGTTATAATTGTATATAAAATATGGAAAAGGTTGAATTTTAGTTTGAATGCAATTTCTGTGAATAAAGTTAAGAGAAGTAGTTTCTTATGAGTGCAGTTAAAAGCAATTACATTGTTGGAGAAATATGCAGTAGGAAATCCTGTTTGTCTTTGGGTTCAGTTCTGTGTTTCGTTAAAGACTCCTTTGGAGGAAGACTACTAGTCAAAACATTGAAGAATGTTTTTTTCCTTTATAAATAAAGGAATAAATGCTTTAGAGTAGCCAATGCTTCTTCATTGGAATATTTTCTTCCTTAGTATATTTTACTAGTTTTATGATCTTCATTTTTCTATCATATCATATGAGCCAAAACTATATTGCTTCCCTGTTCTTTACTATTGAGAGACTCCTTGTAAACTGAGGCAGTATTTCCAGATTCTCAGATATTGTCCTTTGCTTGAGTCAGACTTCATGAGGTTGGATTTCCATGTCATTATTAGTCGCATGTGAACAAGGTAATTGGGAAGGACCAGGAAGAGGGCTTAGAAGTTAAGACAGCTTACAGTTATATAAGCAGAACTCTTTTTGTTGCAGTTGTTTCATTTGCTAGGCTTATAGGTTTCCCAGTCAAGCCAGGCAGAAATATCCCTGCAGACAGCTTTATAGTGGTGCTGAGATGCAGCAGTGGAAAGGAGGGGCACCCTTCATCTTGGATGAGCTTTGGACACTGAGTCTCACATTCCAGAATGTAGTCTATTCTATTCCTCCATGCTTACCGTCTGGCCAGTGATCAATTTCATTCTGTTGTTTGCCTCATGGTTTCAGAGAGGGCTACATTGTTCTAAAAATTGAAGCAATTAACTCAGGACAAGTATTCCTATTTTCAAAGGCAGTTAGTTCCTCCAGAGTTGATGTAACAGCTGAGTGTTTGCTGGGAAGTGGAGTTTGTTCCGGACCACCATCCAAATGGGGAAGTAAGATGATTGCAGCAGCTTCATTACATGTTTGAACCCTGGTGTCACAAGACAGTCATTATAGCAGGATTTGAAATTTGGAATGTAATTACTCTTTGAGATTTTATTTTAAAGCTGAAGGTCACTAACAATTCATGTTACAGAGGAAGGTGAGGGAAAGTCTGCTCGGGAGATGAAGGAGAGGAACTTGATGAGAGCTTGAGCACTTCCTGAGGTCCCTCTGCCTTCAGGAAGTCCTCTGAGTAGTCACTGGTTTAAAGCCAAGGAAAGTGCTGAGTCACAGCTGCCCAGTGAAAGAGTAGATGTGGCTCTCCTCATTCTCTCAGTCTTAGTTGAATACCAGTAAGCTTTGCTAGAATTTCAGCCATGGTGGTCGGTTAGGAGAGATCATTTTTTCCCTCTCTCTGTTGTAGGAACTCTGTCTGTCTGTCTGTCTGTCTGTCTGTCTATCTATCTCTCTGTCTGTCTCTTTGTCTCTCTCTTGTACTCCTTTGGCCAAATTTGATTACATAACTCAGTGATATAACTATCACTACTATCCATTTCTAGTACCTTCTATGAACTCACATAGAAACCCTGTACCCATGAAGCACTAGCTCTCTATTCACTCTGTCCCCACCCTCTAGTAACCTCTGTTCTCCCCTCTCTCTCTCTCTCTCTCTCTCTCTCTCTCTCTCTCTCTCTCTCTCTCTCTCTTTCTCCAAGAATCTTCATTCCGAGTCCCTCACATAAGCAGAAGGTAGAGTGGTTGTCCTTCTGCATCTAGTTTCTTTAATATCATACAATGTCCTTTAGATTCAGCTGTCAGGTGGGCATGGTAGCACACACATTGAATCCCAGCACTTGGGAGGCATAGGTGGGTGGATCTCTATGAGTTTGAGGCACCCTGGTCTACACAGGATGTTCTAGACTATCCAGGGCTATGTTGAGAGACCCTGGCTCAAAAACAAAAATGATTGAGCTGTTACATAGTATGTGTCAGAATACTAGTATATATTTTAAGATTTCAAAAAGAGATTTAAATGTTCTCATAAAAAAAAAACCTAGCGGATATGGTGATGAATATGTTACGTAGGTTGATTTATACCTTATACACCTGTCAATCACACCATAAATATACAGAGTTTTTTTTTTTTAATGTCAGTTTTTTAAAGGCCCAAATAAAGTTAAAAGGTAGGAGAGAAGTAACCTAAATTTTGGTCAACAGGTGGATAAACAAAGTATGTACATTAGAGGGGAATCAGGCAAATTCACTGGTCTATGGTAAGAAGGTAGTGAGCCTGAAATGAGTGACAGGTCTCATAACAGACTGCCATTGCTCTTTCTGCTTCTGGAATCCTTACCAAGAGTCTGAGGGTGAGATCTGTAGTTCTTTAAATACAGCGAACTTATGGACGTTCCTGAGGAAAGGGTTTATTTTAGAAGACTCATAAAAGTTTTTTTTGAAAGTTAAGAATTGCCAACTACACGTCTCTCCAGTATATACTAAAGTCATTAGACATTGGATGACTTGCCTGTCTTTTCCCTCACATTTTAATTTTCTTCCTGATAGGCCTGGTCCATGCTGTCTCTTTCTCTCCATCATTCTTTTTCTTTCCCTTTTCTTTTGATACTGAGAGCTGAGCGCAGGGCTTTAGGAATGGTCCGCTTGTACCTCTCACTACTGTGCTGCATTCTTTACTCTTTTGGGCATATATGTAGAATGCTTACCAGTGAAGGACAGAGGGCAATACAGGGTGACTTCTTCTTTTGTTCCACCTGAAAGGTTTTTGTTTTGTCCTGAAACAAGAGCTTGTTTGTTTCTTTGGTTTTGGCTAGACTGCCTGGGCAGCACCCTGATTCTCTTGTCTCTACCCAAGCACTAGGGGTGACAGATCTAGTCTACCATGCCTAGCTTTTTATGTTGGTGCTAGAAATAGGAACTCAGATCTCTTGCTTGCACAACAAGTACTTTACTGAAACATCATTCAGCCAAGGCCTACCTCTTTCATCACCTCCTTTTAAAATTGGGACCAGACTGTGGAAGGATTATGCACTTAAAAGAAAAAAACAAACAACTAAATAGCTTTACCTTCTAGTCTGTGATGGTTACTATAGTTGTCAGCTTGACAGAATCTCTTATCACCTGGGAGATAGGATTCTGGGCATGTCTAGGTAAGATTATCTTGACTGAGTTTATTGAGGTAAGGACTGCCCACTGTAGGTGGTGCCATTCCCTGCCTGGGGTCTTAAACCTTGTAAGTGGAGAAATGGATCTCTGTTTCCTGATTGTGAATATAGTATGACCAGCTAGTTCATGCCTCTGCTTCCTTTACTTCGAGGCCAAGATGGACTGAACCCTGTGAGCCAGAATAAATCCTTAAGTTGCTTTTTTCAGCCTATTTTTTCACAGCAACAGAAAAACGGATTGTAAAGGGTTGTTTACAAATATATTCTGAACAAAAGTAAAGGTGTAACAGAAATGACCACCAAGATAGTACCATTTCGAACACCATTCCCTTAATGATGAACAGTGAGTGGCATGGGTGACATTACGTCACTCATAGAGGCTTAAGGGCACATGATGTCCACATGACATCGTTTTGTACTTCCAAATCATTTCACGTTTCAGTTCAGTTCCCACATCCCAACTCATTCTTAAAATAGAATTTTTGTGTTCATTCAATCAATTTTACACCTTTAAATTTTTTTAATTTCTTAAATATTTATTTTATATGTGTTAATGTTTTGCTTTTATGTATCTATGTGCACTAACTACTTGCATATCTGGTGCCCATGGAGTCGTGAAGAGGGCATCAGATCCCCTAAAACTGGAGCTTTGAATGGTTGTGAGTCACCATGTGAATTTTGGGAACTGAACCTGGTTCCTCTGGAAGAGCAACAAGTGCTCTCAATCTCTGAGACATCTCTTTAGACCTTGAGTTCTACACCTTCCTAGGATAATTCATTTGCAGATAAGAAAAAGTATACCCAAGTTCTTCACGTCATACATTCACACGTAGCCTCCCAGTCTTAATAAGCTATCCAGTTTCTTTATAGTAATGGAGTATGTCACATCGGACCATGAAGATGAGAGGGTCTGCATGGAGGTGATCACATCCTTGTGCGTCTTTCCCTTCGTCTTCTCAGGGTTCAGCTTCAGAGTGAGGCCCGGGATCCCAAACACTGTGACTCTGCCTAAGTAGCTTGTAGCCGCTGAGCCTTGCTATCGCCAGTCACTATTAAGGATATTTTTGTTAGTTATCTTTTTTCTTAGTCTTCTTCATTTATTGTTTGTTTGTTTGTTTACATTTATTTATTTATTTATTTATTTATTTATTTATTTTATGACCCATGGACATTAACTTTTACTTAGTATAACTACAAGGAAAGGAATGTTTATTGGCTTTACTCTCATTTTGATCTTATTCTATTACTGCGAGTATATTTATGATCTGAAAATTTATCTTCAATAAAATGTTACCAGTCTTATGAGAAATCTTAGGCTCAAAGGAGTTCGTGTAGTCCTGCTCCGGGTTCAGGTAGATCATAGTCATTTCTTCCAGTTTGCAGTTTCTATCAGAACCTCTCCCATGTTAATGATGGATCAAGTAGAGACAGAACTCTGATTGGCAGGTTCGAGGCTTACTGACTGCTAAGAGGTGATGACCATAGATGAGGGTGGTTTTGGAACAATCTGAGTAAGAAAAGCTTGAACAAGTTGTTAGCACATTTGACCGCCATCTCACACATCATAAAGAATGAGTTTTAGAACCTGCATCCTTTGTGCAGATGATACTGGAAGCAAGGTAGCACCTAAGAGTGCAAGCCCAGTAGCATTTTTACTCCACCACTCTGGAGCATGTTACTTCAAGTGCATGAAGCTTCTTTTCTTCTCTCAGTTTTGCTTTCCCCACCTGATAAAGGATGATAATGTTTCATCATCCTCAAGTGATAGCTAGAGACCTAGAGTATGTAGTGCAAGAATTATGAGTTAGTGGCCAGGTTCTCGAGAGTCTAGAATAAATAAAGGAGCATCAGTATTGGAGTTTGAAGAGATACTGTGTTGTGTGTTGATTGCTGAGAGGTGAAGAGCTTCGGGAAAGCCTTAACTTCCTCTCTTGCATACATGATTTACAGAAAGTCTTTCATCCACTCCACGCTGCTGCTTTAGGTCTTTGATAAATAGAACTGTGCTGCCTCTGCTGCTGCTCTCCTCAGTCATGTGGTGGTTTGCACTAGTTGAAATGTGTGCAGATGCTTTGATAATCTATACGGTGACCTCCTGGAAAGTCTCATAAAATTGTGTGTAAAAATGACAGTAAACTTAAGGCCATTCCACTGTCAACTCAAATTCCGGTTGCTTAGTCTGCTGAGAATTCTTTTTTGTAGTATATACCATGACTTTCTGAAAGTTAAAATTAGTAGAGAAATGGAAACAATTTCAGGAATATTACAAGTTGATTTAAGAATGACTTACAGCGCCTCTGTCTTTAGAAGAAAAGAATTTCTTTTAAGACTGTCAACTCTTGAGTATTTACATAAAATGCTGAGATATTTCAATTGCTATTAAGAGCCACTTTATGAGTATTTATCTTCATAAGCTTTATCTGATTTTTAGCATTGATTCAACAAATAGTTATGTATTGAATGCTTGTGTTGCAGTAGAATCCATAGTTAATACATTTCAGATACTATTTTAACCCTACAATGACCATTCTGAAGTAAATGGTTTTTATGATTTGTGGATGAAAAATGGTTGTTCAGACAACTAAAGTAAGTAGGATACGTAAAAAGTGGTTTGACACAGACATTAATGGAAATATAAGGCAAACATTCTTCCCTGTGTAGAAATTTGACAGAAAAAGAAGGAATTCAGAGAGAGACTGCCAGAGTGCAGAATATAATAGTACTTAAGTACAGAAGGGTGGCCTGCTTTCCATTAGCCCCTGCCTCTGTTTGAAGAATGTAGGATCCTCATTGTAATGGGGTTATGTTTGTGAGTTTTTGAATCCTTTCAAGACTCTTACAGGCTGGAGGATGGCTCAGCGGTTAAGAGCACTGACTGCTCTTCCAGAGATCCTGAGTTCAATTCCAAGCAACCACATGGTGACTCACAACTATCTGTAACGGGATCTGATGCACTCTTCTGTTGTGTGTCTGAATGTACTCATATAAATAAATAAATTAAAAAAAAAAGACTCTTACATGAAATCCACATGCACACCTCACAGTAGAACACGGGACTATTGTGTAAGATGTGTTGTTAACACTGTGATTGCCTTTTTAGGGTCCTCTTAAGGACTTGATAAGTGGATCACAATAACATATACATATATATATATATATATATATGGAAATGTCATAAAATATGTATAATATATGCTAATAAGACATTCATAAAAATAGTTACATTGAATAACTATTTTGCAAAACAATATATTTGGCTCAAATTGAGTATCAGTAGCATGGAGTGAAGTTGTATGATTTTAAAAAATGAAATATAATCCTGTACATTTATTACAGTTTAGTAGTTAGACTTTTGACACCTTGTCCTTAAAGTGGAAGGACTTTTCCATATTATCATGTATTAGATCATCCTTCAGTTATTTAACTGTGAATGTGCCTTTTCATGCTACATCAATAATATCTATAATTAGTTGTATTATAAATAATCGAATTATGAAAGTTTTTAATGACATGGTTTCTTGAAAGCATTTGTGTTAGCATTCTTATTTAAACAGTAACAACACTCCTTTAGCTGCCTAAATTGGCTGACATTGTATAACAATCATTTTGACAAGGTTTTGTTTAAATGTTTAGTGTCCACAGACACAGAGAAGGATTTGTATTCCTTAAGTACTTTAATTAGAGTTTTATTTTGATCTTAGTGAAATTAATTAATTGGGTGCCTAATTTTTCCACAGACACATTTATTGCTTATGCTTTATTTGTGGATTGTGGATGGTTTATTTTTGTTAACATTTTCTTTTCAATAAAATCTGGAGATGGCAGTGTGGTTATTCTTTTCATCTTTTCTATAAAACACAACTTATAAAAGAACATTCTATTACGCCAAATGGCTTAAATAGAACGAGATAACTATAATTTTAGAATTCTTTTACTGTTTTCTTTTTAATTTTTAGCTTACTTTTTATTTAATTATATTAAATATGTATTATTTAATATTAAATACATATTATTTTTTTTTAAAGATTTTATTTATTTATTTTATGTATGAGTACACTGCAGCTGACTTCAGACACACCAGAAGAGGGCATCAGATCCCATTACAGATGGTTGTAAGCCACCATGTGGTTGCTGGGAATTGAACTCAGGACCTCTGGAAGAACAGTCAGTGCTCTTAACCGCTGAGCCATCTCTCCAGCCCCCATACATATTATTTAATATTCAGAATTCTTGTCTACATTGGTATGTGTTGGTGTACATGCCTAGAGGCTTGAATTTGATTCCTAGTTAAGTGCCCCACCATATTCTTTGAGACAGTATTGAACCAGGAAATTCTCAGTTGGTAGATCGTCTTACCGGTGAGGTTCCAGGATCTTTCTGATCCAGGCCCTGGCCCCCAGCTCTGCAGTTACTGGTCTATGCCCCACCTCTGGCTCTCAGTGTGGGGCTGGAGAGCTGAACAAATTTGTTCATGCTTGCACAGCCGTCACTTTACCCTTTGAGCCTTTTCCATCACACCTAGACCTTTGTAATGTTAATAAATGCTATTTTGAAAGTTTATAAAGATTTAGTATTTGTAGTTCTTGCTTATACCTTTAAATTTTTATAGACATTTGGCTTAAGAAACAGAATGTTCTTCGTAAGTTATCTAGTACCAGTACATTTTCTCCATACTGATATTGTAAAACTAGGTGTCTTGTTCTTATGAAAATGGATAGTGGTTCTGTGATTAATGGCAACAGTTATAGGACTCTACTTTTATATTAAATGAATATTTTATACAGTAACAAGTAGAACTTGTGTATTAAAAAGCATATAAGAAGTTTGTATTTTACATTGTCTAGGAAGAGCTTGGAAAATGTTTATTTCCTTTATCAGAAGAGCGCCTTCACTGATAGGTTGGCGTAACCTCTACATTTATTTGATCATTGGCCACTTAAACTTTGAATAAACAGACAGACATTTGGTGCTGATGATAGACAACACTTGCTCAAATTATGTGTCTTCTTGGCTTTTCTTTTCCTTTAGATTTTTCCTGTGCGGGTTACTTAGGGGACAGAAACAATTCTGTCTCCTGCTTTGGTTTGGATAGGGTTTTGGGCTTGTGTGTTGATCCTCAGTACAGTGGTCTTAGAAGATGAGACATGTTAGACAACCCTAAAGTCTAAGAGGATCACACTTGGAAGAGATAAATGCAGTTCTTATAACCAAAGCTGGTTATAACCGTCTAAACCTAACCCCCAAGTGATTCTTCTGCTTTTATCTAGTAATATGACCCCTGTTTCCATACATGCTTTGGAATTCAGTGCCATCCACCATGAGATGATACAACCGAGGAGAATCTTCCCAGAGCCTATGCTGATACCTTAACTTGTAGCCTTTAAACTATCCTAATAAACCTCTTTTGTTTGTACCTATGCAGCCCAATGTATTTCCTTATGGTAATGAACAAGGGACCAATACATCCCCCACCTCAACCCAAAAAAGAGAGGAAAGACAGTAATATTTCTAGTGAATCTGCATATATGTAAACATTATCTGACAATATCTAGCTAAGACGACTGCTCCATTTTGTGCAAAATAACTCTTTTATCCCCTTGGTCTAGTTGTTGCTCTTCTGGAATTTAGACTTTCTATCTCCATTTCAGTGACGTTGTGGTTGATGTTGTAAGCCCCCTTGAGGTTTGGCAATGTTATAGTGATGTGGTTTCATGAAAGGTATTGCAGGAGCTCTCAAATAAGGAACCAGATTTTGCAGTTCCTTGTCAAAAGTAGGCTCAGGGTAGAGCACCCCACTTGAGAGGGTTGGCCCAAGTGTTTTTATCTTAAAGTGATAGTATGAGTTCGGAACCCAAATAGGATGGGCTTGAGATATTCATGGTGTTTGGGCAGACAAGTGTAAGTATCCGCTTTCAAACCGATGTATTATTATTAGTTTTCCCCACTGCTCTTCACTAGCGTTTTGTTGTAATTGAACAAGAAGTAGCTTGGACTTCTCCTGAATGACTAGTATTGTTACTAAGTCTGGAAAGTCTACTTCTTTATAGTTAATTTGTTGAAGGTTTGTGTGTATGTTAGGATTAAGCCTGATTTTTTTTCTTTTTTTGAAGTTGCAGGGGAAAACAGGAGAGAGCTAAATTATTGACCGTCCTGTGGCAGCTAGGTTACTTGGTATTAATTGAAGTGTACTGTAGGGATATTGAATTTTGTTGAATTGCATATATAAACTACTAGATTTGGTGCCAGTTATAGACTCAATTTGGATGCTATAACTGTATCTGTATAGAACGACTTCTAATTTATACTAGTCTAGAATTGAAAAATGTGTTGTGGATCCTGTAAAATTTGTGAAACACATACTTAATATGCCTGATGGACTTCTGTTGCATATTATACTAAGTTTTTGTTACGTTTGGATGTTGCCATAATTAGAAACTACTACAGTGGTAGTTAATGTTGAAAAGTAAGAAGAGACAGTTTTAGAAAGGAGTCCATGTACAGTTTCTGAGCTTTTGATTTAAAATACAAAGAAGAGCTAGGCTCTAGGTACTGTGCATTTATAAATACAATGTCATGTTCTTTGGTGTTACCTTTTCAGCAAGATTTTGGGAGTTTATCCATAATACAGAAAGACCAGTATGAACATTTGAAACAAATACTTATAACTTAGTACATTTTCAAATAATGGCTTCTTATATTGATCCAGCCCCTTCCTGTTTGATAAGACTTATATTTGCATTTTATAGCAAGTCAACATTTTAATAAATACCTTCTGGAGCTTTGTAAACACATTTTCTTTTACAGTATACATGCTTTCAAAACTTAAAATTTAGACATTCATTATGCCTCTTGGTACCATCTTAAATTGTAATCTAAAGAAAGATTTTGTGTTTAGCTCTACATATAATCTCATTAATCCACAAAAACTACCAAATTAAGCAAATACTTTACTGGAAACAAATAAATAAGTAAAATTTTGCTCATGCTCTGTAGCTCTGTGAAACTGTAGTTTATTTACATTTTACTATATACAGTATATTGGTATTGTAACTTGGAAGATTAAATGTGGGGTTTTTTTTTTGTTCTTGAAAACTAGACAGCTGGGCGGTGATGGCGCACACCTTTAATCCCAGCACTTGGGAGGCAGAGGCAGGTGGATTTCTGAGTTCGAGGCCAGCCTGGTCTACAGAGTGAGTTCCAGGACAGCCAGGGCTACACAGAGAAACCCTGTCTCAAAAAACTAGATAATCCTTTACAACTATATTGTGTTCATTTTG
>NW_021604712.1:86923-155002 GCF_004785775.1 Grammomys surdaster | reverse complement strand
GCTATGATTTGCTCCCAGCATTTCACATTGTTCAAGGGAATCCTCTCAGTAAATTACAGAAGCCCTTAGTAACACGGCTGTTAAAGTTGATCTTTGGATGCCTTTGATACAATAATAAATAAGAGTAGTCTCCAATAAGAACTAGTTGTGAACTGGGCTTTTAAAACCTCCTGAATCCTATTCAATTAAATTTTCAACTTTTCTCAGGCCTCAGTGAAGTATCCATTTGTTAGGGTAATGAAATCTTTTCCCATCAGTCTCTGTCTCATCAAATGCTATTTAGAGTTTTTTCTTTGTAATGAATTGGAAAGAAAAAAAGTTTTGATTCTTTATCACAAATAGAGAAATTTGCTTTCTTTTCACTTAATTTATTGTATAGTGCTATTATTGGGGAAAATAATGTTAAATGTTGCTACAAAAATAGCAGATTAGAGGAAAGATGAAAGTAATACTACTTTATGAAAATTTGTTTCTTTATTGTGACTTAAGTTATTGGTCAAAAAGATAGGTGAAGTAAATATATTTCGGTAGCAAATTCTGAAAAACTAAGTCAAAGCAGTAGGCTTTCTAAAAATGTATGAGGTCCCTAGAAACTTACTGGTTTGTTTAAGGGTTTTCTCTTGAACTTCATTGACCTAGTGTATTGCCAAGTGAACATCCTGACTAAATGTTGAGGGTCTAATCAGACTAATAACCAGAATACTCTTTTTCAAGTCAAGAAAGTAGTTCACAGAATAGTACCTTTATTGCAATTTAAAGTTACCAATTTCTTTCACAAATTGTTTATAGAATTACAGACTCTTTATATGGAAGTTTATTAATCAGGTGATTTCAATGCTTAGTACAGTGACACTAACAGATTCATGTTTAGATTTGTTTAAATCCATTTATAGTGAATTTCAGTAAGACTAGAAGAGATTATACATTTATTTCTCCATGAATAAGCCATTTAAATTAGCAAACAGGTGTTTGCTGTTTAATTTTGGTTTGACTTTTTACTGTGTGAAAAAGCTAAAAATTTTAAGTCAGCCTGCCTTGTTCTCTGTCTACACTTGAACACTGGACTTTCTGGAATAGTTTTATATCATTGGTTTGAAATTATCTTACCCATTTATATTTTTCTTCTCAAGCTTCAAGTTATTTTTGTAAGAATTTCTTTAACCTACAGTTTGATTTTGGTCAGCAATGCTGATACTCTTTTAAAATAATTTTCAGGTGCCCTTCACTGTAATGGATGGCATTGCAATATGGTGACACCATCTTCCCGTGACTGGCTGTAGGTTAAGCTAGTCAGTTCCTTATAACATATACTTCAGTGTTCTCCCCTGCAGGTTAGGATGATGATGATAATCTTCATGAATAGATAAGAGAAATGGAATGCCACATGTGCGTGGCTTTATATCTCATTTTTCTTAGGCAATTCATAAATATTAGCAATAAAATGAAATGATTGTGTGTGTCCTGTGTGTTTCTCATCTTCCCCCAGTTTGTACCTCTCTTTGTATGTCATTAATTTTTAAGTTAACTCCATAAGAAAGCTACTGTTCCCATTTCTTTTGATTTTTAAAGTATTTTCAAACAAGTTTCATGAAATGATCAGATACAATATCAACACTTTTGAACAAAGCATATTTTTGTGATTTTTCCACTCCTAATTTCTCCCACTTTTCTGGTGTCTCTCCCTTTTTTCCCCAAATCCCTGAGCTCTTTCCTTTTTTATTACATTTGGAAAACCTCTGGTATGTAGAATCCCAATCATTTTTCCTAGACTAAGAGTATAAATGAAATTCTACCCAAAGATTAACACTCTTCATGCTCCTCTAACTGACCTGTGGTTTAGCCTCTAAAAAGGTCTCAGTTCAGCCTAGATGAGTTTCAGGTAAACTGGTATAGCAAATAGAGCATTTTCCTCCTTAAAGGATGACTGTATGGTGGGTCAGCTTGTGAACAACACGGGTATGACACTTGCAGCATAACAGCCTTCCTGATTAGCTGCACTTCATTGAAGCTGAAGATACTCAGTTTGCCATCTAGGCATTGAGAATTTGGGTTGGCCATTTCTGCTACGTCTGATTAGAATGTCACCAGTGCTTACCATGCTGTTGAGTAATTCCTCGGATGGACTTGGAAACTTCTTTCTGGGGGCAGGTGGAGTCAGAGGATGTTTGTATCTGGCCATTATTTGACTCAGCAAGAGAAGTTTTCATTCTACTTTGGATGCCTTGGAATGACCCTTGATATTTCCTTCTGTGGCATTCCTCCCCACCAAAAAAAGACAAGAAAACCACTCTTTTCTACCAAAAGCAACATTGTATACAATGGGAGAGTGCAGGTGTGGAGCCAGCCCAACTTGTAATCAGACAAATTATTCTCTTATTCCCTTACTTCTTGGTGGTGTGGTGAGGACAGAGGGTGTTCATACTTATGGACTTCAGGTGTATGCCAGATGTTAATTGCCATACTTTATAAAGGAATTATTACCATTTTATGTCAAATTGTATGCTTAAAGAGGTTAGCTTTTACCCTGTTATTTCTATAAGTGGTAAAGTTTGATCTTATACACAGATTAATCAGTGCTGGTAAATACATATATATAATGTTTGAGGCTCAATTTCCTCACCCTAAATAGGAATAGTAACTGTTTGTGGATACTTACATGAAGATTAAATAATACACTTCAAGTACTTATCAAGGCCGTTGCATCTTATAAGTCCCTAGTTTTTTCTAGAAATAGTATTTCCCTGCTACCTTATAAATAAAAATACAGAAAATTAAAGAATTAATACCACCTCTGCATGTATTAAATTGCTTGGTATTTTAACTTTTTATGTTGATTTTTTTTAACTCAATGGAAAAATAGTACCAAGAACTTTTGTATGTTCTTCATCTAAATTCACCATTTGCTAACTTTCTGTTATACTTACTTTATCTTTGTGTATTTACATATATAGAGAAATATTTCATGAAACTCTTTTGAGAGTTTTGAGACAACATGCTTTTGTCTTAAATATTTTATTCTGTATTTTCTAAGAATAAGAACATTCTTATATTTTTATTTATCAAAATTTGTCATTTTATGATGGCACATGGCTATAATCTTGGCATTATACAGACCAAAACAGAAGGATTATGAGTTCTGGGCCAGCCTGAGGGACATATTGTAATCTAAGAACAATGAGGAATAGTGTAAATTGCATTAAGAAAACCTTGTAATCTGTTACAGTTTATTTTCATCTTTTATTAGCAAACCAATAATCATCTTTTAAGTAAATTTCTCCCATTGGGTTATTGCTGAAAAGGTAACACCAAAGAACATGACATTGTATTTATAAATGCACAGTACCTAGAGCCTAGCTCTTCTTTGTATTTTAAATCAAAAGCTCAGAAACTGTACATGGACTCCTTTCTAAAACTGTCTCTTCTTACTTTTCAACATTAACTACCACTGTAGTAGTTTCTAATTATGGCAACATCCAAACGTAACAAAAACTTAGTATAATATGCAACAGAAGTCCATCAGGCATATTAAGTATGTGTTTCACAAATTTTACAGGATCCACAACACATTTTTCAATTCTAGACTAGTATAAATTAGAAGTCGTTCTATACAGATACAGTTATAGCATCCAAATTGAGTCTATAACTGGCACCAAATCTAGTAGTTTATATATGCAATTCAACAAAATTCAATATCCCTACAGTACACTTCAATTAATACCAAGTAACCTAGCTGCCACAGGACGGTCAATAATTTAGCTCTCTCCTGTTTTCCCCTGCAACTTCAAAAAAAGAAAAAAAATCAGGCTTAATCCTAACATACACACAAACCTTCAACAAATTAACTATAAAGAAGTAGACTTTCCAGACTTAGTAACAATACTAGTCATTCAGGAGAAGTCCAAGCTACTTCTTGTTCAATTACAACAAAACGCTAGCAAAGTAATTCTTACTTTTCCCCCTCTGGGGTAAAATTTCAACAAATACCTGAGCACCTAAAACGTACCAAGGGGGTGTATAGTAAACAGTGGAAACATGTTGTTCAGAAGACACATGTCCCTTGTCCCCAGGTGGAGTTAAAGATGAGTAGCTAAACCACAGTAGTCATGCTGGGCTCAGAAGAGTGTTTTCTGGAGCCACATGAGAAACCACACACAATTTGGGGCTCACGAGAATGTTTGAAAACAATATAAATCACCTTTGACAAGAAGTTTGAAAGTTAGAAGGCTTTTTCAGGATCTGTTTGAATGTGGCGATTTAAGACACTTAATACTATCTAATGTAGTCATAAAATGATATCTGTACTGTGTAAGTGCCAATTGATAATAAAATACCTATTGCTTTCATCATAATGGAAGTTTTCTCACCATGATCTAAGAAGGGAGTTGAGGAGGAGGAAGTGGTGGAGATCTCTGTAGAGCTTTCTGTACTATTTTAAGTTCATTTATCTGCAGGCCTCCATTTCACTTGGTTTTTTGAAAAAGATCTTTACCAGGACATCCTGATTTGCCAACTAAAAGAAATAAGATTTGTCTAGTGTATTTGTAGGTATGCTTTTGTGTCCTGTCAGACTTGGTTTAGTCACTGTAAAATGCTTGCATACAGCTTCCAAAGTAAACTTTAGGTAACCAGGCACAAGTTAAGGCTAAGGGGTCACTTAATCACTAATGGTAGATATAGAATGGGTTCTACTTAAAACAATGCTAAGTAGATCCTCTGCGGATACAAAGTATACTAAACAAAGTGACTTTAGAATGAAAGATGCAGTGATTTTATATATAAAGAAGGTCCATGCTTTGAGAATGGTAGAATATGTTGGCAGGCCATGGGAAAGGCAGGATGGGGAGTAACAGGCAACACAAGCTGTACCTTCCCTGTGCTTAGCCCCTGATGCTCATTTTATCCATTTCTTGAAATAATGATTGAATTACCATACCCCTATGTACAGGTTATAGAACTAAGTTTCAGAGAAATTAGGACACTTTGTAACATATAGGCGAGAAATTCAGTACTTGGATTTAAATCCAGTAATCTCAGCTCTGTGCATTATACATTGTATCTGACTAACAGAAAAAGGATGCAACACCTAGGATTAGAGCTTCCAAGAAGAAAGCAGATGAGGCTCCTTAATGTGAAATGTGTGCCAAAATATAGACAGGGAGAATATGAAGTGTGTGATGCACTGAATGCTTCATCCCTGTTCATCTTAAACTCTTACACCTCTTCATACAGCATAAAGCCAGTGTGCCAGGTGCACTGCCTGGGCGGGCCTTGTGAGCAGAGGGAAAGTTAGAAGTGCTGTGACCTGTGGAGAAGAAACAAACCCAGGTGGATATAATAAAAGAACATTTATGAAAGAAGTTGCTACTTCTTTCCCTGTTGAATTGTTTTAAAATGTTTTCAAGTAAGCCTGCTCCCCTTATTAAACCTGAAGTTTGCTACATTAATCAGAAAAAAATAGTTTCATGGTTTTAGTCTTAGGCCAGAAGTCACTCATGTCTGTATTCATATGAACTCTGTTTGTATACCAAGTATGTTTATGAGTTGAGCAAAGTTGAGTTTTATTTTTATAGTTTTAGTGTTTTCTCTGGAGATCAAACCCAGGGTCTTGCAAATGGTAGCCAAGTGTCCTACCACTGAGCCACACAATCAGTTTTCGGTTTCTAAATTAAAAAAAAAAAAATTAACTTGAAGTTCCTAGAACCAGAGCTTCATTTAAAACAGGATTTGTGTTGATGGGAATAGTATATTTAGCATTGTGGTTTTCCCTTGTGTAGTTGACTTAGAAGTTTGGAGGTGTTTCCTCTATTGTTTCAGAGGAGTATTTTACAGGAATTGAGCAGCTGACACTTGCCATGTAGTAGAACTGAATTGTGTTAGCATATAGTATAACCTGTTTATAATCCAGTCTTAATGGCTCTTGCTACTATTGAAAACCAGGTTGAAGCCATTGTTGTTATAGTTCATTATTTGATTATTACCATGATATTAACATTCTTTTATTGGATATTTTCTTTATTTACTTTTCAGTTTTATCCCTTTCCCCGGTTTCCCCTCTGGAAACCCCTTATCCAATCCCCCTCCCCCTGTTTCTATGAGGATGCTCCCCCATCCTGGCATTCCCCTACACTGGGGCTTCTAGCATTTACAGGACCAAGGGCCTCTCCTCTCATTGATGCCTGACAAGGCTATCCTCTGCTACATATACGGCTGGAGTCATGGGTCCCTCCATGTGTACTCTTTGGTTGGTGGTTTAATCCCTGGGAACTCTGGAGGGTCTGGTTGGTTGATATTGCTGTTCTTCCTGTGGGGTTACAGACCCCTTCAGCTCATTCAATCCTTTCTCTAACTCCTCCATTGGTGACCCCATAGTCAGGCCAATGGTTGGCTGAGAGTATCCTCCTCTGTATTTGCCAGGCTCTGAAAGAGCCTCTCAGAAGACAGCTATATCAGGCTCCTGTCAGTAAGCACTTCTTAGCGTTCGAAATAGTATCTGCATTTGGTGACTGTATATGGGATGGATCCCAGGTGGGGCAGTCTCTGGATGACCTTTCCTTCAGTTTCTGCTCCACACTTTGTCTCCACATTTCCTCCTGTGAGTGTTTTGTTCCCCCTTCTAAGAAGAAGTGAAGCATCCACACTTTGGTCTTCCTTCTTCTTGAGCCTCATATGGTCTGTGAATTGTATCTTGGGTATTCTCAGCTTTTGGGCTAATATCCACTTATCAGTGAGTACATACCATGTGTGTTCTTTTGTGACTGAGTTACGTCACTCAGGATGATACTTTTGAGTTCCATTCATTTGCCTAAGAATTTCATGAAGTCATTGTTTTTAATAGCTGAGTAGTACTCCATTATGTAAATGTACCAGATTTTTTTTTTTTTTATCCATTCCTCTGTTGAAGGACATCTGGGTTCTTTCCAGCTTCTGGCTGCTATTATAAATAAGGCTGCTATGAACATGGTGGAGCATGTGTCCTTGTTATATGTTGGAGCATCTTTTGGGTATATGCCTAGGAGTGATATAGCTGGTTCCTCAGGTAGTACTATATCCAATTTTCTGTGGAACCTTCAGACTAATCTCCAGAGTGGTTGCACCAGCTTGCAATCCCACCAACAATGGAGGAGTGTTCCTCTTTCTCCACATCCTCGCCAGCATCTACTATCACCTGAGTTTTTTATCTTAGCCATTCTGACTGGTGTGAGGTGGAATCTCAGGATTGTTTTGATTTGCATTTCCCTGATGACTAAGGATGTTGATCATTTTTTTAGGTCCTTCTTGGCCATTCGATATTCCTCAGTTGAGAATTCTTTGTTTAGCTCTGTTCCCCGTTTTTTAATAGGGTTATTTGTTTCTCTGAAGTCTAACTTCTTGAGTTCTTTACATATATTGGATATTAGCCCTCTATCAGATGTAGGATTGGTAAGTTGGTTGCTGTTTTGTCCTATTGACAGTGTCCTTTGCCTTATAGAAGCTTTGCAATTTTATGAGGTCCCATTTGTCTATTGTTGATCTTAGAGCATAAGCCATTGGTGTTCTGTTCAGGAACTTCTCCCCTGTGCCCATGTGTTCTTCCCCACTTTCTCTTCTATTAGTTTCAGTGTATCTGGTTTTATGTGGAGGTCCTTGATCCACTTGGACTTGAGCTTTGTACAAGGAGATAAGAATGGATCAGTTTGCATTCTTCTACACGATGACCTCCAGTTGAACCAGCACCATTTGTTGAAAATGCAGTCTTTTTTCCACTGGATGGTTTTAGCTCCTTTCCCAAAGATCAAGTGACCATAGGTGTGTGGATTTATTTCTGGGTCTTCGATTTTATTCTATTCTATTGATCTACCTGCCTGTCTCTGTACCAATACCATACAATTTTTATCACTATTCCTCTGTAATACAGCTTGAAGTCAGGGATGGTGATTCCCCCAGAAGTTCTTTTATTAAATATTCCAGACTTTAGTGTCTTGATCAAAACAAAATCCTTAGGAAATTGTCTGTTATGTTTTACTTAAGTCATTTCTGTTCTCTTACAAAGAGGGAAAAGAAGATAGAGATGCCTGTCAGATCCTTGAATCATTGGAGCTGCATAAACCCATTTTCTGTTCTGAAGGCTCAGAGAGCAATCAGAAATATTACATCATTCTTAGAAGATTAAATCTGTGTCCTCTAGTAGAAGTAATATATTAACGAAAGATTGTTTGCTTGCAGGGAAAATGCTGGTGAACCAGATTTCTGGAGCAGTTTATCCTATGAAATCCCTTATGGCGACTGTTCGGTGAGGCACCATCGAGAATTGGACATCTATACATTGACTTCTGAATCTGAATCACATCGTGAACCCCATGGAGACAGTTGTACTGGACATATTTCTAAACTTATGAATATCCAACAGCAACTAATGGTAAGGGAAAGTTTTCATTTTTAGTTAGGTGTCTGTCTATGCACTTCGCCCAGTGAGTCTTGCTATAATTAGAATGTAAATTTATAAAGCATTGTTAGTATGCAGTGTTGCTGTGCTGGTTAGTATTTTATCAGCTTGACACAGCAAGAGTCATTATGCAAAAGGAACCTCAGTTGAGAAACACCTGAATCAAAGTGAGCAAAGGCTCAGCACTGGGCTGGTAGTCTAGGGTTGTATAAGAAAGCTGAGAAAGCTGTTGGGTATAACCACTGGCTTTTCCACCCATGCCTGAGTAACGATTCAGATGCTTATTATTATTATTTTTTTTTAAAAAAGCCTGAGCCATTAAGTAGGCCTGTTCCCACTAGCTTGTAACTTATATTAACCCATTTATACTATACTGTCTGCCACATGGCTAGTTACCTCTCTTTAGTTTCATACATCCAACTTCCAGTGCAGACAGGGAATCTTCCCACCTTCACTATTTCCCAGAGTTCCTCTCAGTCTCTGCCGGATGTCCCACCTTGTAATCCTGCCTCAGCTTATTGGCCATTAGCTGTTTATTGACAGGTGATGCTTCTACACAAGAGATGATCCCTACAGTGGGGAGCAAGTCAGTAAGGAGTATTCCTCTATGGTCAACCAGCTCTTTCCTTCAGGTTCTTGCTTGACTTTCTTCCCTGACTTCCTGCAGTAACGGACCATCCCTGAGAGTTGTAAAATGTAATAAACCCTTTCCTTCCCAAGTTGGCTTTGGTCATGGTGTTTATAACAGCATAGAAAGCAAACTAAGACAGTTGCCACTTAATAAACAGAGCTAACATTAGGATTGTAGCAGTAGAGGCCTAATATTTCATTTTGTTTTTACTCAGAGAAAACTGTTTCCTTGGTGTCCTCCAACTCCACTGGCTCGTATAATCTTCTGCCTCCTCTTCCACAGGGTTTCCTGAGCTCTGAGGGGCGGGATTTGATGGAGACATTCCATTTAGAAATGAGTGTCCCAAAGTCTTAAATTCTCTGCACTTTTTTTCTGTTGTGGGTCTCTGTTTCTATTCCTATCTGCTACACTGAAGCGTCTCTGATGCTGGCTGAGCAGACACTGATCTCTAAGTACAACAGAGTGTTGTTAGGAATCACTTTTACTCCTAGAGCCGTCTTGCTAGCCTAGAGGACTGAGATCTTTAAATTCTTAACAGATTTCTGAAGTAATGAAAGATGCTCACAGGCACTTTAGATGTACAAATGTGTAGCAAGTGGAGCAAAATATTCTTGTTGTGATAAGAAATTTATAATGTTTTAGAACTAAAGAAGGCCAAAATTTCTAGATTGTTGCTAAAAACCAAGAAGGGAATTCACTCCTTAGGAAAACCTGTTCACTGCTGTTCAGTGAATGATGATGATAGAGCTTTTGTATTTCCGTGGATCACTGACAGTTAAAAAGACCATCTGAAAAATAAGGATTTTATAATCCACTCAAGCACTGAAGATAAAATGGTTTCCAGACATAAAATCATTACAGTCTCTTAGTCGCATTTATTGTGGATAGTATGGATGTCACATGGGTGAATCTGTAGCATCTGAGAAGCTAAGCTTAGATCATTTTTCCACCCAGTTTATTTCAGAGCTAATTTGATTTGGAAACAGCCTCATAATAATTTTGTTTGAGGTCATCTAGGGCCAGCTCAATGCCAAAGGCATTATTTTTGTGACAAGCCAAAAAGAATTCTATACTACGATGATGGTATGAAATGGTTTATTCTGTCTGGTTTTCTTTTTTGGAATATTTTTATATTTTTGTTTGTTTTGTTGTTGTTTTGCTTTTCATGCATGTTCATGTGTATGTATTGTATGTGTGTGTCTGTGTGTGTATCCTGTGCATGCAGTGCACTTAGAGGTCAGAAGAAGGCATCATATCTCCTGGAACTGGTGTTACAAATGGTTGTGAACCATCATGTGAGTCCTGGGACGAGAGCCTGGGTTCTCTAGAAGAGCAGCCAGCATTCTTAACCACTGAGCTATCTCTCCAGCCTTCTTCTGTCTTTCTGAATGATATTTATTTCCAGCCTGTCATTTTCATATAAACAGACTGTTCGGAAATTATCTTTTCCTCTCTTATTTAATGGATGATCATCTAATTGAGGGAACTTGCCCATTTCAGCGTTGTTTCTACCATTCTTTAGATAACACTGCCTACTCCTCTGGTCTTCAGTGTTCACTCTTGATTAAGGGTATTGATTTGCTGTCCTAACTTTTAGAAGGAATGTTACCAACCTAATTTTGAATACTCTGAAGGAATACAGCATACACATGTTTAGTGAGAATCTGATTTTTAGTATACTCTAACAAAAAGACATTAGCAAGGATAGCACACTATACTCTTCTTTGCAAACTTTATGATAGCTTTAATTAGCAGGAACAATCTAATGATATACTACATAGTATATTTACAGATTAAACAGGTAAGTGAGATATGCTAATGAATGTATTTAAAAGTATTATAATGGATAAGAAATGGAGATCACATTTTTAAATTATTATGTATGAAATAAATAGCACTATAGCTGAATTTTGATACTATAAATTCACCAAAGGTGCAACTGTATTTGGTTGTTTTTATTTTCCTAAGCCTTGTCTGTATGTCTGTGATACTTTTATATTATTTATTTTTAAGACTTATTTTAATCTGTGTGTGTGTGTGTGTGTGTGTGTGTTTGTGTGTGTGCACCCGTGCGTGTCCCACTCCCATGCATGTGTGTTGTCGGGAAATATGTGCAGATAAATGCAAACAGGAAGGTATCAAATTCCCTGGAGCTGGAATTAGAAGTGTTTATAAGCTGCCTGATGTAGGGTGCTGGAAATAGAAATCTCAGGCCCTCTGCAAGAGAACTATGCATTCTTCAACAGAGAGCCACCTCCACAGTCCTTTTTTTTTTTTCCTTAATTGATAACTTCTGATTAGCTGTAAATTTTATTTAGTTTTTTCATATTGTATCTCTCTCTGTCAAACACACACAAATTCAGGGGCAGAAGACAGATTAAATAAGCAGTCTTCATAGTTTATATAACAATGTTGTGTTATTTTTACTACATTGATGAACTATGATTGTTTTAGCTATTTCTTATTTGTTCATGTAATTAATTTTAAAAAAATTTACACTATGCATAGTAATGCAAGCCTCCAATTGAAGTAGTCAGGATGCAAAAACAGAAGGATTGAGTCACTTTGTAGCTAGCCAGTCTACATAGCAAGTTCTTCTACATAGTGAAGCCTTGTCTCAGAAAAAAAGTGAATAAAACTACATTACCTAAAAATTTTATGGTGCTAAAAACCATTTTTTGATCAGATTTTTAGTGTCTTCAAGCCACAACACCCTTGACAGTTGTTAAGAGTTTGGTTTGGTTGGTAGTATATGCTCTCTTTTTTTTTAATATTCTGTATGGACACCACAAAATCTACTTTTTATCAAATTGATACATAGAATTCCTAATTCTGAAAGCATAGGTATGTTGGGTTGAACATATTTTGGGGATATAGTTATGTGGCTGAATATTTTGCTTGAAAGGTGTTCTAAAACTGGTTACACTTTGTCTTTACATCGATATTTGAGGCAGATGGGTAGACTTCACTCCTGTAAAGAGCTAAGAGTCTTCACTGGCTCTTACTTGAAGATGTTCACTGTGCTTTCTTAAAACAAGGCTTAGGCTTAGTTTTTAATCTATTTCTTTTAATATGGCAATCAGTCACTTAATATAATCTATTATAATCTATTATTTGTTTATAATCTAAATAAAATTTAATATCCCAATGGATACATAGATGTGGGCAGAGGATAGTGCGTCATATATTAACTGAGAAGGCCTGGAAAGACAGTTCTTATCCAACAAGACTTGGCTTACAGGTGTCAGTGACATCTTTTTCTCTTGGTCAGGTTCTCCCTTCCCTTTTCTTTTCATGCTCAATTTTTAAAAAGTATCTTTGATTTTCTCCTAGAAAACAAACTTGAAGCAGATGGACAATCTCATGCCTTTAATGGTGACAGGACAAGATTCGTCTTGTGTGCCCAGTGTACCAGAGACAGATGACCAGTTCCTTCCCTGTGTACCAGAGCCTTCTAACCAACAGCAGCTTCCTTTTGAAGAAACTAAGAGCACTCTGTGCTGCCAAGGGAGTCCTGGGAGGAAAGCTGAAAGTTCCTGTGATTTGTCAAGTGTGGTTGAGGAAGAAAATGTTGTCTGTTCTCATAAGAAAAATAAAGCTGCGAGGAGAAAACGGGAAGAGGCGGAGCCAGCATCTGCCATGGACTCCAGGTCTGCATCTCATCAAGACAGCTGCCTTCAGAACATACCCGACTGTGGAGTGAAGGGCAGAGAAGGCCTTCCATCCTGTGGAAACAGAACCGAAGTAACTGGAACAAAATATTCTGGAGTGGCCACATGTCAGCAGCCACTGAGCAGCACGAGCAGTGTGCTGCAGGATGTCATGGTCACAGAACCAGATGCATGCCAGCACTCTTCTGGAAGGGAGCTACCAGTCAGTTCTTCAACAGATGTTGCTGTCCCAGAAAAGGCAGGGGAACTGGAACATAGCCTACTTACCCCAGATGCTACCACCCAGAGCAATAAGCCTCAAGTAGGGGAAGGCATAAAGGAAAGATGTGAGAATTCGGACATTAGCACAGCTGAGGTGACTGCTGTTCAAGTTTTATGTGAACCCTTAGAGAAAGCTGATATTACAAACCATGTCTTTGGCTCCAGTGCCATGGGTGCTAACACTCCTGCTGTGGCTTCAACTGCATCAAGTCCTAAAGAAATCCCCATTGAAAAACCAGGAATGGAAACTCAGGAGAGAACCTGTGAGGGGGGAACCACAAGTGACCAGAGCTCCCAGGTGCTTCCTGCTGCTGCTGTTGCTGCTACAGAAGACAAGGTTTTCGGTGGACTAGAACCTCCCCTAGTAGCCCTTTGTGAGACAGCATCACCCTTGGATTTAACCATGTTGGGGCCACGATCAGATGGGATGCCAAAACAAAACTCAGAGTCTAATGCACATGCACGGCATGCTGAGAGCCTAAATAGCCAGGCCCTGCTCTGTTCTCCAGCCGGGTCTGGCACGCCTTCTGCTGAGTCTGCATGTCAGCAGAGCACAGTAACTTCTAGTGGGGGGTTGGTAGTAGAACATGGCAGTGGTAAAGCTAGCCTGCCTGATAGCACAACAATTCAGCCAAATACGCAAGATCTTTGCACCACCCTCTGCCCAAAAGACCCACAAGCTGACACAGTCACTTCTGACACAGTGAAAAATACCCAGAAATCTTTGGAGTTTTGTCATCTCTGTATTTTAGATGCAAAAAGTCAAGAGAAAGATTTGAAACAAGATACACCTTTAACGAATGTGCTTGAGGATGTTCCACATCTGCCTTCAGTTGTCCTCCAAACTCAGAGAAAACTAGTGCCAGACCAGGTATCATCTCCAGGCAGCAGTTTCTCTCTGGCGAGGAGTCCAGAGAGTGAATCAGTAACCAAAGATGACGTACTTTCTCTTGTCCCCTCCCAGAAAGAAAAGGGAACAGCAACTCCTCAGCCCCATAGAGCTACAGCTTGTAGCGATGGCCCAGATGGAAGAGATTTGAATGATACCGATAAGGTACGAGACGGGGCCTCTGGCCCACCTACACCCTCTGCTGTAGAGCTGCAGACCAGCATGGGGAATACCAGCCTTGTAGGCACTGGTGGAGAACAGGAGGGTTCCAGCCCAACAGCAACACTTGAAGTGCTGAGCGACTCTTTACTACAAGGCACGGATAAAACTGCTTTGGTTTCTGACTCTCTTCTGCCTGAAGAAGGTGACAATGTAGTGGTTCTAGACAGTTCCACAGCTCTGGGGCAAGATGGCAAAGATAAAGCAATGAGATGTTCTTCTGTTAAAGAAGACACGCATTCTTCAGAAATGTCAAGGGAAGACCAAAGAACACCACCTCCTGGGCAGGAGATACCAAGATTATGTGAAAAACCTGTATCAGCCCTCTGTGCCGAGGAGAAAGCACTGCAGCACAGTAACTCACCAGACACACCCTCTGCCTGTCTGAAAACAGAAACTAAACACAACAAGGAAGTGGCCCCACAGGTCTCCCAGCCGACTGAAGGTGAGGCTGTAAAGAGCCTAGTGCCACCAAGAACGAGTCTGTCTGCCGATTCAAAGCAGAAAGCCTCGAGTACAGAGCAGAGCGGCTCATCTCTGTTGCCAAGTCAGCTGCCGGGTGCGTCTGAGGCACTCCATTGTAATCAGCCTTCTGCTCTCAATGTTGGTGTGGAGAATACTCAGTTCCAAGGGGAAACTAATGCTTGTGAGGTAAGCAGAAATGTAATGGAGGATGTTACAGTGGCTGATGCTTTACCAGCTACTGCTGAGCCCAGAAGAGAGGATACATCACACTGCATCAAAGAAATCACAGTTTCAGAGTTGTTAAACCAAGAGAAGAAAATGACTCCAAGTTTGCCAGAAGTCTTACTGGACAAAGGTGTCACTGACTTACAGGAAGTCATAACCCCAGAGATAGAACCACTTGATTGCAAGAGAGAGAAACTGGAGGGAACAGAACTTAGCTGTGCCACAAGTAACTCCAAAGAGACCCCAAATGATGAAGAAACAATGCAGCCTCTGACCAGGGACCTCCCTACAGAGACAGGGCTCTCAGCAATCAATGACAATGTCCCCCAAGCTGACGTGAAGCAAGTGGCACAGGCCTCAGTCCCAGCAGAGGAAAGTAATGCCACCACTGTACTTGGAACGGTCTCAATCCAGGCTGCACATGTGCCTACCAAAGCAAACTCCATAGAGGAGACCGCCACTAGGATAGTGGAGGCTGTCATCAAGCGAGCCAAGGCCTCCAACACACTGATGACGAAAGTAGAAATTCCTAATCCATCACTGTCCAGTCCAGAGACTAAGCAGCTGGACAGTGCTTGTACAGAGAGTACATGTGCTTTCCTACCTGGGGAGATCCTGCAGATGGAGAATACTCAGAAAGAAACCACTGGACACTGTGGTGTTGAGACAGAGGAACCAGAGAAAATTATTCTACCTGTCGACAGGCCTGAGCCAGCACTAGGTAAGCAAAGTAGTCTCTTAACAGCTTAGGAAGCACATCTCTGTTATGTACTAGAATGTCGATATTGTTGGTTTGAGATCCTGCTTGCTCAGTCATGTATTTTGCCACGTTAATAGTCTGCTGTCAGGAAACACGTGTCATCTTGGGTTGGACAGATTTTTACTTCCTGTATTATAGGCACAAAGCTTTTTTTTTTTTTTAAGCCTACATTCTCTGTCACACTGGAGCCATTGCAGTTTCTAAATCCGGAAGACAGTACCTGGATCTCGGACAGCGTCAGATAATCAAACAACTTAGTTCTTTTCTTTAGAACCCCAGAATGTAGTGCTGAATTAACGTGCTTTGTTTACAAGTTGGAAACTTTTCCAAGTCATAGTTGTCTGTATTGTAAGAGAATTAAAGTTGGGCCGATTTCATGATCAGCTGTTTTTGAGAAGTATTGTATTAAATGAACATCTAAAACAGTGATATTAGGTCACTGGTTAAGTTGGGGATGTGTACTTTCTCCTTTTCCTGCCTGAGAAACAGACCTCCAGGTTTGCTGCTTCACTTTTGGGCAGAGTCTGGGAATTCAGGGTCCTGCACAGCACAGGGGATAGGATACAGGATTTCCGCCCAAGCCCAGTCTGCTGCACTGCTGTCACCGGGCAGACCTGGTGTCTGCTTATCTTGGTGAAGCAGCTGCACTAAGCAGATTGCTCAACACAAGCAGCCTGTTCCATTGATGGGTAACCATGTCCAGAGAGAGCAGAGAGAAGCCACCATTGCTCAGTGGAATGAAGTTACTGAATAGAACTTCTTGTGGCCTTTGAGACTGAAGCTGAAACTGGAGTCGGAATGGTTGTCAGTCTTGTCTTCTGAAGTCCGGAAGGTCAGTTAGATGCAGCCTTTTATGCCACCACTACCTGCTACCAGCTATACTGTAGCCCTGATGCTTTTATGATAGATTTTTTTTTTAATATGTTAGCAATGCTTTTAAGTGTAATACGTGTTAGATTGTAAGTATGGGGCTTGGAGAGAGATGAACGAAAATAAATTGTTTCTGGAGAGGGGGTTTAAACACTGTAAGTACTATGCCCAGATGAAGGGCTTTTTTAGCTGTTTTAAACCCCAACTTCCAGAGCAGCAGTTACATGACTTAAGGAAGCTGAGGTGGGTGTTTTGGTGACTTCAGTTTTTTGATACTGTTTTAGGCTGACTTCTATCTCAACACTGAAGTGAGGTCTCTAATTTTTTTAAAGACACACAACAACACGTCTATTTTGGGGGCCTTGGCAGGTTGACATTTCAGAAGCATGGGAGTGGCTGTAAGCTGATGCCTGGCTGTTTTCCTTTCTTTGGGTGCTCTGTCCTTGGCCAGCCTGGATGGGATTATTCCTCCTTCTTGTTCTGTGATCACAGTTTGACCCTAGTAACTGTGAACTATGAAGTGTATGTCTGTAGCACTGCATCAGAAAAGGTTAAAAAAAAAAAGAAAAGAAAAAGGAAACGGGCAGAGTCTTAGACTTCTGTTCTTAAGTATATATAACTGTGGTGAAGATACTAAGAAATGGTGTGAAGTTTTTAAGTCATGAAGAAGGAAGTTTTTAAAGTTAATATGATTTGGGGGTTGATATATTTTGTGTAGGTAAATTACTTGTTTTGTTACCAAAAGAACTCATAACAGGCTTGGTGCTCAGCCTCTAACTCCAAAAAAAAAAAAAAAAAGTAGTCACTGGTGAAGACATTGGTGCTTTCTTCATGAAATAGCCAGGATTAAGGAAAGTCCCTGGTCACATTGCCTTAAAAACAAAACAAACACACAAACAAAAAAAGCACCTGAGTGTGATCTCATAGTCAAGGGTATTTTTTGTGAAGGTTACATTCTGCTCATGGATTGTTTTCTGAGTCAGTTAGCTGTTGATTTGGGAGAAGCCTGTTAGAAGGGAATGTGAACCTTTGCCTCTTGAAAACCATTGATTGATCACTGTGCTGAGCAAACCAAGGTTGTCAGCGCTTGACTAAACCAAGCCAGTCCTGCAGAGTCTCAGTAATCAATATTTACTGTTGTAGCTGGTACATATTTTCCATTGATTGGGTATAGTAAAGTTAAAGTTATACTAAAAATCACATTCCTGAATAAAATAAAAGCCATAACCATACCCCTCTTTTATAATACACACAGTTTTTCTCTTAGAAATGTTTTCTTCAAGGGATTTTGTAAAGGGATTCCTTAATCAGATTTTTAAAAATAAAACTTAATTGTATGAAAGCTAACAGATTTTAATTTTCTGCACAAGCAAACATGACTACCTATTTTAAATTGCTAGCAAAGTTGTATAATTATAAAGGAAAAGACAGAAAGAACTTTGAATGTTCTTTTGTTAGGAATGTGACTTCACAATCTAAGACCTTCTGGAGGATCACACTTGTTGTTAGAGTGAATGACCTTAATGTTTTATTCTTGAATGACAGATACCTCATTATTTTAGACAGGGGGTTTTTTATGGCCAGAGAACTAGTGTTGCTGGATAATCAGCAACCACATAAAAATGAGACAGCATTTGCATTTGGAATATCAGGGTAAATTTTGATTATTCAATCTTTCCCCTTTAAAGAAGTGTCAGAAGACTAGATTTGCCTTGAACATCATTATCACGTCGTGCTTTCACTTGACCATGTCGTGGCCCAGTAGGAGAAAATATTACTGTAGGGTCTGTTGAGAGGATGGTCAGTATGGGGACAGACTATTAAATACTAAAATAGAACAACAACAAAAAATTTAAAAAGCTTTTTCAGGAGGAAACATGTTTCTGTTTGTTTGTTTGTTTGTTTTGGTTAATTGGTTGTTTTTCTGCTTTTTTTTTTTAACCAGCTTTTACTTCTGGAAGAAATAATAGTTTAAAAAAATTTTTACTGAAATTGTCCAGTTTTATTGTTTAAACCTATGCATAGATCAGGGTCGGTAACACATTTTTAAGAGATTCTAGTCGCAGAAGCTTTACCTCAATAAACTGAAACTTGTTTAGCTCTAGCCTCATTTAAAATCTGGGAATCTCCTCACAGATCCATGTGATGAGGAGTAGCTCACCATGGGGTCAGAAACGGCACCAGCTCCTGACGTTCAATGGAAAAACAAACAAAGCATTTGAAACCTGGAGTTTGTTGTATAAATACTAAAGCACCTAGGAACCTTCTTCTTCTTTTTTTTTTTAATTAAATGCACTCATTCTGAATAACCCATGTTTACTTCAGAAATGCCAGACACCAAAACTGGAGATGAAGTGGATCTTGTGAGTAAGATCAGTGCTGCTTCTGAGGAGGAGGCTGTAGGAAATGGAACTGCCACACCCAAGATGAAGCAAGGCCCAGGGACCCAGGCGGTAAGCGACATCTGCAGGCCTGCATGGACAAAATGTGTTCAACTTGATCTCCTTGTGGGCTACAACCTTAGTTTTTGTTATAGGACAGGATAGATAGAGGATTTTACCCTTTCTTTCTTGTTTTGCTTTTGAAATGAATGGTATGTTATTGTTAAACTTGTATTGGTGTCATCAAAGTTTTGGAGTGGTCTCTCCTACATGAATCCTTTGGAAATTACGATGAAAAACATTTTCTCTGTGAGCACAAGACTTTGAAATTGGTCACTACTTTTATCACGATACAATGAGAATGTCCACTGAAGGGCATCCATGCACCCGATTAATCCTGACTTCTTGATGGTATGTCTCCATTGTGAAGCTCAGTCTCAGGTGTCTAAAATATAAAGAATATCATTATTAGCAAAAACTCAGATGAGTAAATGTTTTTCTGACAGCTTCATGAGGATTAGTACATTAGCAAAACCACCATTCAAATAAAATATGCTTGGTTGCCCTTTATAGTTACAGAATTGTACACCCACCACCGCCTATATTTCATTTTTTGAGATATATTAATGCATATATTTATTTTGCTCACATGTGTGTCTGTGTACCACGTGTATACAGTGCCCACACAAGAGGGCATCAGAAGAGCAGCCAAAGCTTTTAACTACTGAGCTGTCTGTCTGTCCAGCCTGACTGTTATCTTCTTTATAACATGCCTGCTGGCAGTCTGCCCTACGTCTCTTGCTTCCACTCACTTGCTGGCAGCCAGGAATCTAATTTCTCTTTCTTATCCATTTGCCCATTCTTGAACTAAATACGAATGGAATTATAATGCATGTGTTCATGTTGTCTAGCTTCAGTGACTTAGCATAGTATTTTGATGTTTTATTCATGTTGCAGCATTGATTATTGCCAGATAATATTTTATTGTAAAGATGGCATATATTATAAAATGCTTTATGTTTTGAGCTATTAGAAATTATGGGCTTCTATGACATTATACATTATGTAGACATGTTTTTGCATACCCAGCAGTGGAACTGTTGTACCCTGTAGTTATTCCAAATTTAATATGAATATTAAAGTTTTAAAAACATTTATGATTTTAATTACTGGAGGGTGGGTCTATGTGTACATGAGTGTGTAGGATCCCATGGAGCTAGAGTGATGTGGGTGCTGGGAATGGAACTCAGGTCCTCTGGAGAGCTGCACATGCTCCTAACCTCCAAGCCATCTCTTCAGCTCCTTCAGTGGGTTTTTAAAAACATTTTTCTTCTGGCTTAAAGTTCCTAACTAACTTTCAGATCAAGGAAACTTTCCAAAAAGACCTTGTGCTCTATACTTTGGAGTTTGTGTGAGACAAAGACAGACTTTTAGAAAGCTGACTAACAAATTAATGTACTCGTTTCTACTGCCCTTAGAAAGTGACCTGACGGTGTATTAATTTTGCTTTTCTAAGGCCAGAATGGCATTTCTTGTTAAAATTACCCCAGTAGGTAACCGGAACTGTACTATCCCCAACCTCTTGCGGATATGGAGCCTTGTTTTATTGGAGTACAGCGGTTAAGCAGGTGCTAGCTGTTGTAGTCCCCAGTCATCTCCCCCCACCACCACCCTCCCCCTCCCCCATGTGGCTGATGATATTCATGACTAGGACCTGGGTGTTTACTTCTATAACAAGCATTTTTCAGACAATGTTGCTTTTCCTCCCAAGGAGGAAATGAGAATAAAAAATTTGTGGGTGGATGCGTCTTTGTTGTAGAAGCCCCTAAAAAGAGAAGGAACAACCTCATGTCCTTGCATTCAGATGCCTCTAGTTCAGTTTGTTTTCTCCTCTCCCAGTTCTGTTTTTCCTATTTCTTCCTGTGGTTGTAGGAGTTGAGAGAAAGAATACTTTCACTGTTTTTTAGCATACCTCATTTACATGAAAAGGAGTAGTGCCTAGAAGAGTCATGTGACTGGCCTTAGAAACAGGTGGAATCTGGTGGATTCTCTTCTATCTTAGGCGTTAGGGACTCTCTTATCTTATACTTTGTGTCCACTTCTACCTGGTACAGAAAACATACGCCAATTCAGTTTTCAGTGTTTAAAAGATTTTCAGGTGTAAATAATGAAAGTTTCTGTATTGACCGTGTTACTAAAATTTTACTCAAAGTCTGACCATTCACCTCTCCCATTGCTATTGTGCCCAGACTTGCTCTCTCTGCCGTGCATTGAAAGGACAAACCGTGAACACAAGCTTCAATGTTTCCTGGGTCTTTCTTTCGATTCCAACCCGGTTCTTCTGTTTCATCTACTTACTATATTTTTACTGAGTCAGAAGAAAACTGAGGTCTGTTGAAAGTTTTAAACGCTGCAGGACATATAGTCTTTCCCCTAACTTGTCGCCTTTGCTCTCACAGTGGGAAAGCAATAGTAGACAGTATTTGAATGAACGACTGTTTCTGTGCTTCAGTGAACTCTTGTTGATTGACACTGAATTTTGAATTCCATATGATGTTGACAACAATAAATATTTTTGTTCAAAAATTTTCAGTCGTTAAAAATATATAATCTGCTCTCAGAGCTTTCTTTCATGGTCTATAGAAAACCAGTAGTGGGTTACCAGCAAGGAGTGTGTTAACCTCTGGCAAAAAAAATACAAACTGTGTATCAGTGCAAGCAAGCTGACTTCTTTGTTTTTCCATTCCCGTCTCTCTTCTCTATTTTCCTTTTTAAAAAATGTTAAGTGTGTTTGTACCTATGGTGTACCATGGTGTTTATACATATGTAATGGCAGCATTGGAGAAGCTGAGGCAGGAGAATTGCCATAAATTCAAGGCCAATCTGGGTTATGTATATAGATACATGGTCTTAACAAAACAAAAACAACAAAATTGTTCTCTGGTGTAACCCCTAATCACTATACTGTAAATTGGGTAAGGGAGTTCTGTCTGTTCTGAACTAGATTTTTGCCTTAGCCTCTATATAATTCAATTTTCTCATCTCTGTTCACCATCATTGTAGATTTAACTAACGTTGTACTGTCTGTATTTGGGAAAGGGTTGACTGAATTTGTGATTGTGGGGGGTGGAGTGGCATTTGTTTAATGTTATTTAATCCAAACTTTCTGACACATACCCAGGCTTTGTGTTGGGCTTGGGAATAGGCCAGTTACTGCTTCATTGAATTATTGCTTCGTTGACTTGTTCTCTTCCAAATAGAAAACAGAACAAACCCATCTGTCTGATGACCTACAAGTCTAAAATGATAGGTAAATGTAAATGTGGAATCGATTTGAAGAGAAAACTATGGTTGATTTCCAGTTTTCATAGTCCATTGATCTAATGCTTGAATTGCAAACCAAGCTGTCTGTATTTCTTACTCTTTAGACTATTTAAGTGTGTGCTAGAATGCTGATTTTAGATAACAAGTGCTCTAAAATCGTGATACATACAGGAATTAGTCAATATTAAGATTGGTGTTTACTTGTAGTCTCAGGAAAAACATGTACGTTAAATTACACAGAGTACTCAGAATCTCTAGGTTGAAAATTGTTCACAATCCAGGAGGCAAAGCTGTTAATGTATGGATATGGGTCACTCACATATAGTATTTTATGATTGCTATTCGTATTGTCAGTGTTTTATTAATAGTTATAATTCAGTATTCAGCATTGCTTTCTCTTACATACTTTTCTAATTTTCGGAGGTCTCTAGATTATCTTCTGTTGCCTTTTCACCCTTGAGGGGGAGATGCTCAGAACCATCTGGCATGCAAGCACACACAGCTTCCACCTTAACATTGCTATTATTGGATTATTTAATAACTTCAGATTCTGATATCCTGTTCATCTAAATAAGGAGGATTCAGGCTCTGTTTCTTTCTATTAGCTTATATAATCAAAGCTTCAGGAATAATATCATACAATAATTTAGCTTGGGAGATGGGAAACTTAGTTTATTTCTGAGACTCTGAAGAGTTGAAAGGACCTTAAAGATTATGGGGCATTTCGCTCCGTAGAAGAGATTCAGAAATAAAATATTCAGCCATTAGTTAAACTGTCATCTGTGCTGGAACCCAACCTTGTGCTGCTAAATGCTTCCTTTATGTTGTTGTTCTTTTTTGAGGAGTCATCCTCAGGGTACTCACTTGGTTTATGACCCATTTTTCTCTTTAAGATAAGTATCCCTAATAGTGCTTTATTACATACTTAAATTCTAACCCACTATGTTAACTCTTCATGCTTTCTGTTTCAGTGGGAGGAATTTCTCTTTCTGTTTTAGGATCAAAGTTGATTCGATTTTTAAATGTCATGTGTTGTCTTTACCTATTTAGCTGCATCTAAATATCAAGATAGTATTTATCCTGGTATTTTTCTAGACTTTTATTTTTCCCTCCAGAAGGAATGGCATAAAATGTATAGTGCTGAGTGCCAAGTGGGAATTGAGAGAGATAGTATTGTGTTTGTCCTTGGAGAGACAGAAGTCTGGGTACCATTTACCCTGAGACTGTGCTCCATTGGAGTCAGGGAGACATTTCACATTCAGCTTTCCCTCACCCTTCACTGTAAACTAAAATGTCCTTGTGTCACAGTGATCTTTTATTTGTAAGTTATAGCCCAGTTCATTCAGAAAGAGCTTGCTTCACTCCAGTATCTGTTCATTGAAGATCTCTGAAATAATTCCTTTCTCAAATGCTTACTGCCTACGCTTATTAACCATGTGGAACAGTTAATCCTGAAAGCCGGTGTATCTTGTCAGGATGCCCATAGGCCTAGCAGCCAGACACTCTAGAGCAAATACATTCAAGGACAACTATAAAATCCCATATGTTGAGGATTAGGTTACTGGGAAAGTGTGCTCTTCACTTAACACATTTCCCAAAATCAAGAAAGCATTTTCAGCCAGAACTTCTTTTCCTTTTTTGTAGTTATATAGCTAGACATCAGATTAACTGAATTTCTATTCTTAGTTATTTATACAATATTGCATTTAGTGTTCAAAGCTGTGATCACTGCCATCGTCATCTTGAATTGCTTCCTAGCAACATCATCTAGAGTTCTCTGTCCTTTTATCATTTTTAATGGGAACACTGTGTTTTCTCTCTCATCTTGAAGGGCAAGCCTTTGTTTCCACATGTCAGAAGTTGAACTAAAGACTTCTGATTCTTGTTGACTTCATGCTCAGTTGCACGAGGAACTTACCTAGTGTCTGGACTGCTCAGTAAATTAGCCACAAGGCCAGTAACACTTTCAAGATGGCTTTCACTAGTACTCAACTAAGAGTTTTCAGTTTTTAAGAAAGATTTTAAAGAATGTGTCCGCCATCATATTTCATGTATGTTGGTGGTTTTTTTGATTCCCAGAAAAAGGCAAATCGGCCTTTTTCTGAGTTGCCAATAAATTTTCTCTACACACATTTTGACATTTAAGATAACCAGTTTCCTCCCCCTTAATTATTCCTTTTTGAGTACAATACAAGAGCCAGCATTAGCCCTAAGATTTGGAGCAGGTCTCTCTAAGTCCTAAAAGTGGAGAATTTCCAGGAAAAATTTTCAGTCTCTATTTCTATACATTTTCGGTGTAGTTGTGGAAAAGACATGCCTCCAGAAGATCTTAGACTGTAAAATCTTAATGGCAGAACTCTTTGTGTAGAGCCACCCAGAGATAACATCTATAAGGGTTGGATTTATCTGGTCAAACATTTTCAATTGACCTTGACTGACTTAGTTTCTTGGTCTTCATTTTCTCATGTATACTGGTCTCTAATAATTTCTAATGTTTGTTCTAGCTGTTAAATTTTGACTAGCATATGCTTCTGCAAAAAAAAAAAAAAAGAAAGAAAGAAAAAGAAAAAAAAAGAAAGAGAGAGAGAGAAGTCTATAAGTGTTGGGGTAATTCTTGTGTGTTAAACCAAAGGACAATCCTAACAGATTTATAAAGATCAGATTTTAGTTAACAACCAGTGTTTAACTAGTCACTTTTCCCCTTAAACATATTCCAAGTTTTTTCCTTTGGGGTCTTCAGTTGTATGAGGATCCAGTGTTTTGTTTAGGTTTTGTACCTATAGCTAGCATGGAACTTGGTGTCCAAGTGCATCTGGACCTGGACCTCGGAGATCCACTTTTCAAGGAATCGTGTTCATCCTGATGTTACCTCCTTTTGAGACAATAGAACAGGATGTAACTCTCAATCCAGATCACACAATCTCGATTTCCCTTTGTTCATCCTTACTATGTTATTGACAGCAAGACTAGTAGCTAATCATAAGGGAAAGTAAATGAAGCCCAGTAAGCTACGGGTTTAATCACAGTTCATCTGTTCATCTGCATGACTTTGCTTATGTATGGAGATGCTCAGTTTCTCTTGTACATTTACAGTTTTGATGCCTACTCGGTTATTTGCACTGACTGGAGTCAATGTAGTTCTAACACATAATATAGGCCATTTATAAACTGTAGGTTATTATTACCTCATTTTCAGTTAACTCAGGTATCACACGTACTGTTTAGACTGTGGAGAGTTGGCTTTTAAAGCCCTTGGAAAGAAATTATGTTAAAGTTAAAATTTAAAACGGCATTTTCTTGGGCTCTGCTTAGCTCTGCCGCCATATTCCGCGGCCAGAGGCCATGTGCGCATGCCACAGCTAGAATAGGCCAGCCAAAAACACTAGCCCTGTCACCCACGAGACACCAGCATGCGAGATGGCTCTGCTAATCTACCACACTGTCTCCACAAGGCTGGGCTGAGCCCAGAGCATCCCGCTACCCAGTAGAAATGAGACTCTAATGTTTAAAGATTATCCAAAAGCTTTATATGTTTGGTATTGTTCAATTAACAAGATGCCCACACAATTAGAGGTGTTTCGCAATTAATTAACCTAGATATAAATTGTTACCCAGGACAGTCCTGGACCCGTGGCTCTCCATGGCTCTTACATCCTACTGACTTTCCTCCTAGCTCCTCCTCTTCCTCCTCTTCCTCCTCTTCCTCTCCCCACTCCACCTACCTCTCATATTGCCCAACCACTGAGCTTTATACATATGTAGTGGGATGGCATCCCGCTACAAAATTGCTTGATTGTACCAGGCTACAGTAGTGATCAGTTGGATTTTTTTTTTTTTCACTTCATGCTTGTCCTGAAGGTGCCCAGTGCTTGATAACTTGTTCAGTGCTGTCCCTTGAGTTCTGTGTGTAAGAATCCGGGCGCAGTTTAAACAGACAATACAAGGCCGATCCGGTTCCACAGAGAGGGGTTTATTTAGGGAGGGGAGTAGGAGAGAGGAGCGGGGAAGATGGCAAGAGAAGAGGAAGAGAGAGAGGTTGGGGCGGTCTCAATTATTTAAGTGGGTGATGACGTGTAACCTCCCAGGTGCAGGTGAGCGAGGCAGGTGAATCCTGGGAGTGGTTGTCTCAGTAACGATGTAGGAGTCGCCTGGCCCCTGAATATGACGTCACTGGGTTGAGACTTATACTAACACTGTGGCCTCAAACGCGCTGACACGAAAATAGCGCCTCTTTATTATCAGGCTCATACTGTAGCAGAAGTAGAAAATAATTAAACCAATAATAAGGGAAGTTTGAATACTAAAATATAGTTCTAGGGTTATTTATTAAAACCAACCTTTCAATACTGAATTCTCCCTTCTTAAGGACATTTAAAGACTGAGGTTTTGTTTTTATGTGGTATGTGCTGAATATACAGTCTTTAGTACAAACATCATTTTGTTAATAAACTTGGAAGCGCCATCATGAAGTAATCTTAGGAAAACTGCTTCCAGTTCTAAGTTCCTGTTCAACTTATTGATGTATGTATCTTAGAACTGCTTTGTTTTGCCTCTTAGATAAGAATTCTCCAGTAGAAAAGTTGAAAAATAATGATATTTAATATGCTGAGAAATATATACCACTACTCAGAGTACATGTGATTTGGACAGTTATGGACTTATTGTGTTTGCTATTATGTATTTGAAGAAGATGCCTAATGATGGCTTCTTTGTTGACCATTGAAAGGTAACATTTTTCTATGCAGATAGTATTGTTTGAGGGATATTAATTACAAATGTTTAACCTCTGAGCCTGCTTGTCAGTTGATTTCATTTAATTTTTAATAAACAAGCATTCTTTGTTAGTCAACATATTACATCAAATATGCAGAGCATTTTAGAAAGTTTCTGCTTCTGCCTTTAGCAGTCACATAATCTAATCAAAACAAGCAAGCATGTGCAGATATGTCAGATACCATGTGCAATGTGAAGCCCAAACAGGTGTGTTTGTCTGAAGCGAAATGGTGTCTCTTGGGTAATATACACATAGCTCAAGTGATACCAGAATCTCATTGGAAAGAACATAGATCCAGGAATCTTTTGGTGTCCTTTGCCTGCCTGCCTACATGCCTGCCTACATGCCTGCTTGCCTAACATGTTTGAACCTGCAAAGATCCTAGAATGATCTGAACTATAGAAATAAGCCAGTTTGCAAGTAACTGATCTAGTAGGAACCCCAGGCTTAAGAAAGAAATTTGAGTAGAAAAGTAAGAAAGTAACATTTAGCATAGACCTGTGAACAGTAGAAGTGTTCAATAGTATGTGAGCATGTGGCAATACTCCTGTTTCTGCTTCAGTATTCCTGTGCATACAGTGAAAACATAATCTTCTCTTTACTTCTTTTTCTTCATGCACTGATACGAGCATTCCTCCATTCTGAGAACTCCTTTAGATAGAAACAGCTTTAAGGATATGGTTTCTAACTGCTTACACCAATGCATATGTAGTCTTCAAAAAAATATTAGCTGATGGGAGCTGGCAAGATGCCTCAGTGGATAAGGATACCTTTAGCCAAACCTGCAGTTCTATCCCTGGGAACCCAGGGAAAGCTCTCCTATCACATACATACATACACACACGCACACACACACACACAGAGGAGGGGAGGGAGGGAAGGAGGCAGAGAGAAGGAGAATAATACATTTTTTTAAAATTCAAATTAGCAAATTCAAAAAATTTAAATTATACCTAGCTCAAGAAGAAGATTTGAGCAAAACATATATTGTAGCATCCTGTATGGATTGATAACTAATGAAATTTTGAAAGATTTGTTCTATAGTTGACATATGATCTTGGAAAAAGTTTTGCTTTAGATTTTACTATTGACAATAGCTGAAAGAAATTTCTCAAACTATTTGACCTAATTGTTTCAGGAATAACAAAGTAAGTGTAGTTGCGTAATGGACACCTCTGAAAGTATTTAAATGTATAAATCTGACTTTGAGCTTCCATAAATTTCTGTTATATGTATGCTTAACATGCCTGTATGCATACATATGCATAGATACACACATTTCTATATAGAATCTAAGATAACTTGAGTGTGGTAGCCCTGCATCTGGAAAACTTACATACAATCAAAGAAATGGGGATTAGGGGGTAAAAAGTAAATATTTAAGAATCATTTATTGCCTAGAGAGACTAGTAGAAATATATACTTTAATTAGTTGGAAACATTCCTTTTTGGACTTTTTTTTAATAGAGCATGGGACTAAATCAAAATTAAGTACTTAAAGATTTTCTCTATGTTCCAGATTCTGTAACTATAGGAATCTGAACTATTCAAGAAAAAAATTGTTCCCATGACATCTGGATGTAAGGAATTTTAGTGTTCATGAGGCTATAACCTTAAAATCAACAAGGTATTTATTTGTACCCTAGAAACCCCATAGCACCAAGCATTGTCTGCCCACCTAACTAGTAGTCCAACTTCTTCTTTCTGCCTACCATAGAAAATTCACTTTCTGACACCAAAATAATCCAGGTTTGCCCAGAAACCTCCCCAGTAAAATGTCTCTAAGAACACTGTTTGTTTGCTGAGAAGATCCATAGATGGGTCCATCTATACTGCTTAGTTACCCTCCTCTACCTCACTGATTCTTTCAGCCCTATCTCCCACTCCCATACATGGGGAAAAATTATTGGAAGGGTACAGCTAAATATGTACACTTAATCCCTTTTTGGCTAATAAATCATGCATCTACTGTACTATGCCTTTGTAGTACTTTCTTTTAGTGAATTGCCATCAGCTACAGTTCTTGGAGGCTTGTGGCTAGGCCATGTGCAAATCGCTCTGTTGAGTAAGCACAATACATTTAAAATTCCATCCACAGCCGAGCGTTGTAGCATATGCCTTTAATCCCAGCACTCGAGAGACAGAGGCAGGCAGATCCCCTGTAAGTTTGAGGCCTCCTACTTGGTCTACAGATCAAGTTCCAGGACACCCAAGACTGCCAAAACTGGAACAAAAAGAAACCCTGTCTCAGGGCGAAATTCCATCCATATTATCTTCCCAGAGTACAGTATAGTTCTTTTTATATATTCTTGTTATATGTTGTCACCTTTGAAATCTTACAAGAAATAGGGATCTACCTGGAAGGCACCATTGATTCTAAATGAGCAACTCACATGAGTCACATAGAAATCTGATTTGCTTACTGATGTTTTCTGACAATGTGAGAAGAGAAACAGCCTCGAGCTTTCCATTTCCGTCACTCAGGATATCTCTTGGTAGACCTAGACAAAACAGAAGCATAGAATCTTTTTTCCAATATCTGTTTTCTTGTGCTACTGTGAAAATAATAACTTCTGGGAAATGTGTTTTGGACAGTTTTATTTCTTTTTATGTGTTTGTAAGTTTGTGTATATGCATATTAAGAGTAGAAGTCAACTTCAAACATCCTTTCTTGGCCCTATCTACCACGTGTACCAGTTTTTGTTTTTTGTTTTTGATTTGGTGTTGGTTTTGTTGTTGTTGTTGCTTTGTTTTGTTTGTTTTGTTTTGTTTGAGACAGAGACCCTCAGTGGCTTGGAACTTATCAAATAGGGAAGACTGGCTGCCAGCAAGCTGAAGAGACCTGCCTTTCTCCACCTCTACAGTGCCGATACAAAAGTGTGTGCACATCTGGATTGTTGTTTGTTTGTTTGTTTCAATTAAAACATAAGGAGGCTGTTCTCTAGCCTCCGCATCCCCAACACACAATTTAAAGAAATAAACGTGAGTTTAGGGGAATCAAACTCACATCTTGAAGCAAAGACACTTTACCAAGTGAATTCTCCTTCCCAACCCAGTCTGTTCTATTTTGACGTCATTAATTTATTAACCAACCTTTCTTCTTTTGTAATTCATTTTTTTCCTGAGCCATCTAAAGGCCAGTGTCTTTTTAAGTAAAAGGGCTTATAGATGGGGGGGTTGGTCTCTCCTTGCTAAAGAAACAGGTCACTGGATGACCTCCTGGCTGTTGGAGATTGGACCAGGGCCTGGGCCGTTCAGGAGATGGGGAATGCATGGTGAGCAGCCCCAGGTCCCATGCAGTCTGCAGTCTTTACTTGAAGGCAGAAATACATTTACTCTTAGTATTTTCTGCTCACTACACTCTTCCAAGGCCAGAGGTTATAGAAAGCCCCAGAACATCACATTGGCAGAAGGGAAGGGAGAAACCATATATGAGTCTATGTATGAGTCCTCTACTTTAGAAACTTAGAATGAAATACAACTATAAATTTTCCTGTTGAGAGTATGTTCCTTGATTCTAGGGATGGTGCTGTTGTGTAGTTACCAGTTATATTTGCTTTTTATAAATCTCTGCTGTTTTTGTGTGCTGAACATTGTAATAGGAACCAGGATTCTGCCCAAATGGATAAGTGGACTGTCACTTACAAAGGTTTGTTAGGAAACAAGTGAATAGGGCACTGACATACAGTCCAGATGAACTTCAGAGAAATTGTCTTTTGTTTAGACCATGCCCCTCCTACTTCTTGAATTACACTGTCAGACATTTTAAGTAGAATTCTGTGGAAATATTTCAATCAAGAATTTTCTCCATTGACAACATTCTTTTTTTTTTAAAGGGTAGTCAATGTCTTTGTTGCAGTTATAGAACATGCTGTGTGTGTAATGTGCTTCCTTTTTGTTTTTGTTTTCATTTTGCCATAAAGCAGTTCCTGTCCATAATACTCATACACAGAACACAGTAGGCTGTGTTCCTTAGGAGTCATTAGATTTCCCTAATAGAATGACGGAAATGGGTATTGGAGCTCTGGCCATCCTCTCTCATTAGTGCTGAACCTGGTGCTGTGTCTGCTTCACATCAAACCCAGTGAGTTGATTTTCTTGTCTGAAACTGCACTTTTGTCTTGGAGTCAAGAAAGGGATGAAATGTATACTTGGCCCTTTTGCAGTTGCTGCTGCAGCTGAACCTATTAACCCTGCAGCAGGAGGAATGCTTGCATGCTCTAGTTAAGGCTGAGATGCTTGGCACTTGCAACATGTGATGGGACACACCTCTAATTCCTGTATTCAAGGGGGAGAGGCAGGCAAGGGATATCTGAGTTTTAGGCCAACCTGGTTTACTTAGTGAAATCAAGGTCAACCAGGGCTACAAAGACCATATCGTTCATAAATAAATAAGCAAACCTGTTCGGAGTACAGATTATGGTTGTCAGCTGCTGCTTAGTGTCAAGAGTTACCCTTGCTTAGTTTTGGTCTCATACTGGGAGATACTGGTATTTTTAGTTGACTCTAGAGGCAAGTGGTTAGAGTAGGTGAAGTAGATAAACTCATCAGTGCCTTAACTTACCAAACTTTTGTTTCTGATGGGAACCTGTGTGGCCATATGCCTGTCTCTTGGCATGACTCTTTGAGAAGAAGCTAAAAGTTAAATAAATTAATGCATATCCTTTCATGTATAAGACTTCCAGGTCAGTCTTGCTGATGTGTGCTTGTGTGTTTGGAGGGGATGTTGAGACAGGGTTCTCACATAGCCTAGCCAGGGCTAGCATGAAACTTGATCTGTAGCTGAGAGTGACATTGAACTTTGGATTCTCCTGCCTTTGCTAGAGTTACAGGGCTACATTTACCAAACTCAGCTAAGCTAGTCTTGCTGTTCTTTTAGCCTTGAACTCTTCCCTACTGGTTATTTGATACCACTCTCTACAGAAACTGACCAATGAGAAAAGCTTCCTTGATTCTTCTTTTAAGTTCTTTTAGATTAGTTGATAGGACCTAGGGGTATATGTAGAAAGGAAAGCAAAAAAGGGAAAAGGAAAACAGAAATTAGTGCAGATGGGAAAGAAGAAGGTAACTGAACTTACAGTACTCTGTAGTATCTGAGGCTGAGCACAGTACAGTGTGATCCAGCTTGTTTAACCTGGGGCTCAGCAACTTCTTCTGTCCATTTTTCTTATGGTTTCCTATGGTGTGTCACCCCAGCAGAGAATGGGTACAGTGGGAATGGGTGCTGTTATAAAAAGATGAAAGGGCTAGCAAACTATTCCTCCTCTGAAGATTTATTTACCAGGTAGTGCAGTATAATAGAGTTAACTGCAAAACTCTGAAGTGTAAAGTGGCAGTCAGAAAATATCTTGAAAGCTAGTCTGTTGTAAAAATATACACAGGGAGTAAATTTCAACAGCTCTTGCTAAATGGAGGACTTGTTGCACTTACAGTAGTAGGACACTAAATATTGACATGTCAGATGTATGTCATTAATTTTTAATTTAGATATATATATCCCTAGATATATATACATACATACATACACACACACACACACACACACACACACACACATATATACACACACACGTTTATTTATATACATATTTTTTTATACTTCCTACTCCATCCCCTGTACATACTGCTCTGGTAACTACAGGAGGAACTGAGTTCTGTCAGATGGAGAAGACTTTATGAAACATCTGCTGTACTTTTACACCCCCCACCACACCCCCGTTCTTTAACGTTGTGACTCATAGCTCTTTATGCTACCTTCCCCAGGGTTAAATATCAAGACTATCATATTAAATGAGACAGTGTCTACTGTAGAAAATACGATGAGTGCATTTTGTAAGTTTCATATAGTTGACAAATAGCTGGAGGCTCCTACTTAGAAGTTTACTATGTTTCTAAACTAGCTGGTTTTTAAATGCTGAACAAGCCGGGTGGTGGTGGCGCACGCCTTTAATCCCAGCACTTGGGAGGCAGAGGCAGGCAGATTTCTGAGTTCGAGGCCAGCCTGGTCTGCAGAGTGAGCTCCAGGACAGCCAGGACTATACAGAGAAACCCAGTCTCGGAAAAAACAAAACAAAAAAGAAAGAAAGAGAGAAGGAAGAAAATAAATTCTGAACAAAATCCATTGTATGTGTGCATGTGTGTGTGTGTATGTGCATCTGTGTTTGGATGTCACTTTACATCCTTAAGTATGCATTTAGAGGCCAGAGGTTGATGTCACATGTCTATTTTATGTTTTTTAATTATTTTTTTACATTTATTTACTTTGTATATGTGTTTTTTATAAAACGAATAGAAATGAAATAGTGTCAGTGTGCATGTATTAATATCATACATGTGGAGGTCGGAGGACAACATATGGGGAAGTCAGCTGTTTCTATGTTATGGGTCCCAGGCATTTTGTGGTTGGGGGGGTGTTTGTTTTTTGTTTTTGCAAGCATCTTTAACAGCTAATTGGGCCTATCTTCTCTCTCTTTTTTTTTTCTTTTTTTTTTTTTTTTTTTTGAGACAACCTCTCACTTGAACCTTGAGTTCACCAATTCTGCCACAATTACTGATCCAGTCAGTTGCAGGCATCCTCCTGTCCCTGTCCCTGTCCCCGTCCCTGTCCATGCTATCATACCCCCCACATACCCTGTTCTGGTGCTGAGGTTACAGATGTTCACCTCTGTACCTGGGTTTTATATGGCTGTTGGAGATCTAGACTCAGGACCTTATACTTACATATTAGCACTTATCAGCTGCGCTATCTCCCTCATCTTTTGATGCCATCATTATCAAAGCCATAATTGACTGTTAGGTGCATTAACACTACTACCAGTACAGGGACGTGCATGAAAGAGTCACCTATACCATTAGACCATTTGCTGGTCCCCAGTGAACTGAGAGGTGGTTGCAGATGGTTATGAGCTGCTGTGTGGTTGCTGGGAAGTGAAGCAGGGTCCTTTGGAAGAACAGTCAGTGTTCTTAACTGCTGAGCCACCTGTCTAGCCCCTTTAAACTCTTTTTATATCTGTGTATTTTTTCAGGACACTTCTACAGTAGTAAGTTTCCATATGACCTTCTCAGAATACCTTTTATGTTAGTTGTTCCTTCCCAGGTGCTTCATCTCTAACCTCCTAGCTGCCTTGCACTTCATATACAGTTATTCCCCTTTAACCCACTATATTCTTCTATTCTATCTCCCATCCCTTGCAGCAAGAATGTGTAATCTTTGGCATATGGTGAATGTCTTCTAAGAGAGACCTAGTTAGCTAACAGTTTTCTGTATTGCTTCCTGAAATCTGCATACAAAAATATATTTACTGCATCCTATTTTTTTAAAAAAAATCTTATTGACTAGTTTCATAGAAGAACAAAATGTATGTTAGTTGGAGTGCAAAATTAATATCTTGGCAGGAGTTGTTACTAAAACAGATTGGATGCTGAGGGCTGGCTCATTGGTGTAGAGCCCGTGCTGCTCTTGCAGAGGGCCTTGATAGGGTTCTTAGCCCTCACACGATTGCTCACAACCATCTGTAACTCCAGTTCCAGGGAATCGGACACTGTCTTCTGACCTCTTTGACCAAGCAGGCATACATGTGCTGCACATACATACATGCAGATAAAACATGCATACACATACAATAAAGACATCTAAAAAAATTAAAAATCAGGAAAAGTAGGGGCTGCTCCTTGTAGCTAGCCTATTACTTTGAATATTTAGGTTGAACCGAGGTTGATTACTGTTTTGTGTAGTTTTTGAATGATTGCCTTTGTAGTAAAAGAGATCAATTCAAAGTATGTTTAAGGTTTATTATAAAAGTTAGAGGCACAAAGCCATTAAGCATTAAAACCCAGGAAAAACTGTTGCTTGTATGAAACATAGAACAATAAGCCAGTTAAATAACCCTCTGTTCTTTTGAACACCCTTTTTCTTAATGTCTCTCTTCCTATCAGAAATCTATGGGATAATACACAGTTTTTATAATAAGTGGCTTCTGGAATTGGCGAGATGTCTCAATTAGTAAAAACATTTGTTGGGTAAGCCTCGCAGCCTGATTTTGATTCCCAGAACATATATAAAGGTGAAGAGAAAGAACCAACTCTCTCAATTTCTCTCTCTCTCTCTCTCTCTCTCTCTCTCTCTCTCTCTCACTCACTCACACACACACGGGGCGGGGGGAGAGAATCATTTCTTGCAGCAACAATTACTCTACATTCATCTTGGTCTGAAATTTCTAATCGACAAATTCAAGAAATAAACACCTTGTAAGTTTTAAATTTGTCTCCTATCATAGGACTTTGGTAAAATTTTCATGCCATCATGCTTCATCCCACCCAAGTTGTAAATTATCGTTTGTCTTATATGTCCATGCTATACTCTATCCATCTATGATTCACTTAGTGGCCATCTGTGTTTTCTGACAAACTGTCATGGTATTCCAATGCCTTTGTTTGAGCAACCAATAATTTACTTGTAACGAGCCCAGAGTAAACAGATTAACTCTGATAACATGTGGTGGCTACAAAGCAGATAGGAGGATACATGGTGTAGGGCAGATTGTGGTTTCACCCATTCAGTGGAGATATTGTAACATACCCCTCATAGATAAAGAGAGCCACGATTTTTCTATGCAGAAACTACTTGTTGGAATCAAATAAATGGACTTAGTGATGTATCACTGCACAAGACTCTCGCAGCTTTGGTGATAGATAGGTGCTTTGGTGATAGATGGGTAGGTGCTTTGGTGATAGATGGGTAGGTGCTTCGATGGTTGGTTTTATTAACTTGACTAGAATCCCTTGGGAAGAGAGTCTCTTCAGGAATGATCTATCTGGCTGGCCTGTGGACGTGTCTGTGGTGGATGGTCTTAATAATTAAGTTAGATGATGTGGGGAAGACCCAGGCCACTGTAGCCAGCAACGTTCCCTATGCATGGGACCCTGAACTATATGAGTGTGGAGAAATGAAAATGAAAGCAAGAGTATAAGCAAGTGGGCATGTACTGATTTTTCTCTGCTTTTGACTCTGGGTGGTTATAATATGACTAGCTGATGTTTCTCCTTTGACTTCCCCAGAATAACGCACTGTAGCCTGGAACTGTAAGCTGTAAAAACCCCCTTTTCTTCTGAGTTGCTTTTTTCAGGATATTTTACCACAGCAACAGAAACAAAGCTAGAATACAGGTTTAACAGAAGAAGAACAAGCCGTGGTGGATTTTCTGCCCTAGGTCTTGGGTGGGTGCATTATGGATGTGACAGATGGTGAAGGAGACTTAACTCTGTCACTTTTACATACATGGCAAAAATACGGTTATATTGCAGGCATGCGGGTTGTACCCAGATGTAAATCTAGCATGAGGCCAAGTTGACTTCTGTGATTACATTTCAAAAGACTGGGAAGTAGAGATGAGGAGAAAGACCAGCAAGATAATTGCAGTGATAGGCTTATCTCCCAGATTCAGCCTCTTTAGAAACAAATGCCCATGGGTCACACTGATGCTTCGTCTTCTGTATAGGGATTGTTGCAGGAACATTTTAAATTCATTCCAAATTAGGCGTTTGGAGATTGATGAAGAAAAAAACTATAAATATCTATCATTTCTTCTTTCCCTTTGCCTTGAATGAAAAAGCATTCTTCTCATCAGTGTTTTCAATCTACACACACACACACACACACACTTACTTTACCAAACAGATGCCCTGTAACTTCTGCTCACCACTTGTCTTCTCCAGTTAAAGAGTTTTACTGTATAGCCCTGACTGTCCTGGAATTCACTGTGAAGACCAAGATGGTCTAGAACCCACAGAGATCCACCTGTACCTGCCACTTAAGTGCTGGAATTAAAGTTCTGCACTAACATGCCCTGAAGAAACACCCCTGCTACTCTCATACCGAGGTTTGAAACCAGTGCAGTGAGAGAGTAGTGGTCTGATTTCAGCAAACATGTATGTATTAGTCAGGATTCTCTAAAGGAAAGGAACACATAGGAAGAACACACGCACACACGCACAGAGACCTTATTAGAGTGGTGTACAAGCTGTGGCCCGAGGAATCCAGCTATGGCTGTCTCTTGTTGGAAAGGCCAAAGATCTGTTAGTTGTTGAGTCCTAAGAGAGCTGTTGGCCTGCAGGCTACCTTGGAATTCTGAAGAAGTAAATTTAAACACCAGTGAAGAAATGACATAGCAGTGGGACAGATGAATTTGCCAGTGAGAGTGAGGGCAAGCAGGCAAAAAGCAAAAGCTTCCTTCTTCCATGCCCTTCTATGTGGGCTGCCACCAGAAGGTGTGACCCAGATTTAGGGTTGATCTTCTGACTTCAGATAATCTGGGTTTCAAATGGGTCTACCACCTCAAATAATCCAACCAAGAAAAATATTTTTTGCTTAGTTTTAGATAATTCTAAATGTAGCCAAGTTGACAACCAAGATTTATCCATCACAAATGTTTTGCTCCTTCAATTCTAATTTGTAGGGATTTATTGTAATTAGCTGTTTCAGCACATGTCTCCTTGAAGGCTGGCTTAAAATATTCCTCTTGATAAGATAAAAACACAACAGTGCTCAGAAATAAGAATTGTAGCAACTAATATAATATGCCACAAGAGTGGTACAAATACTTGGCATATATTAATCCATATATTTCTCATAACTTCTTTTATAGCTGGCTTTATTAGTTTTATTCCCATTTTATAGATTGGAAGCCATAATTTACTCAAGGTAGTCTGGCTTCAGCATTCATCTTGTCCTGTTCTGGTCTAACAGACTCGCTAAGTTGCTGGATCATCCCTGTGCTTCCTCTGGTGTGTTAGGAGTGCTTGAATGGATTTCAGTTGATGGCCATTACCCACTCTTTAGTTAGTTGATTGATTTTTTTTCTTAAGATAGAGTCTCACATAGCCCAAGCTGGCTTCAGATTTCTTTATGCAGCTTATGCTGGCCTTAAACTTCTGGTCCCTTGTATCATTACCCACAAGTGCTGGGCATTGGGTATGTACTACCACACCTGCCTTTCCCCCTTTTCAGTATGTGTTTATATAGCAACTTCCTATGTACAGTCTTAGGGTTTATTCTGAGATTAAAAGTTTTGTTACACCTCTTGAAAATTTTCCAGAGCATAGAAATAAATACCTGTATTGATTGGATATGATTATAAAAATAGTTACATCATGTTCTTCATCCTTTTCTTCTCTCTAGCGTCTTCCATGCCCCTCCCTTCAAATTCATGGCCTCCAACTTTTTATTATTGTTGTTGCTATATATGTATATAAACAAAACTATATGAGTAAAACCTGCAGAGTCAGTTTAGGGTTGCTTGTATGTATATGATTTCAGGGCTAAACACTTGACATTGGATAACTATTTACTTAGGGGGGCCTCTCTAAACAGTTGCTAATTGCCAGTGAATTTCCATCTAAAGTTGGAGCCCCTAACCTTAGATGGAAATTCTAAGATTTCTCCCATCCACCTTTGCATGTCAGTTGGTGTCTTCATTGCTGTGGTATTGTCTAGGCAACCTGTTGCTGATATTTTATGGACGAAATCCTCCTGTCACAAGACACACACTCTCAGCAGACTTCCTGGTCCTTGGACTCTTACAGTCTTTCTGCCACAATGTTCCCTGAGTCCTGGATGTGTCTTTGTCTTGTAGATGTTTCCATTTAAATTGGGCACCTCTCTTAGTTAGGGTTTCTATCGCTGTAATGAAACACTATGTCCAAACAGCAAATTGGGAAGAAAAATGTTTATTTGGCTTACATTTCTGTATTTCTGTTCATTATTGAAGGAAGACAGGACAGGAACCCAAACAGGGAAGGATCTTGGAGGCAGGAGCTGTTGCAGGGGCCGTGGAAGGGTGCTGCTAGCTGGCTTGCTCAGCCTGGTTTCTTACAGAACTCACAATAACCCGGGCCCTCCCTCATAGATCACTAATTGAAAAAAATGCCTTACAGCTGCATCTCATGAAGGCATTTCCTCAACTGAGGCTCCTTCCTCTCTGATGACTCTAGTTTGTGTCAAGTTGACACAAAACCAGCCAGTACAGTACCCCAGACCAATTGTTCTCAGTATATTGACAGTTGTAGCTTTCTGTAATGGTCTTCATCTTCTTGGGGGGGTGGGGGGGGAAAGCCTCTTTGGCCAGTGAGAGCTACAATTATTGGAAGGTAATCCGAATAAGTATTTAGAATGCAATTGGGACTACATTGACTTAGGAAAGTGACGGTAGTAGGTTCTCCTCCAAGATCTGTGACCTCACTAGTCCTGGATAGTTGGCTAGATTTATAGTATAGGTATTCTTTCTTTTCTTCTTACTGAGCTGCCTTTAAGTCCAGTTTAAACAGCTGGTGGGTAAGATGAAAGTACCTTGCTGGTCATTGTTGTGAATCATAAATGTCACAGCTGGGCAAGGCTATTGATTGCTTTCCTCCCTTGGCACCTTTGATAGTATCTCCCAGGATTGTAAATGCTAGTCTACAGGGAGTAGATCATTTCCAGTGTGAGAATCAGCTTACGTTTGGGAGACGCATGAATGCTGACATAAACCTGACAGCAAAGTCCTACAGTTGATTTTTGATGTCGTTTCTCCCATGGAAGACTTTTCTTTTTGCTTTATGTTTTGAACCTTGATAAAAAGAGCAAGCTGTGCTTCTGCACTCTGGAAAGCTTGACTGTACTGTGGTGAGTTCGCTGGGAGTGATGAGGAAGGTCTTCCATGGGAAGCTGAATCATTTCTTGGCTTCCCTTACAGAATGACTGTACCAGAGTTATTCTTTTTTGCTATGAAGAGAAAAATCAGAGGAACAAGTCATTTCCTAAAGTAATACACACTGAGTTTATATTAGGATTCAATTTTTCCTAAACTTAGGGTTATTTTGAAGTTTTTATTTCAGGGGAGGGGTTGTCTGTTCTGGACTTATCTTTCAAACTTAAACTTTTAATTTGTTTATGCTAGCACAGATGTTCTAGTTCTCGTTCTCTCTCTCTCTCTCTCTCTCTCTCTCTCTCTCTCTCTCTCCCTCTCTCTCTGTGTGTGTGTGTGTGTGCGCGCGGGCATGCATGCGTGCGTGCGTGTGTATGTCCCCACAAGCTTCTGCACATTCTCCTTTTTCCACCTCCCATTTCCCTATAGAGGTCCATAGGGATTACAGACACTTGCACTCCCATGACTAGCTTTTATGTGAATTCTAGGATCCAAACTCAGGTTGGCCAGCTTGTGAGGCAAGTGCTTTTATTGACCAAGTCATCTTTCAAGCCCCAGGCCTGACATCTTTTTTCTTGAATTGTTTAATAACTGAATTTGGTCAGCTATTAAGGGAGTTTTAGGATTATGGTACAGTAGTGAACAAAGACATAATCTGTCACTATCTGGCCTATGTGCCTTAAAGTGCTCTGGGCACTATAGAGAACAATTAAATGCCGTTGCTTTTAAAGTGCTCATCTACTTAGAGGCAGATCAAGCAGGCAGTACCCATGATTATAGGGGAAGCCACCACAGAGTCAGCACCATAGTCCTTCAAAGAAGAGCTGTAGGAATGACTGACTATGGAAAAGGAGAGCTGAGTTCGTAAAGGGGACTTGAGGGGTAGATTTTGGTAAAGGCATACAACAAAGGGGGAGGATCCTAGGAGTTAAGATGGGCTGGAGGGATAAAGTAGGGCAAACTGCATCATAAGCTTGGAACTTGGAGACACCAGCCTTCTATACATTTACCTTGCAGAATAGTGGAAAATGAGTTGCAATGAAGAGTGTGAACAGTGTGAAGCTTGTGGTACACACACAGAGACAGACAGAGAGAGGACAGTCTGTGCTAGCATAGTCCCAGTTCCCCTGTAATACTTTTTCCTCCCTTACATTGTTTCTGTCAGGTATTCTGGTCACTGATGCAGAAGTAGCTGGCTGTCCTGTGGAACATTTACACTGCACAGTCCATCTCAGTAATGGTCTTCCTCCTTCACAGCATTTGACACTATTTACTGTTCTTGCTAGGAGATACTTTTTTTCTTTGAATTTGCTCAATTTCTTATCTATGTTTTGACTTCCAGATCTGTATACCTAATTCTTAAGCATTCTCCCAATCTGTAGACATAAACATTAGTTCTGGCACTTACCACAGCCCATCTTGGACGTCTCTGTGATCTGAACCTAAACTTACCATCAGTCCTGCTGCCAATTCCTCTACTGCAGGGCTCCTTTTAATTCATTCATTGTCCAGGCATATCTAGTCCAATATGATACTTGAAGTACTCTTCCTTCTCTGGCTCTCAGTGTCCAGAATCATATTATTGTTAAGATTTTAACCCTTCTCTTATTCTCCACCCATTTGAATGTAGACCACTCCTTCCTTCATCTACCTGCCATAACAACTTTGTACTCAGCCACACATTCTACCACTATCATCTTGCTTCAGAAAACATGTTCTATAGACTGAACTGTCAGCTTTTCCCATTGAAATTCTGTCATCCTCTTTTCTTCCCTCTTCTCTTCCTCCCTCCTTCCTTTCTCTTTTTTCTCTCCTTCCTGACTTTTTCCTCCCATCCCTTCCTCCCTTTCTTTCATTCTTCCTTTTTTCTCTTCGTTTTTTTCTTTCTTTTTTAAGGCAGGCTCTCATGTGTACATACTTGATCTTGAACTTCTTCCTGCTACTCCAGTCTGCAATTTCCCAAGTGCTGACATTACAGACCTCTGCAACCAAGCCTGGTATTTCTTCCCTCTTTAGTTCAGAAAGCTATTAGGTGATTTGATATTTGTGGTCTTGTTCTATAAGACTTAATCCTGGGAACGAATATTTTTCCATAAAGAGACTTTTCTGTGACACTATCCATCAATTGTTGTTATTATTAAACAATTTGCTGCTTTGAGCTGAACATTGTGTGTGGTGGTTCCCCACCCCCACCCCAACCTCCTTGCAAAGAGTTCAAGCAAAGGTGTTTCCTGATGCTTGCTGCTAATTTCCCTTATTTTACTGATTGTCCCTCCTTGAACCTTGAGTCTGTGTCCAGTGAAATGCCAAAAGGAAAGAGTAGGGCTCCTCTCATTGCTTAAACACTGACATCTGGCATTTAAAAGGAACTCCTGGATCAAGATGTTGGCTTTACAGCCGTTCTAAATGATTCCACCCCCACCTCTTTCCTCCCCTCACCCCACCCGCCTCCCCCGAGTGCACACTCACATCTCACTGGAAGGAATCTTTATTCTAATCAGACAAGTGTTTCTTAAGTAGATGCTAATCAAATTATTTATCAATAAATGTGCAGTGTTCAGGTGAGTGTAAACTGTTAGCCATAGTAAAACCTTTGCTTTCTGTCTCATCTGAAGACTAAAGGAGAAAAATAAAATCTGCAGTAGTAATGGTTTTTAGAAAATGTATCTACTCTCTTTTCTTTGCTATTCATTCATCCACGCATAATGAACTTTTATGTAACAAGGTGTTAAACAGCAAATCTTAGTGTCCAAATAATAGTATGTAGTAATAGAGCAAGAAAGAACTTGGGGTGGGCAAGCTTCAAACCACTTTTTTTGTACATTTCTGAACTCCACATCCAGACCATCAAATTAATAGTTTCCAGCTTGCTCAGAGACACAAACAGTGGCTCACCTAAGAGAAATGCCCCTTAGTTTTTACCTCAGTGTCCCATATTCTCTACTGAGCTGACTTGATCCTTGTGGGTCAAGCATTACTTCTTTATGTTCACTTTGAGCTTTCAGAAAAAAACAAAAACAAAAAACTTGGTGGCCTGAGAGCCACAAGGTTTTCTGGCCCTTAGTGTCAGAGTTTCCACCAGGTGGCACCCTAATTCAGAAGCCTTGCAGGAGACTGTGAGCTTCTGTCCTAACTGGAACCAAGGAACCACACAACATTAGTCCCTAAAATCTAAACAATTTGGATAAAGTATTAAATCAAGAAAAATTTAACTCCTGAGCAGAAATGTGGTAGTTACAGTATGTGAAAATTCTTAGTAGACTCTTGGGCTAGAATACTTGGGATTATTATTAGGTCCATGACATGATAATCTGAGAGCTTGTTACTTTTATTGAAGGGGTTGACACTCCTTGTCATAGTTAAAGGGTGGGCTGACAATCACAGAGGGGAGAGGAAAGATTGATGCTATAAATAACTCCTATTGTACACGCTTACGAAAAATCTGTGTGTTTTCTTGCAAGTTCCCAAACTTGAAGGAACAGAGAAATGTACTTAAAATCTCCTTTAAATTTGTAGCTTTCAGCTACAGCTTAGATGTAAAATGATTGGTTGTTGTGATTCAAAATCCTAACAGAATAACTGTTCAGTGGTTCCAGATGTTTTTGATAAAAACTTGGAAATGTAGCATCAGCAGTAAAAGCACAGACTACAGATTCTGTCTTCCATGGGGGAGTGCTGGGCAGATCCAAAGGGGAAAGCAAACAGACTTTCCGCCCCACCCAGAGCATTTTTGCCCCACCCAGAGCATTTGTTCTCTGAGAAGAAACAGATTAGCAAGGACAACTATAAATTATCCTTTTAATATGTTTGTATGTGTAGAAAAGAGAGAAAAGTCTAGATTTCTAGGACCAAAAAAAAAAACCAGACAAAAAGGCTAATGTTCTTATTTCAAACAGTCCTCTAGTGTCACTTAGAAAATTGTAATGGTTTTGAAACATTTCTCTGATTATGTAAAGTTTTCAAGGAAAAAGCCCATGGTTTTTATTTGCTTACATCTTCTACAAGGCATGGAATGTCTATTGAATTGGTCTGGGTTATCGTTAGTTTGATAAACTTGGTATAGAAATGCTTTACAGTGACTAAAGCATCTCTGATTCCCTAGAGAGATGCTTGGGAACTTGCAAGCAGGAAACATTTGATTCTAATTAGAACAGGAGGGAGAGGCAGTGAGGAACAAACCATTTGAGAACAGAGGGGAGACAGCTTTGTGTTCATTTGGAAGAGGGGATTCTAAATTATAGCTTGGTGAAAGTTGATCCATAAAATATAATAGGCAGCCAGTTTTTTGTACACTTAAGCCTGCACCTCCAGGACCTTTGGATCTTTGCCCTTAAACAACATAATATCAAAGTATTTGTATGTTCCTGGACAGATTCCCATGCTTTTGGTTAGCTTAAGCAAGAATTTTATTTACAACTTCTTAATCTCTTTAATTGTCTTGTTTCTCCTGTAGTTAGCATTCTCTGTATTGAAAAGCAACACATTTATTATTGTACATGGTGCTGATGTGAGAGAGGCTTGCTCTCTAGAGGCACCAGAAAGAGGACATTGTCCACCTTCATGCTTTTAATGTACCTGTGGTGGGATCAAGATGAGGTTTGTATTAGAAAGAGCTGAAACTGTGGTGTTTGTGTAGACAGGTGAATAAGGGAAAAAACTGGCTACCTTAGCTGGATTTGTTCTATTTCTTTCTTTTAAGTAGACTAGCCTCTTTAAACACCTGGCCTGGGGAAATGGTGACTCATTAGACCTTCATTACGCCTTTTACAGCTTCTAAAAGAAAATACCTTTTACCAACTTTGCTTGAAATATTGACAGAAGCTGTAGTATTTAATCTCTTCTTTTCTATTGTGGTATTTAAAATTGTACATTCACATTCTCCAAATCTGTGTAAAGGGCTACAATCTGTCCACCTGAAAGAGAATGTAGGACAGCTTCTCCTGGAAAGCATTAGAATGCTTTTTCCCTTTTTTGGTTTTGTTTTTTGACACAGTGTCTCTCCATAGCCCTGTCTGTCATGGAACTCACTGTATAGATCAGGCTGTCCTCGAATTCACAGAGATCTGCCTGCTCTGTCTCCCTAGTGTTGAGATTAAAGGCGTATGTCCACACCTAGCCCACCATTAGGTTTATTTTAGGTTTTATTATTGGGGGGAGGGGTTCCTCCTTTTCTATTCTTTCACCTCTCTTTTCTGCTTTTTGTTTCTTTGGTTCCTTTTCCTTACCCCTCCAACGTTTATTACAGTTGCAGAATGTCTGAAAATGAATGACTGTCTGCTCCTGAGGCATAGAAGATTAGCAGCTGGAAATCTGGAGAATCAAGAAAACAGACAAATTAAGTCACATAGTCCTGTGAATGAGAGATTTGAAGTGCAAGGCGGTCTCAGCCAGGTGACTCTTCTTAGTTCCAAGAGTCCTAAAAGACATGCATACATACATCCTGTGCCATCTCTTTAACTTTCTTTAGAACTTTCTCAGACCTCAGATGAAACAACCTTAACTCATGATGACTTCTAAACTTTGCCAGACATTCTATAGCTAATTCTACATCCTAGAGACATAACTCTGAAATAGTTGGCTAACATTTTTCTGATATTAAATCATTGCTTTGCATTCTGCAGGGAGATGCTGTATATGCCTTGATTGGATTCAGTGTTCTGTGTCTTTCCTGAATCATTAAGGCTGTTGTACAGACTTGTAGTGTTTAGGATAACACCGCCTTTCTTTATTAGCATACTACTGGCATCAAAGGGACAGAGATTGTTTCTTGCAGTGTCTGACAGAGCCTTTTTCACTGGGTACTTGAGAGGAGGAGGAGCAGGAGGAAGCCTGTTGGAAAAGGAAGCCTTGTTTTTTCTCTTAGTCTGTAGATGAATCATGTTCCCACCACTGCAATTAGGTTTCCAAACCTCCAAGGCTGCTGGTGCAGATCTGAAAGGGCAAGTAATGACGATCTTGAGAGAGCAGAGCAAAGGGTGTGGAGACTGTGGAGGGAGGGACAGGCTAGCTAGCGGCAGCCAGCTAGGGAGGGAGGGAGGACATCTGGAGGAGTGGTCTGTTTTCCTTGTACTCACCAGCCGTCCTTAGATATTTTCAACTTAAGTCAAAATCCAGCCCTGCTGCTGAAGGAGCTGGAAACTGGCTAAAAACCTGGATACCCTAGAAAGTACCTCCGGATTTTTTTTTCCTTTTTCCTCTCTTTCTTTTTCCCCTTCCATACAGGTTTCCTTGTCTCTGTTGTTTTAAGGAATTCTCTCATGCCATCACTTTGAAATAGCCACCTTTTTTTTTTTTAAATCCTCTGTCTTTGTGGCTGAGTGCATACTGGGGTTTTATTACTGGCTCTGGGTTTTCTGGATACATGTGCCAACCATTATGCTTAGCCAGTTCGTCCTTAATTTTTCTACTGGAGTTCTCGGCAGTGATGGGAAAGATCTGTGCTTCGCTTTCAGTCAAGATCTGCACAGCAGCGATCTTAAGACAGACTGCTTGTATTATGAATTATAAACTCGTCGTCTCAGTGCTCTGAAGCTGCCAGAAAGTTCCCACTTAGTTCACAGAATTGGAGTCTGTTCTTTTTTCCTTAACCCAAGAGTTTTCTATATAGAGGAATCTGGAAGCAGAAGTCTTTTCCTGCCCACTGTGAGAAATTTGGAATTTTGGACCTGTGTGAGCACATTGGTCCCTGGATTCAGGAGATATACTTCTGGATTTTGTCTTCTTTTTTGCATCTGTACAAAATGTATGAGCGGCACAAAAGGCGCTATAGCTTGTGTGACATCTCCAAGGTGGACAGGACTGTCGATGTGGTATTACTGAAGGTAAGAAGGGGCCATACCTTACATAGTCTGAAAGTCTCCAGGAAGACTTCTCTCTGTATCCTTACTGCCAGGTCTTGGTCTTTCCTAGACTAGGATGAAGTGTGAGAAAGCCTGGGCTAACAATGATAGAAAGACAAAAGGGAGAATTTTAAAATTCTTTTTGTGTGAACATGTGTGTGTGTGAGAGAGAGAGGAGGGGGAGAGAATCTGCATCAAAGCACTTAATAAAATATAATTCTATTTGTTCTAAGTAGAACCTAAACAATCACAAAGGAGGAATTCATTCTCAGAGCTGCCCTTTTGCTAGAAGCCTCTGTTTTCTGTTGCTTGCCCTATCCCCACACCCCAATTCCACCTCCCTGTTGACTGAATCTCTTTCTCTGTGAGCTTCCTTTTCTGTCTGGCCCTTTGTCCTTTTGTCTGTGTAGGTCTTTGGTCTTTCCTATCTGCTGTTCTCCTGTCTCTCAGTCTTAGTTCTGCAGGGGAAAGAGAAGTCAGTATTATTTTGGAACTGTCCCTAGTTAACTCTTTTTTTTTTTTTTTTTTGCCTTAGCTTCTGACCAGTGATAAGCCACATTTACATTTGTTTGATTTCACGTCATTAGTAATGTTGGGTGTCTAAGCAGGAAGGAGGTGGAGACTCTGGACAGGCTAATTGTTCACAGAAGACGACATCCTTGAATCTAAAATTAGTAAGGACTTCTACATTCGGTAAGGCCAGAGTCTGGGAATGTTGAACAACTCATGAAGTACTTTTTGGAAGTTTAGCTGTTTTCTGGCAAAGGCAGGGAAATTGGAAGTCAGCCAAGTACTTCATAGATGCCAAAGAACCTGAAAAGCTACATTTGGAAGAGTGGAGCAGGTTAAGTAGAAAAGTAGTAGTTTTGGATTAAGTGCTAATATAATGTCTGGGTTAAAGAAACAGTGGAAGTCTATTGTTGGTGTATCAACTCTGTTTCGTATTTGAGATAACCCACTTTCTTTTATATCATTTCAATTTTTTGTTGTTGTGTTTGTGGCATGGCTCACCTATTGTACTCAGAGGACAGCTTGGGGGAGTTTGTTCTGTCTGTCCACCTTGTGGGTCCTGGGGATCAAATTCAGGTCATTTGGCTTAGCAGCAAACACTTTTACCCACTGAGCCACCTCACCCCTGTGCCATGATCCCCTACCCCTTTGAGATAAGCACCTACTAAACTTGGTAAAACAACCTAGGCTAGCCTAATATTTTCTTCTTCCCTTGGCCTCTCAGGTATGGGTTATTATACTTCCCTCCCCCTAAGAGAAGCTGGCAAATGAGCTCAGAAACCTAGACATAGAAGCCAGTGAAATCCACATGGGGTGTGGCCCTCAGAGGAGGTGTGATTTGTGGTATAGTGGTGTCACTGCCCCTCAGTAATCACTGTCAGGTGGTTTAACTTGCCAGGCCTACTTTATAATTTGGTGTTTTGAACTTGTTCCAAAGATGATACTGGTTTTAATTCCTCTGAAAAGTCATTTCCTCTGAGAGATAACAATTATCTTCTGATATTTTGTCCTCCTATATAAGAAATTTAGAAAGGTTACTTTCTAGGATCTTTGTCTCGTGGTGTCACAGCCCTTTTGATTTAAGAGACCAGGGAAGGGCAGAGCACTCTCCTTCTGTTGTCACAGGAATCTCTCTTTCCCTGCCTCTTGCCTGTCTTCACTTTCCCCCCTCTCTGTGTGGTTTTTTGGGGTTGGGGAGATAGAAGAAACCAAAAGAAGGGTACTACTTAGGTGGCAAAAGTTGGAAGGAAGAGACAAGTGGTAGCTATAGGGACAAATAGCAAAGTATAATGATATGCATATTAAAATGTTATAATGAAAACCATTGTTTTATACTTAAAGTAATAAATAGGGGCTGGAGAGAGACTCAGTGGTTAAGGACGCTTGTTGCCAGGAGAGGACCTGAGTTTGATTCCCAGTATATGCATGGTGACTCACAGCCATCCCTAGCTCCAGTTCCAGGGTATCCACTGCTCTCTTCTGATTTTCATATCAGGTGTGCACTTGGGACACATATGTATGTATATACAGGCAAAATACTCATATAAAATAAACAAAATTTTAAAAAATCAAATAAAAAAGAATGCTAAAAATATGTTGTATACAGCTTAGTTGGGTATGAAAGCTTTATATGAGTTAAGCTAACTCAGTTCAGGCTTCTTAATTTGTAGATACTATTTTTATATTTCCCTTTTCTATGATTTATTTGATTTGAAAGTTGTTTGTCAGGCAGTGACTATGCTACCCCATTTCCTATGAGGAAATACTAGAAACATGACTGAGAGCTGAGGGGCCAAGTCTAAGAGAATCTTCCTAAGATCAACAGTAACCAGAGAAACATGCACAGACTGTGTGCTAGGACAGAGACAAGTAGAGTACTTCCTTCAGTCTAGTGCTCCAGAGGCTGAGAAGATGTCTGTCTAATGAAGGATGAAGGAAGAGTTCTAGAAATAATGAACTGAGTCCCCGAGGAAGAGAGAAACTGCTGGGTACTTATGACAGATGGGAGCAGTCTGCATACCATGCAGCAAGTTAATTGTAAAGAGACTGGAGCCAGAACTGATGTGCAAAAGCAAACAGCCATGGTGAGGATTCTTTCCCTCTTTGCTCTAAAATGAAGACCATTCTTCATATATTAGGCTGCTGTTATGACAGGCCCCAACATGCTCAGATGACTTTGTGGAGTAAAATAAGGAGAGAATAGATACTGAGACATAAGCATGGAATGTTTGCCTTCTTAGTCATCGTCATCATCCCATACAAGAAAACACGTTAGAATAGCCAGTAATCAGTAATTCTCCCTGTTGTCACCCTTCATATGTAACCAATGATAGGATGCAGACTCTTCACAGCCAGTGTATTGTCTTGCTGTCCTAAGGCTCCCTTGAGTTGACCCATTTATTATATGAGTATATACACAGAGGCACGCACATAATCAATGTATATGATTTCCTATTGTAGACTTGTATTGCAAGAAGTCTTAGACATTATATTGATTAATTCTTTCCTAATATGGTAATTCTTTTTATGACACTCTGGATAGGTACATGATAGCAAGAGATCATTTGCCTCACAGTCTGTAGCAGGTTTTCCCTATAATTCTTTTGCCACTTCATCTCCCTCCCTCTCAATGGTGTTCTCCAGTTACTTTGACAGTAGTTTGAATTTCAGTATTTTCTATTAGCATTTTAAAATTGATTTGGGGGTCTGGGAAATGGCTCAGTCAATAAAGTGCCTGGGTTTAGGTCCCTAGAGTCTGTTTAAAGGTCAGGCATGGCAGTGCACACCTGTAATTCTGTGCTGGGGAGATGGAGACAGGAGAATTCCGGAGGCTTGCTGACCAGCCAGGCTAGCTGACAAAGATCAGTAGGTTCAGTGAGAGATTGTCTGAATTGTAAAATAGAGTTTGATGGAGAAAGATACCGACATTACCCTCTCACCTCCTTACCTATGTGCAAATTCCATTGGATACATGTACCTCTTGAACACTCAGCTGATCCTCTATACTCACCGAACTTTTACAGAAAAGTTTACAAAATTGGTCATTTTTGTCTTTATCAGTGTACCTGTGCATACAGAATGAGGTATCGTAATCTTACTTTAAAATATAATAGATTTTTTAAAAAATGATTTTACTATCTTATCCCTGATTTGGCATTGAACTTGTTATATAGACCAAGCTGACTGGAACTCGCAGAGATCCATCTGCTTCTGCCCTCTAAGTGCTGGGATTAAAGGTGTGAGCCATCATGTCTGGCTTTAATAGATATTTCTTGATTGAAATAAATTGATGTTTTAAGATTTGTTACAGATTCATAAGCTTTGTGCTAACATAATTTTTAATTAACTTTAATGTAAAAATAACTAATAATTTTAATGTAAAAATATAGAAATTAAATACAACAGTAATCTCAAAGTTTAGATTGTGAACCTTTCTCTTTGTTATTCCATACTTAGAACTCTAGTTCCTAACCTTTGACATTCAAATAATTCCCTGTGAATTAGTGTCAACATTCTTCATTTGTGTTATATACCCGCACTTTCTGTGGCTTACTCTAAATTCTGATCTACATTGTTTACCACTTCTGTGTAATTAGTCTTGTCTATCTGCCTGTCAGAGTCAAGGTCTCAGTAGCCCAAACTAGCCTTGAGTTTACTACCTAACTGAGGCTGACCTTAAATTTGTGATAGTCCTGCCTCTACCTCCCAGGTGCCATGATTACAGACCTAACTCTATTCCATGCAGGCTTTCTGAAATGTCTTATAAATAACAGAACCTAACTGGATAGTCTTCCTCTGGTCCCCCAACCAAGGATACTCATGCTTGGTTGACATCCCTCTTCCATTGCATATGACATTCCTCTCTTGCCTCCTCTTTCTGGATACAGACATGACTTCTGGCTCTTTGTATAAATGATTTATAACTATAAATCATATGTTTAAAATGAGATATGAAATAATTTTAATTGTTGGCAGGGCCCCTTTAGTACCAGCATGCCCTTTTCCCCATTGTGTTCTTCAAAAAGCTAATGTTGACTTCATATGTTGACTGATGAGAACGTTCCATAGCCAGACTGAGTCTGGCAAATGAGAGCATTCTTAGAAGACAACAAGTGCTTGTGGCCTACTCCCAAACTAGCATACCAAAAAGGAAGAGCCCATCAGTGTGTAACCAGACTTGTAAATATAAGAATAGTGCCTGAGTTGGAGTAATTTTAGGATCCACTTGTGTCTAGTAGTTTAATAAGTTTGAGTACTTGGAAAAATACAAGCCTATTATTAATAGTAACATTAATCTTAATGTCACTGAAAATTTAATGAAGACCAATTTTGTAGCTAACAATTCAGCACGCTAGTTGAATGGTCATAGGATTTCTAAGTGTTTTCTTTATGACAAATGAAAATACTTAGAAAGTGGCAGTCCCCTCTGTGCTCATGGCTTACACAGGCTATACAGTCTCATTAGCAGAAGCTCAGAAGGAATATTCAGATGGTAGTTTTTTGCTTCCTTTTCTTCAGCCTTGTATCTTTGTCTGGATTGTCTAAAAAGGTTGCAGAGGAAGTAAATATTTGTGGTGGCTGGGAAGACTGGGTGTTACCATAGCCTGTATTATTAGAATGTTCAGTTACAGACAGTGGCACAACACTTCCAGAAACAAGACAATGCAGAAACACGTACCTCTATTTTCAAACTGGTAGAATCTCAGGATGGGTGGCTCAGGTTATCACAGAGGTCCCAGGCTACACTGAAGGAACGGAAAGAATACCAAACTGGATGTGATATTTCTTACAATGTGCCTTTCATTGTCCTGTACTCTGTCCACTGTAACTCACTAGAACCTTGGAGCACTGAGTCTGAGAGGTGTTTGAGCTGGGTTTAGTGGCAGTATCTATGGGCAAAGCAAAAAAAACAAACAAAAAAAAAAACCGATGACTTATTTATTTATTTTTTTTTTTAGCTGAAGAATCACTAATATGTTCTGGGTGACTTCTCTCTCCAAATGATATAGGTATTAAAATCTATTTCTAACTTTTACCTACCTGCGATGTAAAGTTTATGAATCACCTTGAGCTAGTCTCTACTTTCCCATTCACTGAGTCACTTGCCCACTCTGTGTTTTATTCATAGCTCTGTTGTTTTGTGAGAGCAACATCTATGTGAGGAATCTCATCATTGTATCCTCTTCTTCATTTTTACTAACCAGCCAAATGCTAGCAGTGACCACAGTGACATGAACCTCTTGCTAAACCTACTCAGAATTAGATTTTAAAAAATAACAACAACAAAATGTAGTGCAAGGAACCAGTTTATTTTCTAGTATGTAAACACCTTGGCTGTAGAGATAATTTTTCGGGAAAGGGACTAGTAGATGACTGAAACATTGCTTTATTCAGAAATACCTGTTAACTTTTGATCTCCTTCAACACGTGTCAAAGTGTTACCACACATGTGCTCAGTGCCTGGCATTATATCTGATCAACAGCAAGCATATGAAAATACTTCTAATGGAGCCGCATAGTGTGGTGTTTAGTTGCCATGAAAATGAGGCTTTGGAGATGAAGACTGAAGCCGAGAGTGGTGCAAACCTGTGTGCCACATCAGCAGTTCTGAAATAGGGCAAGAGGAGGGGTATTTTTTAAACTAATTTCTATGTCTTGAGCGGCTTGCTTACATGGTAAGCACAATATTATCCACACATGAATATGATATGCTTGGCATTGCTTTTACACAGGATGTGGTTAAAAGTGCTGATGCATGTTTCAGCGTTCTTCCTTCACTCGCTGCAACATGGAGATTGCCCTCTGGCTAATGGCATTGACCATGACTGAGCGTATGGCTCAGATTACTGGCTATAATTTTGGCTTTGTGGGATGCCTGTCGACTTTTGTTTTAATAAGTTTGCATCTCTTAACTGCTGTACACTCATTTTTTAATCTGATATAACATACATCATTTACCATTTTAACTACTTTTGGGCACACCATCCTGTCTCGTGTTATTGACAGTTAACACTTTTTTATAAGCATCACTACTAGAAAGATAAAAACAGTTGTTTTTCCAAAGTGGAACTTCTCACCTGTTAAACAATAAACCTTCATTCCTGTCCCCTGGAAACCACCATTCTCCTTTCTATCTGCCTCTGACTGCTCTGTGTGCCTTACATAAGTGGAGTCATGCAGTATTTGTTCATTTGCAGCTGACAGCCTTACAGCACTTAGCATAACATCTCAAGTTTATACAAATTGTAAGATGTGTCAGAGTTTCTTTTTTAAGGCTAAATAGCATTCTTTGTAACAACATATACTTTATTTGTTCACACACCTACCATCTGAGCTGTGTTAACTGTTTAGCTGCTGTGAGTGGTATTACTCTGACCGTTGTGTGTAAGTACGTGTTTGGATCCCTGTTTTCATTCTTTCGCTGTATGACCAGAATTGAAATTGCTGAACCAAGATTAATTATGGTTTTTAGGAATGGCTACATTGTTTGCCATGTGGCTACAACATTTTACACATCCCTACCAGCAGTTTCAAAAGACCTCCAGTTTCTCTGCATTCTCAAATAACGATTCTGAAGTGATGGCCCATTCTGGTTTTGATTTGCATTTCCCTAATATATACTTTTATGCTAATTGTATTCATAAGCCAGTGAGATGAGCTGTCTTAAGCTAATCTCACCTTCAAATACTATGTTATCTAACCAAGTCTTGGATCTATACACACTTTTTTTTAACACATTGCCACAACAATATGTGAAACTAGACTAAAAACTTCCTTTCCCACCTCTCACCTTGTTCAGCCTTTAGTCAAAGTGTTACATCTCAGAACAAACAATTAAAATGTAGGTATAACCATACAGTGGATAATTATTTGGAATTAATAAAATGCTAATACTACAACATAGATGAGTATTGGATACATTTTGCTAAGTGAAAGAAACATCATAGAAGACTAAAAAGTACATGACTACATTAATAAGAACTGCTTAAAGTAGGCAGATCAGTAGACAGAAGCTGGCTCAGTTCTTTTCTAGGACCAAGAGAAAAAAGATTTAAATGTTGAGCTTCCTTTTATTGCCATGGTAGTGCTCTGAAAATAAATGATGGTGATGATTATATAATTCTGCAAATAGTCTAGTACTAAGTTATACAGTCTGAATTACTTAAGTTTTGTGGGACAAGAATTTAAATAAAGATACTAAAATAAAAATGTTACAGTTGCACACATGTTCTTACGCACACATACAAAATAAATACAGGCTGCATCCTGAGTTCTTTGGAAGAGAAAAAACATAAGTGGAAGAGCAAGTGAATCCAGAGAACTTTTTCACTTTTCTTTAAAAGACAGTTTTCTTTTTTTTTCTTTTTTTTATAACTTTCTCTATTTTATTTTTTTAAGGTTTATTTATTTATGAGTACACTGTAGCTGTCATCAGATACACCAGAAGAGGGCATCAGATCCCATTACAGATGGTTGTGAGCCACCATGTGGTTGCTGGGAATTGAACTCAGGACCTCTGGAAGAGCAGTCAGTTGAGCCATTGAGCAGTTGAGCCATTTCTCCAGCCCCTAAAAGACAGTTTTCATGTAATATATTTTGATCATATTTTTCCCTCCCCCAACTCCTCCCAGATCCTCACCACCTCCCTACCCCCCCCAACTTTGTTTTCTTCTCTCTCTTTCTCAAACAAAAGCAAAAACAGTAAGACAAATTAAAAAAAAATAGTTAAACGAAAAACCCACAAAAAGTCCAGCAATAACAGCAAAAAACATGGAGCTCATTTTGTGATGGCAACTACTCCTGGGCACTGGGGCTGCCCTGATTCGTATACCCAGTGACACTTAATTGAAGAAAACCAATTTTCTCTTTGCCAGCAGTTATCTATTGCAAACAGCTTCTTTGTGCACTTACTGTCTCAGTGCTGGGACCCTGACTGCCTTGAAGCTTTGCAGATCTTGTGCAGTGGTGCCACACTCTGTGAGTTCCTATGTTTCTGGGAAGCACTGTTCCCCTGCAGTCATCCACCACCTCTGGCTTGTTCAATCTTTTAATCTCCTCTTCTTCATAGACCCCTCAGCCTTGAGGGGTTTGATGAAAGCATCCCATTTAGGACTCCCTGCTCCAAAGTCTCTGACCTTTTGCACATTGTGCAGTTGTGGGTCTCTATTAAATCCCATCTGCTTCAAGAAGCAGCTTCTCTGATGAGAGTTGAATGGGGCAATATCTGTGGGTACAGCGGTGTGCCATTAGTCGTTTCATTGCTATTTCCTTTAGCAGAAGAAGAGTTGTAGGGTTTCCCTAGGCCCATGACTACCTAGCCCTATGTTCTTGGCCTCTCTAGCACTGTCAAGTTCCATCTCATAGAACAGACCTTAATTAAGTACAACCATTTGTGTCACTGTTGCACCAATGTATCTTACAGGCAGATAGCTATTGTAAGCCTCAGGGTTTGTAGCTGCGTTGTCCTGATGCTTTCCTTCTCTGGTAGCTTGCAGAATACTTCCCAGTACCCTGAATGTTAGTTATGAATGTTAGACGTGAAGCTTTTATCTAGAGTTCAGCTAACAACACTGTACTAATGTTGGGGTTTGGTTTTCGAAGACAGAGTTTCTGTGTAGCCCTGGTTGTCCTGGACTCTTTGTAGACCAGACTAGCCTTGAACTCACAGAGATCAACCTGCTCTGCCTCCTGAGTGCTGGAGTTAAAAGTGTACGCCACGACACCCAGCTTCTATTGTTGGTTTTTAAATACTGACAAGTATTAAACAAGAGGGAGAGGCATATAGAGGAACTTCCTGTACTGTCTTTGCAAAGTGAACTCATTATAGTAACCTATGCCCGTTTCTGTCAACTGTGATGATTATTAAACAATTATTAAATAAAATTTGAGAAACTATAGAAAAGTTGAAAGGAATATTAGTTTATGATCATTCAAGTGTAGTTGCTCACTTAAAAGTTCAGTCAAATTAGGATTTTTTTGCTACGAAGGGATGATCATATTGAGATATTCAGTACCTATATGTTTTTTAAAATTAATGATTAAAATTAATTAATTTTAAAATTATTTGAAATATTGATTATCTTAAAATGTGGAGTAGTTCTGAAATTTTAGCTTCCTTAAGCTAGTAAGTTGACTTTGTCTTAATAGGACTGTTTGACATATACTCACCCTTGGAAAGAATCTAGAGCAAAGGGATCAGTCAGCAGACCTGCAGACGTGCACGAGGGGAAGGTTTCTTAACACTAGTATTTCCTCATCACATAATATATTCTCTTAAAGAGATTTTAGTTTACCTTAATTTTGTTTTCATTCTCATGAACAGTTGCACAATAGAGTGACCACTAAATGTAACTTACCAGTGCCTAAACTGAGAGAAACACAGAGTTTAGTGAGTACATATTCAAGGAAAAGAATGTTTCCTTTACACATTGGCCATGGAACTGGAATGATAGTGAAAAGAGTTAAATTCAAAGACACGTGTGTTAGCCTTTGCTAAAATGTTGGCTGAAAACATCATTGGAGTCCTGAGAGGGGAAGAGCAACATAGTTGAGGGAGGCTCATTTCCATGTTCTTCACTCTGATATTTGAGACGCCTCTAAGCTTTTTTATTTCTGTTAACTAAGTTTACTTCTTTTTATGCAACCTCTGTTATAATAATAAAAGAGGCAAAAGGATTTTTTACATTTCCCACTTCAAGATTTACTTTTATGCTAAATTATGATAGCTTTGATTGCTAACAGTGAAACGTCTCAGTAAAAACAAGATACAGGTTTAAAAAAAAATTAGAAAATTCTCTGAGCCACTACTTGGGGGATTGTTTTTATTTGTTTGTTTTAGTTTGGCTTTATCTATTTGTTTTTTTAAAAAGAAAGTCTACTGAGGCTGGAGAAGTACTCGGCAGCTCACAGCACATAGTGCTCTTGCAGAGTTTGGTTCTCAGCACCCATGTCAGATCCCCACAGCCACCAGCTACAGAGGATACAATACTCTGGTGTCCTTGGGCACAGGCATTCACATGTATGCACACACAGTGAAGTAATAATCCTTTTAAACTGTTTCCTTGAAAGATGGGGATAATGTTTTGTAAAGTCACTGACTTTGGTTAGTACTAGTTCTCCATGCCCAGGTCACTTTTCTGGAGAGCATCTTCTGTATAATGCCAGAGAAGCTACTGAAACTGCATTCCATTTTGACCACTCATTCCTGCTGCCTTACTTCTCTGTACTAATGAAAAAGCAGGGATGAGAAAGTAGTATTCATTTTATATGTGTCTAAACTTGCAGTTACTCACAAGTAATTTATTTCTCCTGTTGTCAAAAATAGGAAGAAAATGTGTCCTTTAGCAAAGTCCTCATCCAACTTGCTGTACATTAAGTAAAATTATTTTTAACCAGCACTGTAGTTTAGTGTTTTTTTCTCTAGTGGTCACAAATATAATGGATATATTGTGTATTCTAGAGGCCATTAAATAAAATTATGGCTTCTTCTGACATTCTAATTATTCATCTGTATTCATATTATTCATTATTTCAATTTAATTTCAATGAGATTAGAAAGTTAAAGTCCTGGTAGAAACTATTTTATATTTTATACTTTTGAGGCTCTGATTTATATACAAGATATTCGCTGGTTTAGGGATACAGTTCAGCGGTAGATCGCTTGTCTGTTAGCCACAAAGCCCTGGGTTTGATCCTTAGCACCAGGATACACACACACATACTCATCCAGTTTATTTTTACATTTCGGTGAGTTTTAATAAATATTATATAGTCACTATTTTTTTCACATGAGAGTACATTGATTCGGCTCGAAAGTTCCTCTGTCTTGTCTCCTCTTCCTCTCCCTGCTAATCACTAATATGACTTTTGGCACTGAAGTTTTGCCTTTTCTGAAATGATACACAGATTAAAACATATAGTAAGTAGGCTCCTGTGTCTCTAGTCCTTGTCATCTGCCTCTTAGCATAAGACTATTCATGTTGTTTTAGTCATAGATCATTTCTTATGAATGTTGCATTGCATAGCTGTATGACAAGTTATTTCTGCCAGTCTGAGTCTCTCATGAGTTAAGCTGCCATTAAAAGGTCTTAGTACAGAAATATGGGGCTGGAAAGATTGTTCAGTAGGTCAAGGTGCTTTGATAATCTGAGTTTGATAACAGGGATTTACATTGTGGTATGAGGGAACCAACTGCCTCAAGTTATTTCTGACTTACACACACACACATACACACACACACACACACACACACACACACACACACACACACGGGATGGGGGGAGAGGAAGAGTTTTAAAAGAAAGATTTTGCTTTTAATAATAACTTGAATCCATTGCTGGGTGGAGTCTGAATGTTTCTGACCATCCTTTCACATGACATTAGCAGTATGTCCGTGTTTCCATTACTTTACATTCCGGACAACACTTTGTACTATTAGTCTTTAATCTTAGCTGTTCTAGTGGGCATATATTTGAATGCCTATGAGGTTTATTTTAACTTTTTTATGTATGCAGGTACACCCCCCAACCCCCCTGCAGAGGCCAGAAGAGGGCATCAGATTCTCTGGAGCTGGAGTTCCAGGCAGTTCTGAGCTGCCTGACATAGGTTTCCTCTGAAAGAGCAGCAGACACCCCAAACCACTGGGCAGTCTTCCTTACAGTTTTCACTTGTTCTGTTGAATTGCACAGCTAGGAATGCTTTCTCATGTATATCTTATATTCATGCTTTTTTTTTTTAATAAGCTGCTTACTCTAGTCCCCTGCCTGCTTGTTCTTTATTGAAATAACTTGACATCTTTGTCAAATTAAGTAACTGGCTTCAGTTCTTTTCCACTGACCTTTATTCTATTTTACACCAGTACTATACTGGTTTGATTTATGTGGCTCTTAAAGTCATGTGTATGACTTTAGGGATATAACTATTAGAGTTTCTGATTTGTAAATGTGCTTTCTCTGTATGAGCCTTTAATTTCAGTGAGTATTTTTTTAGTTCTCATGGTGTAGATATTATTCATCTTTTACATTTTTCCCTAAATAAATGTCTTGGCTCTACTATAAATACTATAGCTTTTACTTTCAGTTTTAGTGTCTACGCATCTTTGCCAATACATAAAACTAATACTGATTTGGAAGTCTGCCTCACAACCCTCAGGCACTTATTCTAGTAGCATTTTTGTTGTTTGGAATTCTCTATGTAGACAGTTAGGTCATCTTTGAGTAGTTTCACTTCTTCCAGTTGCATGTATTGTTTCTTTTCTGATTAGTGCACTGAGTATCCCTCCAGAGCAATACTGGATACAAGTGATACGGTGGCTGTTCTGCGAGCTTATTCTTAATTTCAGATTAATGCACTTAGTCTTCATATCATTGGGAATGGTGCTGACTAACTATAGGGCTGTTTTGTTGTGTCTTTAAGAACGTCTTATCAAGTTGAGAAATTTTTTTTCTGTTAGTGTTCTGATAATTTATTTTAGTAGATATCAATTTTTACCAAGTTTTCGCCTTTTGGTTTTTCTCAGTTTGAGGGTTGATAGACTTATATTGAATTTTTAAAGTGTTTATTTTTTCTTTTGAGACTACTGTATTTACATCATTTTCCCCTTCCCTTTCCCCCTTCCATCAGTTGCTGTTAAGTATATACTTTTCTTTTGCAACGCTATGAAAACCTTTTGTTCTTAGAATTAACCCACTTGTTCACGATATGCTTATCTTCCACATGTATTGCCTAAGTCAGGTTATCAAAAATTCTGCTGGTGATTCTTCTGCACCATTCCTAAGAGTGATCAATGCTTTTCTGACTTTATCTGGTTTTGATGTTGGAGGCTCAGAAAACAAGTTGTGACTGTTGTTTATTTGTCTGTTTCCTAAAAGAGTTTGTGTAAAATTTGTATTATCGCTTCCTTAAGTGTTTGTGGGATTCACCAGAAAGCCTTTTGGCCTGGGGTTCCCTTTGACGGAAAGTTCTAAACCACAAATTCAGTAACTTGAATGAAGACTGAAGTTATTTATGTCATTGTGAACAAATTTTGATCATTTCTTTAGAGTATCGAACTTTACACAAATGTTGTTTATAGTGAATCTTTATTATCCTTCCTGACTGTAGACCCTGTGGTTTCTCTCTTAGACTTGTGATACCATCATGTAGCTTGGGTAGCTTATAACCTTCCTCATAAGAGCTGCTTCGGTTTGCTGATATTATTGACCAGCTTTTCTGACTGTTGAAACTAGGTGTTTTCCTGCTTTCTGAATCACTCATTTCTGTACATTCTAGGGTTTTTTGTTTGTTTTGGGGTTTTTTTGCAGGTTTTGGATTAATGTACTGCCTTGATTTTTTCCCTTAATTGAAAATAGATAGTTTTCTTACACAATATATTCTAATTACAGTTTCCCCTCACCTCTGATTATAATATTTCTTCCCCGCCCCAGATCTACCCCCTTCCTCTCATAGAAAACAAACAGGCCAATCCTTTAGTGGTGGCCTCTAATCCCAGCATTCCTGAGGTAGAGGTAGGTGCATCTCTGAGCTCAAGGCCTGCAGAGTAAGTTCCAGGACAGTCAAGTCTTGAAAAAAGAAACAGAAAATATTAAAGAAGAAAAAAAGAAAAACAAAACAAATATGTCCCTACATGATAAAAATAATAAGATTCAACAAAAGCTAACACACTGGAATAGGACAAAACAAACAGAAGGAAAAGACCCCAAGAGAAGGCACAAGAATAAAGACACAGAGACCTATCATCTGTACATTTCAAAACCCTATGAAAACACTAAACTGGAAATCATAACATATAACCAGAAGACCTGTAGAGTAAAAAGAGGAAAAAATACAAAAGGAAAAATACACAAAAATAAGAATTAATAAAACAAATTTTTTAAAAGATGGAAAAATTTGTGACATTACATTATGAGACAAGGAACCTCCAAAAAATGCCATTGCACTCATTTTCTGCTGGCCATATGCTGCTGGATGTGCAGCCTACTCTTAAGAGTGGTCTGTTTCCCCAGTGAGACTCCCTTGGAGGAAACAAATTTTCATTTGCACATAGTTGCCAGTTGGAGATAGCTTCTGGGATGGGGGCCTGTGTCCACTTCGTTTAGCTCTAGGAGCCCATCTGGTGCAGACCTGTTCAGGCCTTGGGCAAGCTGTCCTAGTCTCTATGGGATCATCTGTATGCCAGCCCTGTTGTATCTAGAAGGCCTTGATATTTTGATATGTTTTATCCCCTCTGGCTCTGGATCATTTGTATGCCAGCCCTGTTGTATCTAGAAGGCCTTGATATTTTTTATCTTCCATCCCCTCTGGTTCTTACACTTTTTCAGCCTTCTCTTCTGCCAAGTTCCCTGAGCCCTTAGAGGAGGAATCTGATGGAGACATCTCTTTTAGAGCTGAGTGCTCTAAGATCTCTTGCTCCCTGTTTAATGTCTGGCTGTGGGTCTCTGTATTAGTTCCAGTTTGTTACAGGAGGAAGCCTCTCTGGTGATGGCTAGATAAGGCACTGATCTGTGAGTATAGCAGAATATCATTGGGAGTCATTTTGTTGTTACTGTTTGTTTGTTTGTTTTCAAAACAAGGTTTTACTGTGTATCCATAGCTGTCCTGAAACTTACTCTGTAGAGCAGAACTCACAGAGATTCATCTGCCTGCTCTGCCTCCCAGATTAAAGGTGTGGGCCACCACCATTCAGCTGTTACTTTTGGTTTTACCCTAGGTCCCTGAACTGTCTAATCTCAGGTTCTTGGCTACCCAAGCAGTGTCAGGTATTGGTTCTCTCCCACAGAGTGTCCCCTCAGTCACATCACATGCTGTTGATCACTTCCTCTCACAGACTGTGCCACCATACAGTAGCATCTCCTGTAGGCAGGAGACCGTTATCAGTCCAAGGGTTTGTGTCTGGTTAGCGTTTATCTTTCTCCTGGAACTTTTTCAGTGAAGTATTTTTAAGTGTTATATTTTTGTTCTAAACGCTGCAACTAGAGATATCCCAAAAATTTTTATTCAGAAGTCTTAATTTTCTTTTAACTTTTCTTAGATGAGGGGTGGGTTACTTAGTAGTTTTATTTGCAAAAAAAAAAAAGTTTTTCTTTTTTGGAATCTGTGTAGGGTTTCAGTCTTTTGATTTGTGTTTATGGTTTAGTAGTGTTGTGGTTAAAAAAAAGCATACTTTTTTGTGACTTTAATCCAGTTAAATATGCAGAAGTTTTGTTTTATTTAGCATTGTTTTGTGTAGTGCATATGAACATCTTAAGTCCACTTGTTAAGAATGTGCCCTGCCTGCCCCATGTTCTGTGTCAGTTAGGCAGGATCGTCGGGTGTCTCTGAAGTTTTCTAGGTCCTTGTGTCTACTTGTTCCGTCAGTTAATGAGAACAGAGTGTTGGATATTTGATGTTAATTAAAAACACATACTACTGGAACAATTAAATTAAGAAGTTGTAAGGATAAGGTAGTTAAGCCGGATGGATTTGCATTTCCACGTCTTGCACACTCACTCCCAGTGCCGTTCCTGCTGTGTTTTGCCCTTCTGAGCCTGCCTTCTTTGGTCTAATAGAAGCGATACAAACTTCTTGTAGCTATTATGATTATTTGATGAGAAAGTGAGTACTGAATTCTTAACATGGTATCTGGTGGGTAGTGATAGTTAAATAGGGATTATTTTGTATTTTTTTAAATCCTCAAATTTTGTATACTTTTCAAGATTGTAAGTTACAACACCAAGTAAGTATTTTAGTATTTTTTTCTTTCTATTTGTTAATTTCTTTATTTCACCTTTGGTCTAAACATTGCTTTTTGTGGATCTTTTTCCATTGATTTCACATGCCATTTTTACTTGACAGTCTTTTCAGAGCTTTCAGCTGAGTGTAGACTGCCTTATTTTTATTAGCAGTAGAGTTTGGTTTTCTTTCCTAGCATAACTTTACCTACCTTGCAATAGAATACTAACAGTCAGAGGGTATGAACAATACATAGATTTTTTTTTTTTTTTTTGGTGCTATTCCTTATTGTCTGAAACAAATTCTTTGTATCTTCCAGATCAACCGAGAAAGCTGGTGTACCATAGAGCCCTGCCCTGAAGCAGCGTCTCTCTTAGCTTCCAACCAGAACTCAGGTATGCATGTTCATAGTCCTGCTCTATAAGACATAATTTGATGTTGTGATCTGCCATTCTTGAGTGCGCTAAACAGCAAACTGGAAGAATACGTGTGTATGTGGTTTAGTTTTGTAAGCATATGGCTTCACAATTGAAATAAAGTTATAAGAGTTTTTCTTAATTTTAGGAATTAATAGTAATTTTAGTAATTATGAGGCTATGAGTTGTTAATCATTTGTAAGGAAATCTAGTGGTATAAAATTATAAATACATATTACTGGGACCAAACCTATGGTTCTTAATTTTGGCTGTGTTGACGCAAAAACAAAGAGAAACCATAGCTCTTGCCTTAAATGGAATAAGAGTTAGTTTATTCTAGAGCTAAATTTGAGTGACCATAGCTCAGGAATTCCAAATTCCATGTCCCAATGTAGAAGCAGTTTCATAAGGTTTTTACAGCAATAAAACATAGAAAGCCATAAATCAAGACACCTTTTATATACATTGATGGAAACATCAGAGGAGTGGTTCCAGCAAGAAGGATGATGCTCTGCTATAAGTCCCACATGCCATCTGATGATATTTTTAGCTTTCAGATTGGTGAAAGGTAGTGTTCTGCTATGTATAAATTCCAAAAGATTTGTATCTGTTAGTCAAACAATATTAGTTTCAACATAGAGGGGGACAAGGAATAGCTAATCTGGGGCTAAAGCTAACCTAGATAAGGTAATCAATCACAGGACCTGCAACATTCCACTTTCCCATGTCACTGTAGTCTGTCTTTACAAATACAGCTTCATTCCAGGAAGTCTCATTGACAGTTATATACTGGAATCATCTGAGCAAGAGAGCTTTGAGAATACATGATGCCTTGGTCACTGCCTTAGTGGTTCAGATTTATTGGGTTGGGATGCAGCATGGACATCCACTAGAATCTTTAAGACTCCTGTTCTCCTGCATAGACAGAATTGTCAGAAGTCTTTTGTTACAAGTCCATGATATATTAGTAATAACAAATAAAGTTAAGGTCTTGCCTGATAATAACACTAGTTAAGAGTCCTAACTTCACCCCATGTTCAGCTAATTCTGACATAAGATACATTTCCCAGTGTCTGGGTTCCCCTGTCTTCTATTTGTAAAGTGTTCCTAGGCTGACTCACAGAGGGCTGTTACACAGACATCAAGGTGAGTGACTGTCTCTGAGCTCCCTCCTGTGCTGGCTTCTATGTTGCTAAATGAGAAATAATACTTTACTTTTTTGAATTCTTCAGTCTGCTTTACCAACAAAGCCTCTGTTTACAATTCTCAACTCTGACTGCATCACAAAGGAAGTATTGAAAACAAATGTTGAATGTGTTTTCTTCAGTATTTTTCACACTTCTTGAGAGTGCTGTTTCATAATATTATGCCATGACTATATTTGGGGCCTACAAATTCAAAGGTGCTGGAAGTAAAAGTATACCCAAACCCATGTTTTGGTTCCTTTAGCTATAAGGGACTTTTCTGAAAGTGTAAGTAGCTACCCCAGAATGAAAACTTCTGCCATGTAATTATTGATTGAAGTCTTGGAATTATTGAGTGAAGCATTCATAAAACAGAAAGACTTCTAGAAATCATGGCTCAATTTGTCCCTTTGAGGAACTAGATTTCTGTTGTAGTCTTTGTCAGGTCATATTTGTACAAATTGTTAAAACACCTCTTTACACTGTAACTCTAGAATAAGTAGTTTACTCATATATTAAGGATTAATGAAGCCTGAACTTTATTTAGCCATATGTGTCACATACCTGTAGTGTGCTACATGCCAGATATCCAGTTATTACATTTCTAGTGTGCTATTAACTGTCAGTGTGACTTTTTAGGGTTTACTGATCATTGCATTTTAGTGATATAGAAGTGAAGACCTACAGGGTTAATTACCTGGAATTTTTCTTTTAAGCAAGATAAATGTAAACATTCTAAAATCAGTGTCTTCACTCTGGTTTACTCATTCTTTAAGAAGTAGGTGTAGGAAGACAGTAAGGATTCTATTTCTTAGAAAATATTCCAGCATATGTGACATGAGTGTACATTAAGTTTGTCTTTAGGGATCCCTCCAGCCTGTGAAGGTCATGGTAGGGTTGTAATGGTTTATGGTTCCTCTCTTCATGTACTGTACTCCTTTTTTCCCTCCATATTCTTCTTTCCTCCACACAGCCAGTTTAACTTCACACATTAGCCCTCTTCTTATCTCACACTTGTAGCCTTGTGCTAGCTTGGCTTTATTTTGGGGGTAAGGTACTTCTACCAGAGCTGAATCTATGGATACTTTATGAGAATGTATTGTGTGGTTTTCTTTTCTAGGCTGGCGTTTAGGCATAGTCTTTTAGATTGCCAGCTAGCCCTCTAGCAGCACAGCATTGATGCTGTGACAGCCTTATCTTTTAGCCAGCATCCCCAATTCCCCCTCAATTACAATATGAAAATCCAAGTAGCAAAAGAGGCAGGAATAGAAATATCACAACCCCACCAACTGTACTTTTTATGCACTGTATAAAGTGTGTGTGGGGAGGGGTGGCTAGAATACCTATCATTTAAGGTCCTTTGAAGAAGCCATGCTATTTCCATTGAACTAACATTCTGAAATTATCCACTACATTCATAATTGTGACTAACAGATTTAAGATTAACTCACTGCCTCACTTGTTATTATATTCCTTATATAATTCTGCAATAAAATTATCTCTTAGTGTGTTCATTTATACCATAAGATTGTGAATAACCCATTCTACAAGCACACTCTAAAGATCTTCCTAGGATCTAGCCAAATGCCTAACAGAAAAAGTAACTATATCAGTTAATATACCTAAAAGCTACTAATTAGGCCATGTCTTTTCTAACTTTGTAAATATCTAAAATGGAAAAAAAGACTGGGAAAGCAAAGAGGCAGGTGAACAATAGAAAATGACTGAATATTGGTATGAAACAGAAAGTAAATTTTAAAAAATAGTTATTGTTAAATATATGTTCTTTTTCAGAATGCAGAAGCTTCATAGATGTTGGACTAGGCACAGAGTGTGCCTCAAAAGAAGGCGTGCTCCAGAGAGTGTCAGGGAGTGATTCTGACCTCTTTCACTCACCCAGTGATGAAATGGACAGCATCATCTTCTCAAAGGTATTGGATGAACCTTCTCCTCGTTTTTGACCAGCCGCTCTCCTAGTCTCACTTGGCCTCCCTTAACTTACCCTTTTTTAGTGTGAGTTTTCCCCTGGGGCGCGATGTCATATATGACTCTAGCAAGTGAGTTGTGATCCAGGTAGGCCATGTATTCTGAGTGACTTTAGGGGATTGATTTTGCCTTACCTAATTTTTGCTTTGTTCCTCCCTCCCTTCCTTATCCTTCTAAGCTGCAACAGACAACCTAGCTAGGATCACTCACAGAGCCACACAACATTCTATTTAAAGGAGGGAAGTCTATATTATAAGGGCTTAGAAAAGGGCATTAGCCACATTTATTAGATTTATTTTCTGAAAAGTCATAGCTGGTTACATGAGTTGAAGTCAAAAAGCGTGGGAGTTCCTTTAGAATGAACTAAGTCAGATGGTAGTGAACACCCTTCAGTGGTTAGGAAGGGACCACAGCTCAGACTGTATGATGTCATATACATAAACTCACCATAGAGTCATTCTGGTTAATGTGTGAATGCCTGAAACTTACAGCTAAGCCTGATGAAATCATCTTTCTTCCAGACTGCTTAATTGGGACTTTCTAGATCTATGGTAGAGAACATGACCTTTTTCTCTAGGGAAGAGCTAGGGAAGATGGAGGTTGGAAGCTTGAGTTTGTTTCTGTTTACAGCAGATGCCTTTCCCACAGCACAGAGGGCGGGTCATGCTGTACTCAGTTACACGCCACAAGTGCTTTTCCTAATAGTAAGGACCAAAGGGGCAAAAGTGTTGTAGCAGCTGTGAAGAAGTGTCTTCCTGGTTTTACAACTTAGAAGTTGTGCTAAGAGCAGCTTTGTTAGTGAGTGACTCAACTATCCCAAGACAGTGAATGTGAAACTCCGGTGTTTCAACTGTTATGGTATAGAAATGATATCATAAAAGTCAAGCTTTCTGCTCTTCTCACTTCGTCCATCAGCCCTCATCTTCCATTTTTTCCTGCTCTAACACTTTCTACCCTGTTCCTTTGGCCATCTTCTGAAGGATCTTGGAAAGATTATGGCGCGACCTTGGGATTTCTGTCTTGTCACTTGCTGGCTAGGCATGATGTCACATGTCTGTAATCCAGCACTTAGGGGGCTAGGGTAGGAGGACTGTGAACTTGATGTAGTAATGCAGTCAAGTCTCACGGAATTAAAGAAGGAAAGATTTGCCTTTAAAGCTATATAAGATGAAGAAAACCAATGGTTTTTGTTTTATCTGTCTGCCTTCCTCCCTCTTTCTCTTCCTTCTGTTCCTACACCCATAACAAATGTATTTTTTTTTAACAAATGTATTTTTTAAATTATACTTTTAGTGAGGAGGGATATGTGCTCAGTGCTCATGTAGAAGCTGGGTTAAAGATTCTAGCCTTAAAATTGGTTCATAATGCCTGGAGCTGTGTAATAAATACTTTAAAAATTATCAAACAATTATCTGTGCTTGTCTAACTTAATAGTAAAAGGATTTTAAGATTTATTTTTATGTTTAAGTATGTGTTGGGGGTGCTTATGGAGGCCAGAAGCAGGCATTAGATCCCTGAAAGCTGGCATTACATATTGTATTAGCTATCCAACATTAATTCTGAGAACTGAACTCAGGTTCTTTGGAAGAGCAACAAACATTCTTAACTGCTGAGCCACCTCTCCAGCTTAACTTCTGTTTTTTAAGTTGAATAATCTTCCTTCAGGAAATATTTGCTTGCCAACCTCTTAGATATACAACATGTGAACAGTTTGTTCCTGGTATTACCCTCTCTGTGCAGAAGATAATTTATAAAAAGGACCTCTCCTAGATACTGCACATTTTTCCCCCAGGGAGAATAGACAACAAATTTATTTTATTTTATTTTATTTTATTTTATTTTATTTTATTTTATTTTATTTTAT
>NW_021604712.1:76777-86913 GCF_004785775.1 Grammomys surdaster | reverse complement strand
ATTTTATTTTATTTTATTTTATTTTATTTTATTTTATTTTATTTTATGTTTGGTTTTTTGCGACAGGGTTTCTCTGTGTAGCCCTGGCTATCCTGTAATTCATTCTGTAAACCAGGCTGGCCTCGAACTCAGAAATCCACCTGCCTCTGACTCCCAAGTGCTGGGATTAAAGTCGTGCGCCACCACTGCCCAGCGACAATTTTTTTAAAGCTGAAGCATGGTACTCAGACAAACTTCCACCTACATTGTTCAGAGTGCTTTAGAAAAAAGCCAGGCAGGGTGGATGAACTTTCACCTCCTCATGAATGCATGAGAATATCCAGATGGCCTGGGACCAGGTCAGGGTGGGGATGGGGACAAGTCCTCCATTTCTTGTTCCAAAGCAGTGAATGACCAAGAGTTTTTGGAATAACTAATTTTCCTACTGTTGATAAAATTAAAGGCTAGTTAATAATATTGTCAAGACACTCACCTGAATATTTTTATATATGTTCATCTCATTTCAAAAGTCCACCAACCAGATTTCTTGGTCCCTCAAACCATAGAAGGAACAGAGGTTTTGATTGGTGTGTTGGCTAGTGTTATGTCAACTTGATCCAGGCTAGAGACATTTGAATAGAGAGAACCTCACTTGAGAAAATGCCCCCTACCAGATTGGCCTCTGGCCAAGACTATGCTGTATTTTCTTGATTGGTAAATGATGGGGGAGGGCCCAGCTCACTGTAGGTGGAGCCGTTCCTGGACTGGTGATCCTTGGTACTGTAAGAAGGCAAGCCATGAGGAGCAAAGCCTATAGGTAGTACTCTTTCATGGTCTCTATATCTGCTCCTGCCTCTGGGTCCCTACCCTGTTTGAGTTGCCACCTTGACTTCTCTCTGTGTTGGACTGTCATATGGATATAGAGTAAAATAAAGTCTTCTTCCCAAGTTACTTTTGGTCATGATGTTCTATCACAGCAATATAAACTCTAAGACAACTGGTAAACAAGTTTGTCTAAAATAACTGAATGACTGAGGAAAAGTGAGATTTGCGTTGAGGCTTGACTCTAATGCCTCTTCCCTGTTTTGTGGCTTTACTTTCCGTTTCTAAAGTGTGGCTCTAAAAACCAGTTGGGGGACAGACCCTCAATTCAGCTTTCCTAAAGTCCTTTGTCTCTGGCCATTCTTACAGTGTGTGCTGTGCAACGTCAGTTACTTCGTGTCTTCCCAGGGCCTTAAGTTCCTCTTTTTCTAGTCATTTGGGGTTTGGAGGGAATCTTTAGACAAGCCATTGCAACATGCTTTTCTGTGGACTGTGAGTGGTGCATTAGGTCACTTCCTGTAGCCATTTATTTATTTTTAGCCCTTTGGAGGTCTCTTTAACAACGCGCACCTCCTGGGAAATGTGACTCTTTGGTGAGTGTTAAGAGCCTTATGTTTATTCTTACAAATATTTGCCTGTTTCTAAGGTCATTTTTAGATCGGCAGCATAAATTTATACTTTTTTTTAAAACTGAGATGAAATCTTGCAATTCTTTTTGGAACTATCTGATAAAGTATGTAATCAAAAAATATAGTTGATATAGATGACTGATTCAGGACTCAAGATTTTTAGATAAAATACTCTACATAAAAACATAACATGATTTAGGGCATGTCATGAGTGTTTAAAATGTTTTTCAAGGTAGTAGTATGCCTTGTATATAATATAAATAATAAATACTAGCTGAATAAATGAAAGACTATTTATTGGCACTATTAAATATGATTCCTTTGGATATAGTACCTATGAAATTTGTGGTAGCTTTGTCTTTCTTGTATTTAGCAATGTAAATGTTTATCTTTCAGTAGATACACATATAGATAGTATAACTTTCTAAGAGAATTAAACAGGCATTTCCCCCCAAATACTGTATTAAAAAAAACAGGACTCTTGAATTTTGCAGGGAGTACCCATCCATTTACATTCCAGCTCCCGTCATTTTTACCTATTTATTTTTTTATTGTATGGACTTTTTTTTTAAATGTTAATCAAAGGCTTTGTAAGTTTGCTAATGCTCAATAACAAGATGCCCATACAGTCAGAAGTGTAACCCAATACCCAAGCTAGATATACTAACTACCTTTGAATCCCGGAGACACGCGAACATCCGCCTCCATGTTCCCCTCCTTCCTACCTACCTACTTACCCTTTTCTCTCTCTCTCTCTCTCTCTCTCTCTCTCTCTCTCTCTCTCTCTCTCTCTCTCTCTTTCTCTCTCTCCTCCCATCTCCTAGCTCCTCCTCCTCCTCTCCTTACTCCTCCTCTTCCTCTTTTTACTCCTCCCACCATAGCTCCTCCTACATATCACCCTTCCTGTTAAGATAAAACTTTTCTCTCAAAATACAATTAGAGCATAACTATACCAATTTGTATTAGTAAGGTACAAGATAGACCTAATACCTAGTCCATCATTTCGTTGACTAACCAGAACCTCTGTCATCTCTCCTAACCAAAAGACTTAGTTCTGAACCTGGTTTTTTTCTTGGCTTTAGAATGAATGGCAGCTGAAAACCATCCTCTCAAGTCTTTTCTCTCAAAGTAAATAGCTGGGATTGGCTATGAGACTATAAGTCTTCAACCCCATCAGAAATCCAGAATGACTGAATTAACTGAAATTATAGGAAGCACAAAGCATAGCTTCTAAAACTTAGCCAATTTATAGAGACCACTGAACACCTGGACAGTCCCTATACTACAAAACGTTGGAGCATCTGATCTTCAGCCTTCTGGCCCAGGATCATATGACAGACATAGTAATGCAGAATTATTAAGGGCCGATTACTCTGTCTTGGCAGATATAATCAGTCAACTATTCTGCAAGTGTGTCCTTTTCAGGACAGTAATTTGTCTGTAGATGAAAAGAGGCAATTTTTGACTAGTGGCTGTCTCACCATAACTGGAGTAACTCTAAAGATGCTCAATTTCTTCTTAGAATCCAAGACAGGAACCTGTCAGGAGCAGACAGGTCCCTAATCAAAATGAACATTAATACAGAAATGTTTGTAACATCAATTCTGTGGACTTCTAACGTTTTGAAAACCAACTATCTATATAAAGCAATCTGGACTGTTGGCCATTAACTCCTCTCAGCTATTTCTAATTAAAATCTAGAAAAAACCCTAACAATAAACTCAGAGCCATGCAATTGCTATAGGCCTTTAACTCACAGGCTAACCATCTCAAATCAGTTAAAAAAGTTAAAGAAGGACTGGGTCTAAGCCTTGTATTCCTAAATGTGTTACATAGGCACAATGCCTATGAGAGTAACAATATTTATCTCATTCTTATTATCAGTAAGAAACTCGCACCAATGAAAACCTTAAATTTGAAATCAAAGTAAGTTTTGTACCATTTAAGAAAGTATAACTTCAGCTTAATAACAATTATACAGATTTCTACCAATAGGTTATGGCTATACAATAAATCCTAGCTATTCCTCCCTGTTCCAACAAAACCACTACTTTTCCCTAGAATGACACCCCAATATTAACCACCTTAGTCCCCAAGCCCAGGGAATAGGGGCGCTGACTTCATTAACTTCTTCAAGCTGATTACGGGCGTTGAAATATTAGAAGAGGGGCGGGGGAAGAGTAAACTGATAAGCCTCTGATGTCTGTGTCTTCACTGCATCCAGCTGAGATTCCAGGACATCAGAGGTTCGAGCAGGTCTGCTCAGCTTGCTTGATGGGTAGATTCACCAAGGCTAGGTGTTCTGCAATATACAATTCTCAAAACAAATTTTAGTATCAAGATAATTTTTTGTTTGAATTCTGGAATCTAGTCTTCTGGCGGCCTGTCTCTATCATATCTAATCCATATTAATTTTGGGAGTTTCTGTGAGGGTGTGCTCCCACTATCCTCCCATTCCCGCCTCCCTGCTCTCAAATTCCCCAACACTAATGAATCCAAACTATTGGGTACCAAGGCCCTCGACTTCCACTGATGCCTGACAAGGCCACCCTCAACTACCTATACAGGTGGAGCCATGAGTCCCTACGTTTGTGTTCTCGGGCTAGAGGTTTTAGAATGGCTACTTCAGCTTGTTTCTTAGGACCATTTGCTTGAAAAATTGTTTTCCAACCTTTTACTGTAAGGTAGTGTCTGTCTTTGTCACTGAGGTGGGTTTCCTGTATGCATCAAAATGCTGGGTCCTGTTTATGTATCCAGTCCATCAGCCTATGTCTTTTTATTGGGAAATTGAATCCATTGGTGTTAAGAGATATTAAGGAACAGTGATTGTTGCTTCCTGGTATTTTTGTTATTAGAGGTAGAATTATCTTTGTGTGGCTATCTTCTTTTGGATTAGTTGGAAGAGGATTACTTTCTTGCTCTTTCTAAGGTATAATTTCTCTCCTTGTATTGGAGTTTCCCGCTAATATCCTTTGTAATGCCAGGTTTGTGAAAAGATACTGTGTAAATTTGGTTTTGTCATGGGATATCTTGATTTCTCCATCTATGGTAATTGAGAGTTTTGCTGGGTATAGTAGCCTGGGTTGGCATTCGTGTTCTCTTAGGATCTGTATGATGTCAGTCCAGGATCATCTGGCTTTTACAGTCTCTGGTGAGAAGTCTGATGTAATTATAGGTCTGCCTTTATATGTTACTTGGCCTTTTTCCCTTACTGCTTTTAATATTCTTTCTTTGTTTTGTGCTTTTAGTGTTTTGATTATTATGTGACGGAAGGTATTTCTTTTCTGGTCTAGTCTATTTGGAGTTCTGTAGGCTTCTTGTATGTTTATGGGCTTCTTGTTGTTTAGGTTAGGGAAGTTTTGTTCAATTCCTTCACCTGTTTGGTTGTATTCTCTTCTAATTCTTTAAGGGATTTTTGTGTTTCCTCTTTAAGGGCTTCTACCTGTTTATCTGTGTTCCCCTCAAATTCTTTGAGAGTGTTATTTATGTCCTTCTTAAAGTCCTCTATCATCATTATTAGAAGTGATTTTAAATCTGAATCTTGCCTTCCTGGTGATATGGGGAATTCAGGACTTTCTAGTGTGGGAGAACTAGGTTCTAATGATGTCAAGTACCCTGGGTTGCTGATGCTTATGTTCTTTCACTTGACTTTTTCGATCTGGATCTCCTTAGTGCTCCCTGGTCTGTCTCTTACTAGAGCCTGTCTTTCCTATTATCTTAGTTGTTTCAGAACTGTGTGGGGTGGGTGTTACTACTGGGGTTAGAGCTGGGACCCAAGATCTGCTCAGTGCTCTGGCCCAGACTGGAAGGAACCAGTGCTCCTGGTCAAGAGTGAATTCCTGGGTCCTAGTGGGTCCCAGTTACTCCCTGTTTGGGGTGAGTGTTGCTGTCTCCTTACCTAAGATGCTGCCCGGGTTAGAGCTCCTGGGCGGCCCGCTTCCTCTGGGTTTTGTAAGGTTGGGTGCAGAGCAGCCGCCTGGGATCTGCTCAGTGCTCAGGCCCATACTGGAAGACTCCCGTCATTTTTTTATTATGTTTATTTACTACATAGGTGTGTTCTGTCTTCATCAGTCTTCCTAAATTTGATGATATATTTCAAAATATATTACAGGTATGTCCATACATAGCATGTGTAAATTCTTAGAATCATTATTTTTCTAGGGCTGATAGATTTGGGGGAGACACATTTTATATATAAATATATATACATTTATATTTAAATCCTGAAAATTCAGTTGTTCCTGGTTTTTCAAGACCAGGTTCACCGGGCAGTGGTGGCGCTCGCCTTTAATCCCAGCGCTTGGGAGGCAGAGGCAGGTGGATTTCTGAGTTCGAGGCCAGCCTGGTCTACAGAGTGAGTTCTAGGACAGCCAGGACTACACAGAGAAACCCTGTCTCAAAAAAACAAAAACAAACAAACAAAAAAGACTGGGTTATTTTGTGTAGCTTGGCTATCCTAGAACTTGCTCTATAGACAAGGCTGTCTTAGACTCACAGAGATCCACCTGCCTCAGCCTCTAGATACTAGAAGTGCTGGAGTTAGGTGCGCCCACTACCATTGCCTGGCTTTGGTTGATGGTTGGTTGGTCTGTTGGTCTGTCAGTTGGCTTTTTAAGACAGAGTTTTTCTGGGTAGGCCAGGACCATTCTGGAACTTTTTCTGTAGACCAGGTTGACCTTGAAATCTACCTTCTTCTACTTCCCAATTGCTGGAATCGGGAACACACCACCACCACCTGCTCAGTTGCATTTGATAAACGCATCCACTACCTTTGTAACCTGGAGCTGCATGAACACATAGGCTATGTAAGCATAAACATGGAAAGTCTTTACATGGCATCCCTTCTCAATGACCATTCAACCCTTCAGAAGGAACAAAAAGCATCCTCATCAAAGATGTTTTCTTTGATTGAGAATGTCATATAAATGGCATATATAATGTCACATAAACGGCATATAAGTCTGAAGAATATTGTTTCTCTTGTACAACCCTGGGAGTGAGGTTTGGGATTCATAGTCATCCAAGAGACAGACTGTCTCACAAACTGGCCATCTCTCTAATGTTCTCACTAGTGATGTATGAGAATCCCAGTTATTCTACATCCTTAGTAACAAACACACTTGTCTTCATTGTTACTGTTTCTGGTATCCATGCAGTATTATCTCATTATGGTTTTGATCTGTATTTCCTGACAACTAGTGATATTAAACAGATTTTCACATGTTCATTGGCAACTCATGTGTCTTCCTGTATAGAGCATCTGTTCGTATCTTTGCCCATTAAAATAATTGGGTTATTTGTTGTTACCAAGGAGTAGATGATATATATCCTGGATACTGCTCCTTTATTAGATTCATAATTTGCAAATACCTTCTCTTATATCATGCGCCTATTCACTTATGTAAAAATGTCTTGGTTAGCTAAAATTTCTAATTTGATGAAGTATAATTTAATAGATTCTTATTCAGCATACTGCTTTGTGTGTCCTCCCCTGTTTGCTTTTCTGTTCCCTGTGTTGATGTTCTGCTTTAAAGATTTGTAATTTGGGACTTTTATTTTCAAGATTAAGACTTATCTCAGAATTATATTTGTAACTTTAACAACAGCTTTATTTATTTAGGAGAATTCAATCCTAGCTGTCTTTGGAGTCATCTAATGAGCTTAAAAGGGGAGGTGGGAACACCTAGCTCTTCCAGCTGACTAACAAAATTAGTCTTGAGTTAACCTATTTTCTCACCTCTAAAATGTCAGTTTTAGAGGTTGTGTCTCAGTGAGAGCAAAGGTAGAATAAGTAAACATCAGAAAAAGTCACAGCGTTCTCTACGGAAAGAGTCTGTGTTAAAGATGTATTCTAGTCAGATTTTTGCCTTCTTAAAAAATGTGTAGGGGAGTTAGATGGCTCAGTGGTTAGGAACATTAACTGCTCTTCCAGAGAACCTGGGTTCACTTCCTAGCACCCACATGTTTGTTCACAATCATCTTTAACTCCAGTCCCAGAGGATCTGGTTCCCTTTTCTGGCTCCCGTGGGCACAAGGCATGCATGTTGTATACAGATGTACATGCAAGTAAGACACCCATATACATAAAATAAAAATGTTCAAAAGAAAGAGATGAGGATGTATATATGAACAGTCCACAAGTTGTTCTCATGTTGTTTTAATATTGATACCTATTTAGATAGATAGATAGATAGATAGATAGATAGATAGATAGATAGATAGATGCACGCACACACACACACACACACACACACGTGCTTGTGTTAAGAATTTGACTTTTGACTTGTTTTAAGAGTTCTAGATAGCCGGGTGGTGGTGGCGCACGCCTTTAATCCCAGCACTTGGGAGGCAGAGACAGGCGGATTTCTGAGTTTGAGGCCAGCCTGGTCTACCAAGTCAGTTCCAAGACAGCCAGGGCTACACAGAGAAACCCTGTCTCAAAAAAAATAAAAAATAAAAATAAATTAAAAAAAAAAGAGTTCTAGATTTGAGGCTTGGAATATAGTTCAAGGGTCGAGTGTGGGCCTGGAACATGTAAGGCTCAAAATCCAGTTCCCAGCATGTGCATGCACCAAACACACACACACACACACGCACGCACGCACGCACGCACGCACGCACGCACGCACGCGCGCGCACGCACGCACGCACGCACGCCCCAACTACCAAGTGTAAATTGGTGGGGAGAACTATTTTATTTCTTTAAGAAAGTATCCTTTTTAGACTTGGTACCAAATGAAAAAGTACCTGTTATTCTCACCAGGAGTCATTTTCATACTAGGAACTGCTGTCTTGAAAAGAATGTGATAACTAGAATTTAACTCAGAGCTGTTGCTCCTCCTTAGTGTTTTAACCCAGGCTGTCCTGAAATTCCTGATCATCCTGTCTTACCTTCCGAGGGATTACAGGGTGTGTGCCATTATTTTCCACCAGTAATTTTATTTTAAAATAATACCTCTTACACACTAGAATTTACATAATGAGGTAGTTTTATTTTGCCTCTTAAACCAGGAAAGGGACTCTTCAATAATAACATCAAGATCTTGCTCTCATTCGGTTTTTCTTTAAAGGCAGCTGAAATAACACAGTAGGACTGTTTGAATCAAAGTAGTCTGGATTCAAGTCTGGATTCTGCTGTTAACTGTAGCAGGGCAAGGTCCTTCGAAGATCTGGGACCTACGTTTTCTGATCTGTCAGTGTTTTTTCTCTCCATTCATCTCACATTGTATTTACAAAGCAGTCAAGGAAATTGAATTTTTCAGAGTGAAGGTAAGCTGAGCCCAAAAAGTAGAAAGGTGCCTTTTATAGGTGGTAGTATGCTTTGGGCTAGAAGTGTTGTATGCCTTTTTAAAAGACTCCAAGTTTAGAAATGTTTTCCATTCCAAAGCTGAAAGAACTCATTAGTTTTTGTGAGTTTTGACCTTTCTCTTAAAAAAAAAAAAAATGACATATGTCTTCACCTTTTCATTACATTTTGTTTATTCAGTTATTGTGTGCTTGCATGGGGTGGGGTGCCATGGTATACTTGTGGAGGTTAAAGAACAATTTGTAGGAGTTACTTCTCCTTTGATTAGTCTTATTAAAGCACTGTACCAAAGTCTGGACTAAGTGCCACCGTTAATCCCAGTACTCAGGAGGTAGAGGCACTCTCTGAGTTTAAACTTGGTGAGTTTAAAGCCTGTCTGGTCTATGGTGAGTTCCAGGACAACCAGGGATATATAGTGAGAGCCTGTTTTAAAGATTCTCCTCAATGTCACCAAATGTCTTAATTAGGAATATATTGTGAAAAGGGAAAAAAAAATCTACACACCTTTACCTATTTTCCTGTTCCTTGTCTAATGGAAAGCCAAAATATAATATGAAATGTAGCTAATCTTTCCATCGCTCTTCATATTATGGCATTTAGTGTCTCTCACTAAGTAGAGGATGCCAAGCTACTAAGACTAGATTTATAAAATTCCTATTCGGTACTAGAGGCTAGCCAGGAAAGGAGCATTGTCACCTTATTAAAAATGTTATTCTCTGGATTATTTTTATATAATTTGGCTTTAGAACACACAACCCATTCTCAGTAAACTCAGAAACAGTAGTGTTCTTTCTTTATGTTGCTGTGGCAGACTTCTGGTGGCATTGAAACTATTAGGCAGTTTTCACAAGTAAACAACAGTCATACTTGGCTTTGGAATAGTAAATGCTCTACCTTAATGCAGCTCTGTAAGCTGGCTTATTTCAATTAAACCTTTTAGAAGCCTGGTATGATAAGAGCTTGGAGATTTGTAAAGCAAAAACCCCAGAAACTTAATGGTTTTCTTCATTTCAGTTGATGGTGGATTGAAAGAATTGTTTTTCCCCATTAAAAACAAAAATTAATGTGCCTTCTATATAGACTAGTGCCTTTAGTAAAATGACAGAGAACTAGAACATTCCTCTATTGCAGTGGTTCTCATCCTTCCTAATGCTGTGACCCTTCAATACAGTTCCTCATGTTGTGGTGACCCCAACCATAAAATTATTTTCATTGCTACTATTAAGAATTTTAATATAAATATTTTTGAATATGGACATTTGCCAAAGGAGTCACACCCACAGGTTGGGAACCACTGCTCTATTGGAAGCTAGCGGACTTAGAATCTAATTGTGGTCATGGATGTAAGGAAGAAAGGAAGGAAGGAAGGAAGGAAGGAAGGAAGGAAGGAAGGAAGGAAG
>NW_021604712.1:57277-76767 GCF_004785775.1 Grammomys surdaster | reverse complement strand
AAGGAAGGAAGGAAGGAAGGAAGGAAGGAAGGAAGGAAGGAAGGAAGGAAGGAGAGAGAATCTGCTTGAAATCGATTATTAATCTTGCTTGTGTCCAGTCATCTATAAAGCATTGTCTGGGTCTAATAGAACAGAATATCTGCTTGGCTTGTTGGTTTCAACTCTGTGTGCTCTCTCTCTCTCTGTTACAGCCTGAGGAAGAGCAGTTGCTTTGTGATACAACAGGATCCAGTTCTTCAACAGATGACACAGCTTCCCTGGATCGACATTCTTCTCATGGCAGTGATGTGTCCCTTCCTCAGACTTCAAAATTAAACAGGTCCAGAAATCATCAAAGTTCCAATGGCTTTTCCAGCCATGGAGTGGGACCTGAGAGTCGAGAAGGTGAAAGTGAGCCTGCTGGCTCTGCTGAAATGGAAGAGGAGGAGATGGACAGCATCACCGAAGTACCTGCAAACTGCTCTTTTCTGAGGGGCTCCATGCGTTCTCTTTCTCCTTTCCGGAGGCATAGCTGGGGACCTGGGAAGAACGCAGCCAGTGATGCAGAAATGAACCAGCGGAGGTAAGATAGGGACCTGTACATTTCATAACTCGGTGTTTGTTCTCTTTTGAGAAGTACCTGCCGATACCCTGTTCTGAAAGATATCTGTATTCCCCCTGAACACCCACGCTCCAGTGTCATCCCCTTCCCCACGTCCTGCCTTTCTGTGCTTACAACCCCTGTGTGAATGAATTACGATTTGAAAAAAATATATAAATAAATTATTAAAAATAAAAAAAATTAAAAAAATAAAAAGAAAAGTACCTGATTTAGCACTGTAACTGGTTTAAAAAAAAAAAAGTTAGGAGACCCTGTGGCAGAGAAAAGGTAACCCAAATGGAACCAGGGAGATGCGCATTCTTGCATTCTGACTCTGTAACTTCGGTGTAGATGATGGGCAGCTACTTGAGCACTGTAAGCTTTAATTTTCTCATCTGCAGAATACTTTTTTCCAGTATATTTTGATAGCATAAACTATTACTGTCACATAGTGAATATTTAGTAAAGAATAAGGCTTATCAGATTAATCAGTGAAGTTCATGAATCTGAAAGAGAGAATTCTGTTAATTTTTAATTAAGTAAACATGAAATCTTACAGTTTTGGGTTTTTTTTTTTTGGTTTGGTTTTTCGAGACAGGTTTCTCTATGTAGCCCTGGCTGTCCTGGAACTTACTCTGTAGACCAGGCTAGCCTCGGACTCTTGAACTCAGAGATCCACCTGCCTCTGCCTCCCAAGTGCTGGGATTAAAGGCATGCACCACCACTGCCCGGCTGAAATCTTACAGTCTTAACACATCTATGTGGTTTGGTGTCCCCTGAGAATTAAAGCCATATGTTTCTATGTGGTATATTGGTATTTTTCTATGTGTCATACAATTTGGAGATATTTACAAGTGATCCCAGCATTAGATCTTCAGTTTAGCAGCAGCCTATAAGAAGTTGGCTTGTGACCTGACTGTTTAATTTTACAGACCAAATACTGTAGCATATAACAAGTTACAGGTGTGCTTGCCCCAAGGCCACTTTACCTGCCTAAGAGATGCTCTCAGCCACACAAAAAAAAAAAAAAAAAAAAAAAAAAAAGGTGCTGCTTGTTTGAGGGAGAGGGGATTCTTTGTTTTTGTTTTTGTTTTTTATTGATTTTGGAATAGTGTATTCTCTCTCTCTCTCTCTCTCTCTCTCTCTCTCTCTCTCTCTCTGTGTGTGTGTGTGTGTGTCTGTGTGTGTGTGTGTGTGTATAGGTAATACAAGCTGGCCATGAACTCAACATGCTTTGCCATAGCTTAGTCCTTGATTGCTGACATTGTAGACAGGAGTCATACTCAGCTACTAACAGTTGATTTAAAACAGTTGTTATAAATAGTACAAGTATTGGGAACTTTTTTCCTTGTTGCATTATGGCTATATAGTCCAAGGAGACCATAAAAGAACATCATATTCTCTAGAACGGGAATTTCAGACACCTGTAACTGTAACCATATGGTGAGGCACCATTTGAATGCTGGGAATCAAAGCCAATCTTTGAAAAAGTAGCTAGTTCAGTTAACTATGGAGCCAGTTTCCAGCCCTCCATTTATTCTTATAATCAGCCTGCTCAGATTGAGCATTTTTTTTAATGTCTGGCAGTGTTCTAGGTTCTGGAGAAACAGATTAATCCCTGCCCTCACAGAGCTCAGAATCAAACTCTATACTTCACTGGTTTGCCAGTTGTTCAGACTTCTTCATAGCATATTGTCTTATGCCCTTTTTTAATCTTCTCTGTGATTCAAGTATTATTTTCCCCATAGTTGTATAATAAAAGACTGTTGCAGACACTCACACTCAAGTCATTGTACAATCCCATATTATTCCATGGCATTAGGATGGTGGTCTAAAAAAAACAGTGTTCTTTATCTTTTTGTGTTCTGTTTTTATATTTTTGAAATCTGAGATTATATAAAAAAATAATTTATAACGGCTTTCCTTCCCAGTTGTATACACAGTTTTCTTTTCAAACATTACTATGGACATGAGGCATGATCATCATGGGTAGAAATTACTTCCTGAAGCACAAGTAACTTCTTTTTTTTTTTTTTTTTTTTTTTGGTTTTTTGAGACAGGGTTTCTCTGTGTAGCCCTGGCTGTCCTGGAACTCACTCTGTAGACCAGGCTGGCCTCGAACTCAGAAATCCGCCTGCCTCTGCCTCCCAAGTGCTGGGATTAAAGGCGTGCACCACCACCACCAGGCAATTAATTTCTTGATAAGACATTTTTGTCATAGATGATGAAGGACTGATCAGGGAGTGGGAATTTATTTTATAAATACACATTCTTCTACATAACTCATTATAGATCTGTTTGTAATGACTGATTGCAGAGGTATGCATATATTAGGTAGCTAGATGAAGAAATTGAAGCTGTATTTAAAGGCTCGCCCAAGGTTACATGGCGATCTTATGCTTGTTACCTATTTGTATTTTAAGCTTGTATATCGTGCCTGTTTGAGCTTAGGGTAAAGGATTATCTAGTACTGTCTTAATACGTTGAGATGCAATGAAATAGAGTTAGGTTTTACCACTATAGTTTGACTAATTTGTATATTATTACTTGTATATTTGGTTACCTAAATTTTAAAGCCTGAAGGAAACCCCTTTTAATGTTTTGAATGGCACTTTTCTCTGACCCATTTACTTTTATAACTTACACTAATCTCCATATTAAGATAACTAATTAGTTACTTGGAGTACCAAGGTAACAAGAATGGCCGACCTTTTTGTCAGGCATTCGGGTTCTGATATTTTTATCATATTAGTCTTTCAGTCTCCTCTATGCCGTGCTGTTTGTCTTTGGGATTGTGTTTCTTCTTAGTGTGAGCTCTGTTTTATGCATTTGTGTGTCACGGTTCACCTCCATTACTGACCTCTTCATCATTCATTTTCAGTTCAATGCAAGTTCTTGGGCATGTTGTCAGGAGACCTCCCATTCATAGGAGAAGGTACAGAGTTCACTGAATTGAACTAACCATGTCATCTCTGAGCATGTACTAACAAGCATCTCATCTGGATACATGATTGGACCACATTTTTAAACATTTATTTCTGATGCTGGCAAATAAAATATAGGTGCTTGTTAATTGCTGTGTTTACCTACCTACCAGGAAATAGTTTCTTTAATCTAAAGTAAGTCTCTTTTTCTAGTCGTAAATTTATAATATACACACATACTTACTGGCTCAGATACCTTTTTCTGGGAGAATTCAGGGACTTTTCTATGTTATATATAGCTAATGGACTTTGGGGAATACTTTTCTTCTATCTGTCTCCCAAGAGGAAAAGAAAACAAGAATAGCTAGAAATATGTTTGTGCTTACTCTCACATAGGTTCTAAAATATTTTCAGTACATTCCTGAATAATATGAAGAAAGAATTTTGTTAGCTGACCACCTGGTAGTATTTTTAGAAAGCTATCTGGCATGAGCTGACACCTAATTTTGAATTGCTTGATAATTATTATATATCAAGTAAAAAATGAAGCTAATATTTGTAAGCTAAGAAGTCATGTTTATTTAAAACATACTCAGTTGCTTCATGTTTTAAAGATTTGTTTTGTAGAGCTATTGCTGATTTTTCTTCCGTTGTTTAAAAAAGTTGTCTAGAAATTAGAAGCATATTTCTTTTATCATTAATTTCTCACATAAAGAGACATTTGTAAATATACTTTTATCTATTGGCAGAATATTTGTGAGAAAGGCAAAATAGTAATCTTTCTGCTTTATCATTTTCAGATGTATCCTTTAATTCCATATTTTAGGGGAAATTTTGATCTTAAATTCTAACTTTTTCATGAGCCTCAAATGGTCGTGCATGATTAGGCTGTTCTTTGGGGGAACAAGTTATTAAATGCCTATCTCAATAGATAGTATCTAAAACCTTTGCAAATGTTTTGTCCCCCTCTCTGCTAAAAGCTCTTCATTATGAATTAACATTATGAGCTATGTGAAACGCACATCTGATTACGCAGTGAAGGATAACAAGTCACTGCCTGCAGGGCAGCCCAAGCTCTACACATCAGACATAACCTGAGCTTACAGTAGACCATATGGGAAAATTATCTTTGTAGGAAGAGCATAACTCATAGTCATACTTATAAAACTGAAACATTCAAACGAGTATTAAAGAAGAAAGTTTTTCTCCAAAAATAAACTGGACTTACTAAATTTCAATGTCAAAGAACCTTACGATTTTAGAGGCTCTCAGAAATATACTTTAAGAAAAAATCAGGGAAGGCTTAGATCATTTGCAGCTTGCTGGATTCTGTGAAACTTGTCTAAGCTTTTCCTCCTCCTGTTCTGCATCTTAAATGCTTTTCACAGCATTATCATGTTCTTAGAGTAGAGGAGATATATGAAACTACAAAGAGATCATTCTTATTTTTAAGAATTATGATTTGACACTATATATCAAGTTAATGGTTTTCTGTTTTTAATAAGAACTCAACGCAAACATGTGGTGTACACTTTTAATCCAAGCATTAGGGAGGCAGAAGCAGGTAGATCTCTGAGTTCAAGGCCAGCTTGCTCTGCAGAGCAAGTTCCAAGACAGATAGGGCTACCCAAAGAAACCCTGTCAATGGGGCAGTGGGTAATGAAATCAGATATTTAGGTATCCCATTGGAAGTTTAAAAACCAATAGCTTCAAAGATTGGATTTCTGAGCCTTATGAATGTTTGTAAATTATGTTTCACTTCTGCTCGTACAAATAAGTTTGAGTTAGTCTAATCCTTATTCCCAGATGAGAGATGCCTTAAACTATGTATTTTTCCTTTTCCTTATTTGAGCCTTACCCTGTTATTTAATGGGATTTGAAATTTGTCATACTATTTGGAACAGCTGTAGAGGAAACTGTCACAGCATCCCGCCATCTCCTGTCTCCTTTCCTCTACCCCAAGTCATGTCCACCAAGCGGAGTTGTTAGAGCTTGAGGTTGGACCAGTGAATGGTTCTCCTGACCACCGCTGTGCTTTCACCCTTGTCCCAGGCTCTTTGTTGTCTTTGCTGCTGTTGGTTTTTTTTGTTTGGTTTTTTTTTGTTTGGTTTTGTTTTAAGATTAATTAAAGGCTTTATATGTTTGGTAAAGCTTAATAACAGTATGTCCATACAAAGAGAGTTGTTTCCTAAGTAGCTAGCCTAAATAAAAGTTGTTACCCGGAACTACTCTCCATACCTGCATGGCTCTCCATTGCTCCTACATCTCTCGCTGCTGTTGTTTTAAGACAGTAGCATAGACTTAGAATTTTAAGGCCCCAAAAGCAGTATTTTTAGGTGACAATACTTGTTAATCAAAAATTGTAACCTAGGACTATACCTTGGGCATGTGTCTGAAGGAACTAAACAAATAAGCAAGTGAAGATCCTGGCCTCCGATAAAGTTGTAGGCACAGAGGACCTGCTAATATGATTGGTTACTTTCTTGCCTACCGTATTTATTTAACCTTTCCATCCTAGGTTTTCCTCCCCTGCTATATTGCATAGGATAAACAAGGAAGCAGGTGACCAGATGGATGTTTTGTTTTGTTTTAATCTTGGAGAAAATGAATACAAAATTACAATTTAAAAGACTTTTTCATCTTGCTCCCATAGAACTCTAGAAAAATAAGTCTGCTCATCAGTGTAAAACTATAAGGAAGGGATAGCTTTTATTGTATTTGCCTTATTTAAGCAGAAAAACCTAGTGAATAGCTTCTAAAGAACGATGAGTTAACTATTGTATAAGATTCATAAAGATTCATACATTGTCTGGCTTATCTGGATCCATAATGGGAACATATTAAAAATACTGATTTCTCAGTGAGGCCTCTGAGCTGTTTGTAGTGTTTCCTTTCCATTCAGGCCTAAGAGTGACTGCCGTGAGTCGAAGGGTGTGGGAGCAGGGGTGGATACAGAGGGACACTTGGCCACAATGGTGGAATTAGGAACACCTCTCCAGGAATGTCTGCAGAGGGAGCCATGAGTGGGGTGCAGCTTTTGCCAGGGGATTAGTAGAAGAAATTCTTAAGTTTCACTCAGAACAGTTATCCATAAAGAGCTCTCATGATCTTTCCCAAAACAATATCTGAATGGACATCAACTGGACAATATTAAATTCCTGTGGTTCTTTTTCTAGTCTTTTCCTAAATTCTCAGTGTTACATTCCATTATGTTTGGTTTTTTTTTTAAAATGATTACATAATTCTACCTCTATGTCCTTTCTTTTAAACTGAATAACCCAAACCTATTTCCTCTTTTCTCCCTCCATTTCTTGTTTCTGCCTTTGATGTCACCTCCAGTATGAGCTGGTGTCCCTCTGGTGTGCAGTACTCGGCTGCCCTGAATGCTGACTTTAATATCAGAAGGTATAGTATTTCATGTCCAGCCACCAAACCAGGAAACATAAAGTAAGACTTCTGGCTTTGGGCTATAGCTGGCTTCTCTGTGGCTGGAATGCACATGGGCAGCCTGCAATATTTGTAACCATATATACTGCTGCCGCCTTCACTGTGGACACCACTAACGGATTTGCAGGACTGTGACCTAGGAACAGTCCCCACTGCTGCTTTGTTTCTCTCAAGTAGCAATAGATTGCTGTGGTCTCTGCATGAACCTTGTATCTATGCTTTAAGCCCTTGCCTTTGTCTTTCAAGGTTCCCGGATTAAGAAACAATGAATCAAAACAGCTAATAGGCCCTGGCTTCTATTATACTTTCAAGTCCTACATTTAGGTTCTGAGTTTAGATGCCTCATCATTTCCTATTTATCTTTTAAGTTAGGCAGCAAGATTTAATTATTAGAATGTTTTCAGGATTAAGTTTTGTGGTAAGCGTAGATCAGGTTTTCTCAGGCTTTTCAGATATTTCGCAGTGGAAAACTAAATTTCTTAACTTAGCTAAACTTTCTTCTTATGCCTGGTGTTAAAAAATGGTTCTACAGAGACATTTAGTTGCAATTCATCATGACATCTATTGTCATATTGAAATAAGAAAAACAAATGTGTTAATAGTTTACCCACTGGAGAAAATAGAGACATATGGCTTCAGTTCATAAGTAAATTAGGAAAAAAAAATAACCCTTTGGGGCTGGCATTTATGAACTTAATTGTAGCAATAAAGTATACAGTTTTCCCAGAACAGAAGTAACCATATAGCTTCAGTATACATCCAAATAAAATTCCTGCTGGTTGGTAACTGCAAACACAATCAGTTACAACTGTATTCTTCTTTCAAAGAAGTTCTTTCAATGCAGTTATAACCGATTTGTGCATTATTCTAGTTAGCAACTCCAAAGTGGATAGACAGATTGCCTTCTTCTTCAGCCTTACTTACAAAAAGTAACCACAAAATCTGTACCTCAGGACTCCCTTTTAAAATTCTAAACACTGTTACCTTTCTCAGCATTTATGCTCTAGTGTTTTATGTGTCTCTCTGCAGCTGACAATTCTCACTAAGCCATCATCTGGCCAGGTATGCACAGATGGTATTGTTCATCAGTGAAACCAGAGTTTTTTGGGTAGAAGTGTACCCAGAAAGTGGTTAGAGTAACCAAAATATAATTGAGTACAGTTTTATCAGGGTCCACATGATGAGCACACAGCCAAGTCACTCACTTTCCATTCTCAAAACTCCTTATGCTTGTGCTTTGTGACATTTGGAATTAGATGAGTCAGATTCTGGAAAGATTACTTTTATCACATCAATGAAAGCATATGCACACACACACATAGATGATAAGATGAATATGGTCTGTACATATGGTATATTGAAAAAACAGCTGAGAAAATTATGGTATCTGGTTCAACATTAGATAAGTTGAATGAGGTAGGAAAGTAAACATGTCTGATGTTCTTTCTCAACATCCGATACCACTGGGGGGAAGATGAGTGGTATTTATCTGCTCTGTATCCTTGTAGTTACTTTGAGTAGGAAACATAGAAAGAATAAATACACAAGTTAAAGGGATATTTTTATCTTCCCATTCTGCAACCTACAAACAATGACTGAACTCTTATGCTCTGTGTTCAGTTTCAGTCTGGAAGGCTTGACAGGAGGAAGCGGTGTTGGAAATAAGCCATCCTCATCTTTAGAAATAAGCTCTGCAAACTCCAGCGAGCTCAGAAACCCTTTCAGTGGTGAGGAACAGAGAAACTCTTTGATGTCACTTTCAGAAGAACATCTGGAGCCAGACCAGAGACAGCATCATAGGATGTTTGATCAACAGGTAAGGCTAAAATAAGTATGTAATACTGATGGGTGTGGTAGTGGAATATTACCCCCAAATATGACCTCATTTTTATGCTTTTTATTAGTACTAATAAATACTAGTACTATGATTACTTACCTATTAGATAATATCTTCAGCTCTAGCAATAACACGTTTTTAGAACTAAACATGAATATTTAAGAATATTTCAGTTGGTCTGGAGAGATGGCTCAGTGGTTAAGAACACTTACTGCTCTTGCAGAGGACTGACATTTGGTTCCTAGCACCCACATACAGTGGCTCATAGCCATCTATGACTCCAGTTCCAAGAATCTAGTGCCTTCTTCTGACCTCCGGGGCCACCAGACATGAATGTAGCACACATATATACGTTCAGATAAAACACTCTAAACAAAAAATAAATAAATAAATATAAAATATTATTTTTCAAAAAGAATACATTAATCTATGCAGATTTAAATATCCCATTACAGAAAATGTTTTAGGATTGGAAAAGTATTCAGTTCATTGTAAATTGAGTTTTAAAGTATATTATGTCATTATTAAATTTAGCAATTTGAAAATCGATGCCCCAAGGTTATTTCCTAGAGAAAATATGGTCTTTGTCTCAATCATACTGCTCAATAAATGCCTGTTGATCCCTCCCTTAACTGTGAGAGCGTCACGCCCCTATAAGTGAGTTCTCTATTGCCTTATAACATTTAGCTTGGACTTGGTGATGGTTGCGCTCATTATTTCTTGCCATGACTTAGAAGCAGACAGTTTTCAATGAGAATATTTTCATTTTCTTAATACTGTTTGTGCAACCTTTTCTGAGAAATTTGACAGATGACCTTGTCTTTTAGTAAATGATACTAATTCTCGTTGCTATCTTTCTGACTTAATCTTTCTAGATAAAGTCAACAGTTATAGATAAATATCAGCATTTTGGGACCACAGTGTGCTGTGCTATGCATAGTCTTCATAGAACTTTCATCTTACCTTTAGTTCCTCTTGTGCATAACCTCAGAGTAGCTGTTGTGCCTCATGTATCTTTCTGATCTAGACAAGTTGCCTGTAGTCAACTTCCTCTTAAAAGGTTGCTGTTCTCTGAGATCATTTTTCAGACCTCACAGTTGTATTTGAAACATAGCAACTGTTTGTCTCAGATTCCATGGTTAAACATGGAACAAGCTCGAAATAATCAGAAATCTTTGGCCCAAATGAGTGAGTGCATGCTAGGAGTAGATGCTCAGTGTCTCTTTCAACTTGTGTGAGTCAGAAAGAGGCAGATTTCATCTTGTGAGTATTCTCGGTCAAAATGAAAGCAGAATGAGTCCCTTATCACCTTATCCTTTATCACCAGAAGTAACAATGTTTCCTTCCTGGATGTTAAAAGGAGCCTCTGCTTTTGCTTGGGCCATAGGGCTTTTAAAATGCTGTGGATTTAAATTGCCGGTAACTCTGAGGAAGTTAAGTTACTAAATTGCAATCACCCTGTGTTAATGTACAGTCAATCTAAGAGGAAGTGAAAGAGATTTTGCCTCTTCTCAGATGCACTGCTGATTTGCTAATGCTCTTGAAATGCTTTCTGTTCACATCTCAGTTTCCAAATCCTTACAATCAGAATAACAACATGTCCTACTGTCAATCTCTGAAGATGGTTTGATTTTTCAAAGGAGCAGTGCTCTGTGTCGTTTGTTACTTCTGGTGAAGTTACTTACCAGATTATATTTCCAGCAGATACCTACTGAGTACTTCCTCAATTTGAAACATTATTAAATGTTCTGAGGGATGGAAACCCACTGTAAATGTTGAGAACTCACCAGTTCCAGGTGAAAACAGGAGGCTTAGAAAAGCTGGGTAACTTCTTAGAAGCTGAGTGACAGTTAAGTGGCAGAGGCAGACTGCATTCTATTTCGTCCTTCACTAAGTTGGGTCAGTGCAAATTCTGCACATGTCTAAATATATGAATATGTACTTAGAACTCATTCTTCATTTTTTTTTTATTTTGTAGACATGCTACAGGTCTAAACAACAGGGATTTAACTACTGTACATCAGCCATTTCTTCTCCATTGACAAAATCCATCTCATTAATGACAATCAGTCATCCTGGATTAGACAGTGAGTATACTACTTTTAAAAAAAATAAGTATACCTTAACCAGTATTCTTACCAATTTTCTTACTTTGGGATCTTATTAACTTCCAAAATATGTCTGCTTCTTCTTTGGACTGTCTTTATATTTAACCATAGCTGCTAAAATAATCAGTTTTTAGCTGTTCCTCTTGCTATGTAAAAATCTCTTTGATGCATATATTATATTCATTATATTGTGGGGTTTAAATATGCCACTATTTTTAAAGGAGTTTTGGAAATAATTTCAGACTTGAAAATGGGTAAAATGACTCTCACTGGAGAAATACCTAGCAAGAAAAATACATGGAAAAAATAGTAGAAAGAATTTATATATTCTTTCCTTGAATCACCAAATGTTACAATATTTCATATTTTTCCAGAATATTCCATTTCTTCATCACTCTCCTTCAGAGAGTAGGTATCTGTACTCCTAAATAATTTAATGTTTCTTAAAAACAAAGATACCATTTTTATATTATCAAAATTATCTGAATCAGGAAATTAATCCTGATCAAATTAATCTAATATAGACACAATTCAGTTTTTCTCACCTTTTCCTAGGTCTGGGATCCTATCCAAGAACAGATGTTAAAATGAATATTTATGTCACAGTAGGCTCCGTAAATCTGGGAATATTTTTCAAATGATCTTGCCTCTGCTAAACTTCACAGAAGACAAGCTAGTCTGAGCACTCAGAAATATCAAGCTCAAGAGACAGAGCTGAAGAATATTTTTACTTAAGCAAGCACAGGAGGATTAAGTCTGAAAATGACTATTAAAACTTTGTGCAAATGCAGGTCAATTGACTGCCAAGGGTATATTGACACATGGGATTTATAAACACAAGGCATGTGTGCATAAAAAAATGCTTATAGGCATTTTAATTGTATAAATGTTTGTCACCAACGTGTTCCCTTAAGGAACTTTCTTTTTATTATTAAGATTTATTTTTATGTAATGTGTATGGGTGTTTTATCTGCATCTACATCTGCACCACATGCATGCTGTGCTCATAGAGTCCAGAAGAGGGCGTCGGCACCTCCAGAACTGAAGTCACAGATAGCTGTGAGTTACCATGTGGGCACTGGAAATCAAACCCAGGTTATCTGAAAGATCAGCCATTGCTCTTAACCACTGAGCCATCTGTCTAGCTCAAGGAACCTGTTTTAAAATCAATTTTCAGTGAGTAATTACAGTGTGTGATCATGGTGCAAAGACTAAATCTGAAAGGGAATAATGCACATGTTCTTCACTAGAGGGCCGGATATTATGGAAACTAAGCACAAGCTCCTGGTGTCTATGGTGTTCTTTCAGTGTCCTCTTAAAATTTAATTCAAAAGATCTGGAGACTAACATAGCTGCCCTTCATTAATGAGTTCTGTCTTACATCTTGGCTAACTGGATGTTTAATCTTAACAGATTCTCGCAGTAGAGTCATGGCATGAAGAATGGTTCTCTTGCTGTGTAATCATGAGCACCTGCATTTGGATCCCAGTGTCTATATAACAAGCTAGGCATGCTCTCGGGCTTTTCTGTGACCGCTGCATACTATGGGGGTTAGGGGAGGTGAAAGGACTACTTTGCTGCCTTCCAGCTTAGCTAAGGAACATGAGCTCCAGGTCCAAGGAAACGCTGACTCTCTCTTCTGGTTTCCTGTGTGTACACACCTGAACATAAATATACACACATGCATGCTTTAAGGAGAGTTGAACCTGCTGTTCAGTTCCTGTTGAGCATGCGTGAGCCCCCCCCCCCAAGTTCTGGGATTATAGGCATATACCATCACATTCAGTTTACAGTCAGTTTTTCATAAGCTAGTCTAACTGATGTCTTATGTAAGCACATATGATAATGAATGAATGACTGTTATAGAAACCCCTTTACCGTCAGTCACTTCAACTGTTAAGTCCAGGATAATGTGCTGTGTGTGCTTTTAATGTGAATTAAAGTCATTAGTGTACTTCCTGTTGTATAATGAATATGGAGTTCTGTAGTTCACAGTGACCCAAAATAGTGCCAAAGTCTCTTTTTCCCTGACTGTAATTTAAGTAGTTTTGGAAATAAGAACATTGTCTTACCAGGTTGGAAAAGAACTCCAAATTATTGGAAAAAAAATATTCCTGGTGCCACACAGACAAGCAAAGTGAAAGTTTCAGCAAGACAGTTTATTTTTACAAAAGAGAACTGTGACCTAGCCTGGGCAAGCAAGGGGACTGGCAGGGGTGGCCATTTCACTTCATTGGTGGGAGCTCAACTTCACAGTCTGATGTGGTTGTGGTAGCTTTCATATTAGGTACAGGACAAATCTTTGATTTGATTTAGGGCCTTAAGTTTACCAAATGATAAAAGGAAAATTTATTTATCTATTTTCCAGTCCATATTTGGGTACCAATTTTTTGCACTGTACCAGACTGGACAATGGTAGATGAAGAATGAACTTACTGATAGTTTTTTCTTGGCTATATTTACAATTTACAAATAAGAAAACAAGTTGAATCTAATAGAAAATAGTAAATGAAGCAACTAAAATAAATATTTAATGTTCTAGAATTATCAGGCTCCGGGAATTGAAGAAAGTTCAGGCCGAAAGAAATTGATATATGGGACTGAGGATTTAGGGTTTGTTTCCAAAGGCAGTTGAAGCTTGTAAATTCAAATATTTCAGACCAGCCATGATGGAAATGATATTGGGAAGAAAACTCTTACAGGTCAATTGAAGGCTTTTGTGGGGTTTGCACTGTAGCTGGTTCAGAATAGTGACCTCAGGAGAGCAGCACAAAAGAGTAGTGCTGTAAGGATCCCGTGATGGTGCTAAGCTTTGCACCTTTGAGTAACTAAGTAGCTGTTAGATACCACTTGGCAGGTGAAGGGATAGCTGGAGAGCAAGGTGGCAGGAAAAGATGTGCTCCTTTCTGTGTCGGAGGGGTTTCTGTTGTCTGAGGAGTGCCCACCTACCCACGAGGGAGAGAGGAGATAAATGAGTCTGATTCTGAAAGCACAGCTCTGCCTTAAAGATTATAGAGAAAGAAGGCCCCAGTATATTTTGTGCAAATGCTAGGAAAAGGTGGAGTGAGGTAGGAATTTTGAGATGACTGAGAAGAGCAGTAAACACTGAACCCTGAACAACATCACTGTTGGATGTTTTCTATAAACCCTAAAGAAGGAAACTCAAGCTATCAACTGGGACCACTAAAAAGAGTTCGCTTCTTGTTTTCAAATTTAACAAGTATGGATTTTAGGTGATTTATTAAACTGCATTGCAATTGTTCATGCTCATAAACCAATATGTAAATAAATATATTGTTAGCTGGGCAGTGGTGGCACACATCCTTAATCCCAGTATTCAGGAAACAGAGGCAAGTAGATCTCTGTGAGCTTGAGACCAGCCTAGTCTACAGAGTTCTAGGACAGCAAGGCTATACAGAGAAACACTCCCTTGAAAATCAAAATAAATACGCAAATAATAAACAAATAAGATGTTAATTTTGATAACCTTTCCTAGGATCCTGAAGGCCATCAACATTATCCTGTCTCCACCTAGGTTGGAGGTACCTGACATACCCTTTGCATGCTCTAATGTCTTTTTGTTAACCTACTTCTCTGCGCAGCAGCACATGAAGCCAACAAGGTGGATCTCCTTTTCCATCAGCATTTCTCCACTCCTCCTTAAATCTCTTTTCTTTTGGCTCATCTTATTCCAGTGATGAGGAGGAAGAGTTGCATAGTAAGGAAGCTAACTTAGTGTCTAGTGGCTGTTCTCCAAAGCCTAGCTAGCTTTAAACTGCTATAGGCTTGCAACTAAAAGAATTAAATTGTCTGAGGGCTTTATCTTCTTGCAGGCTGTATTTTCTGTATCCTTGTATTCTATCATCTTCTATAAGGCACTTAACTTGCACACCTTTGCAGATCTATTTTGGTGAGATTTGATTTTTTGACTATTTCAGTGGCCTCTCAATCCCAGTACAAGAGTCTTTCCAAAGTATACCTCAGGCATGAGGGGTGTATTATCATTCCACTTCTGTCCTCAATACTACTGAGTGTTAGTTTTACAGGACTTGCCATTTGACAACTTCCATTTTAATTTCTGTTACCCATTTTTCTCTGTGTTCTGGGACACATAGGTAGGCTATCTATCAGTGATACCTAAAAGTTTCCCTTTTGATCATTCTATATAATTTAAAAACAAAAACTATGATATTAGACCCCACAGATTAAGAAGTGGGAGTTAATTTTTTTTTCAATTTTTGTACTTCTAAAACTCTGCTATGCTGCACTCCTCTCATTGAGTTACAGGATCAAATGACCAAGTACTGAGTAACAGCTGGTATGAAATGTTTTGAGAAATCAGTTTTAGTAAACTTGAAATGCAACTGAGTCTTCTTTTATTAGAAGACCTTGACTTCAAGTTTAGAGGACTTCCAGGATATTGTTGGAGTTACATTTTTTTTTATGGGAAAACTATTTCTATCATGAAGTAATGCATTGTTGTTAGGACTAATATTGTGAGTGTCTAATACTTACGTTTATATAATTACACTTCCAGTAAAACTATTGTGGCTTTCATTTCACATTGTCTTTTAAAAGAACCTGTCCTTGGCATACAAATACTATTTAGTTTTAATGGTAGCCTCATTGATGCTCAGTGTATTTTTCACTGTTAAGATACTTGACAAACAGTGAGATAGTTGAGTGTTCAGAAATTCGTAAATGTCTGTAATCCAAAGTATTGGTGTAGTACTATAGAAAAACAGCCAGGTTGTTGTAAGAAACCAAAACCTCAGTAAACTGCCTTATCACTATGAACAAAGTGTAGTTCCAGAACATTATTAATCTCATTGGAATCTTTTTTTTTAATTAATCATTTTACTTGTTTACTTTTCAATTGTTATCCCTCTTTCCAGTCTCCACTCCATGAACCCTCCACTCCATCCCCCTTCCCTTTGCCCTTAAGAGCGTGCTCCCCCACCTACCTACCCACTCTCACCTCACCCCTCTAGCATCCCCTTCTCTAGGGCATCAAGCTTCCACAGAACCAAGGGCCTCCCCTCCCACTGATGCTGGATGAGGCAGTTCTCTGTTACATATGTAGCGGGAGCTCTGAGAGGTCTGGTTAATTGATACTCTTGTTCTTCCTATGGGTTTGCAATCCCTTTCAGCTCTTCCCCTAACTCTGCAGTTGGGGGCCTTAGCTTAGTCTAATGGTTGGCTGTGAGTATCTGCATGTCTTAGTCAGGTACTGACAGAGTGTCTCAGAGAACATCCATCCCGGGCTCCTGTCTGTAAGCACATCTTGCCATCAGCAATACTGTTGGGGTTTGGTGTCTGCAGATGGAATGGATTTCACAGTGGCACGGTCTCTGAGTGACCTTTCTTCCTTCAGCCTCTGCTCCATTTTTGTCCCTGGATTTCCTTTAGACAGGGACAATTCTGGGTTAAAATTTTTTGGATGGGTGGAGCATATCTATCTACTGGAGGTAGATACTGGTGGTCTCTTCAGGTTCTATCTTCCTGCTGTTGAGTATTTTGGCTAATGTCACCTCCATTGGGTCCTAGGAGCCTCTCAAATCTCTGGCGTCCAGAACTTTCTAGTGGTTCCCCAAATTCCCCACACCCCACTGCTACTTATTTTTATTCGTTTTCCTGGCCCTCTTGACTTCTCAACTTAGAATCTTAAAAATATAAAAGCAAAAGAGTCTTTTGAGTCAGCATTTCTCTAAAGGTTTATTTAGTCCAAAAATGCTAGTGAGATTAATGAGGAGGAAGTAGTCAAGTACACTAAGAAACGTGGTTAAGGAGCTTTAAGATGCATTGTAAAGGCCCAAAACTATTTGATGTGTTGTACTTCCCAAATTAATTAGGAAGCCATAATAATGTATGAACCATTTATGTTCCATGAGACTCTTGTTGTATAGAATACATTTTATTGTATGTGTGCTCAACGGTTGCAGCACCCTAGGTATATAGCAGAATAGGTCTGCATGTTATTTTGTGTCTTAAAATAAAAATATGGTTTAAATGTTATTTACCTGCAATAATGGTTAACAAGTTAATGACAGGTTTATTTTCTTCTGTTTATAATTTGTCATGGAGATGGCCCATGCTATCTCATACTCTTAAGTCTCTACACTTTAGGAATTTTAGAGGCAATAATTTTGGTGGCAGTGGTAAATTAATCTTTTTTTTTCCAGAACCACATGTAAGAAGTCATAGTAACTAAAATAAATTCTTTTTCAGCAATAAAAACATTGGGAACACTTAGATTTGCTGCCATAGATTTTCTTGGTACCTAATCACATATGTATTTAGTTTTCATTTATTCCACAGAAATCAACCAGTAGCTTTTTTTTCTTGGCCAAGTTCATATTTTCTGCAAAATGAATTTGACTTTTATCTTGTATAGTTTACTAGAGTGGTAACTTGGTGCATTGCTTAACTGTGTGGTGCAATCCTAACAGTTCTAGGAGAGCTGAATGCTTATATCATTGAAGGTTCCAGGGTTGGAAAAGCTCTAAAGCCATTGTTTTAATCAATAGTCTATTGTTTTAAAGGTAACTAAGGTATCATAGGTTAAAATGCTTATAGTTTCACAACTATAAGATTATAGTAGATTCTGCAGAATTGGGAGGTAGATACTTCTTACCGAGCGACTATTTCCAAACATGATGAAAATAATGAAAGAAACCCAAGTTGTTAGGCACAAGAAAACAGAATTTTGAAGAATTCCTTTAATGATTCATTTATTTTATTCCTACCAGTTGAATATTGAAGTTACTTAGTAACAATTATAACTTTACATTTCAAATGTAGAATCGATTTGAGGTTGAAAGAGTTTAAAATGCCAATAATGTCATTGTGGAGCCTCCAATCTCTCTCAGTTTTACTTGTAGTAACCCTAGAGGCTCTCAAAACCGACTTCAAAGAATAAAGTGTGTGTGTTTTTTTCCATATGGTAACAGTAGTTATACAGTAGTTAGATAGCAGCTATAAGTGATCATATAAAAAATTGAATGCCATTCACCTTTGTGCTTGAAGCTTTGGTCACTTCTAAATTCTCATTAGTAGTTCAAATCTTTCTTGTTTTAATAGTAATTCTTAATTCATTTATCTATTAATTTACCCATATTAATATGTTTCATAGAGAAATAATTATATTGTTTCCTTTTTCTGATTACTACCCTGCTACCGCACTTAGCCTTGGAATTGTAGTCACGTGGTTCCATTTCTGTTAAGGGAGGAGAAGCATGCATCTGCCCCGTTCATTTTACTGCTGTCAACCTGAAAAAGACCTAACCATCTGGCTCCCCTCACTTAAAGTTGAGGAACTGATCTGGAGAAGTCTTTTCCACACTAAAGGCTGAGCTGGGCTCTTTTGCCAGCACTTTGCTCCTTCTGGTTTACTAATCTATTTCCAAGAATTCTCAGGAAGCTATCAGATAATATTAGATTATTCCAATGGAAATATTTACAAATAGGATCAGGAGTAAAAAAATGTAACATTTGCTTTCTTCTTTTGTATTTTTTGATGACGTCCCAGAAAGATGGCCCATGGGAACTGAGAATTCATTAAAAACAGAAACTAAGTGTACTTCACCTGTACTTAAGCATAACAACTAATGTTTTCAGTTACCCAGATCCTGGATTAAATTTACTTTCTTCAAATATACTTTGTTCATATTTCCGTTCTAATTTGAAGGTTCCCACTTTAATTTCTCCTCCTTCTAACCTTCCTAAGGAAGAGGTGCCGTGCACTGATGTTCAGGGACTTTGTGCTTCTTCTCTTCCGTGAACTTTTAGGTGGTGCAGGAATCCTCAGGACAAGATCTCTGTGTGCTAATTTACCTCTGTGGCTTTTGTTTTCTAGATTCACGGCCCTTCCACAGTACCAGTGCCAACCTGACTGAGAGGTATGAGGCGATTGGTTTCTTACTCCCTTTCCCCGAGTGAAATGAAGACAATACAGACTGTCTTACCTTGTTTAATGAAGTACTCTAAGTTCTTTGAACTCACCCATCTTCTGACTTCCTTAAATGGCAATGTTGAAATCATTAGAAAGTGTTTTACAATGTAGACTTTGAATATTTGCTCAATCACTTTATCCTTTTATTCTTTATATTGTCTATGATAAAGATGATCGTTTGCTTTTACTCATTAAAATATACTTATATTTAACATACATTTAAATATACTTGGCTTGCAGAGATTTTCAATTTGAATAAATTTAATATTTTGCATCATAGAGTTATGCATATATACATACACACATGGGTTGTGTGTAGGCAGACTTGCAGTCTTTGTATCTTCTTAGTCGTTTGAACCTTTAAAGCTGAGGGCTGGTGGTGTAATTCAGTGGCTGTGCTTAACATGCATGAGTCATGCTCTGGGTTCCATCCCCGTTCTAAACAGAAAAGCCGTATGTAGTATACTCCTCTGCACATTAGAACTGAGGCTCTCCTTTTCCTCCTCTCCTCCTCCCTTTCTTTCCTAATACTGGGGAACCACCCAGGGATTTGTGCATGCTAGGTAAGTGTTCTATCACTGAGCATCATTCCACCTTGAATACATTTTTCACTTGATAACGTGCACAGAATCTCCATTGGCTT
>NW_021604712.1:39777-52277 GCF_004785775.1 Grammomys surdaster | reverse complement strand
TGCTGAGTAAATTTTGTGCATATTATACACATATTAAGACCCTTGGATACATACGTACTGCTTGCCTTCATAAACAGAGTGGTCTTCACACTACTGATTAGTTTTTTCTATTAAGTTCTCATTTTTACAAGGACAGCTTGAAAAGATACAAGACATGTTTTAGACCAAAAGGTTAACTTTATAGTGAGCCATTCAGGCCCAGTTCCTAGTTTCTGTGCCTTGTATATGAAGAACTTTCCAAGATGCCTAATCATATTAGGTTTTCATGCACTTGGAGAACCCTAACTACTAAAAGGATAGATAGGTTTAGGAAAGTGAAAATTAATTTTCTTACATAGCACCCTAGTATTATTGTAGCCAGTCTCCTCCATTTTTAAATGTCCTTAGATTTTTTCCCCACAGTATATTTAAAGCATGTTAGCAATGGTTAAATATAGGCATATTAAATTTAAGAATAATAACCAGTCACCATTTTACCACTAGCAACTTTGCTAAAATATTTTCTTATAAAACATTGCTTTTTATGCAATTAGGAATATGTTTTTTAGTAGATGTGCATTTTAACTTCCAGTATTATGTGTGGTCTCGATCTTTGCCATATTTCCCATACTATAATGCAAATGCTGTCCACACATGTATTTGAGAGTTACTTCAGTTTTCTTTCATTTCCTGTGTTCTTCAGGGTAGAGTGGTTAGCTTTACCAGCAGCATTCAAATAGTTAAGACTGTCTCAAGCAAGCTAGCAGCCCCAGCCCTCCCCTCATGCCCTTTCTCAACCAGTCCCTAGCTTCCTCTTACCATTTTGCTAATGGTAGCTCTGAGCTGTCTGCCTGCCGGCATGAGCATCTCCTGTGAGAGAACATTTCCTGGCATGGGGGTCAAATCATGTCGGTAAAATGGGGTCGGCTTCCCGAAGTTCCTCTCATAACAGTGAGATTCACGGGACTAAAACATGGGCAGGTAAGAGCCAGACTTCTTCAAAGCACTGAATTACAAAGGGGGTGGGGAGGAGAGGCCATGTGTAGTTCGTTGTTTTGTTTCTGTCCTTGGAGGAGCTCCTCTGGATTACTGTACAGGATGAGAAAATGCATTATTCAGATCTGAAGAACATTACAGTTCATCCAAGACTAACCTAGCTGCCCTAGAAAGTTGTGCTGTTTGATTTTTTTTTTTTAACCATTGGTGTATGCTCTGAACCTTCAAACCAAAAAATAAAAGATAATTTTTAACAACACTTTACTCAGAGAAATCTGCAGCAAAAAATTAGTTAAAAAAGGAGGATGTGCTCAAGGTGTGGTAATTCGGGTTCTATGCACTTTAGCAGTTACTAATTTTTGTTCAGAAGAGTTTCCTGTTTTGTAAAGTGGTTTCCCCCCCCCCATCCTTTCTGTTTGGTTTTTTTTTTTTTAATAGTTTTAAGATGCATCGGTTTGGCTTTGGGGGGTTTGCTCCATGGATTCTGTTACGGGAAAGTTTCACATGAATCGTAGATTTTACAAATAGCCCATTTCGTATATTGGGTGGGTTCTGAGCTTTAGAAAATCAGGCAGTTTGAGTTCCTATTTGGTACTGAGCATTGCTTTGTGACCCTTTGCAACTCAAGGAACATTGGCACCCCTTTACAATAAGTGTGGTGAATGAGAGCTGAACTTTAGTGATCCCAAACTGCATCAAGTCCAGTTTAACTAGTTTAACTAGTTCCTGCTCTGTGCTCCAAAATATATTATTAGACGTCTCTAAGCTTCAGTCTCTTCAAATATAAAATGGAGACAATTAGAACAGTGCCCTGCCCTAAGAAAATCCATGTAAGTTACTTATTTAAGTGTCATGCATTATCCTCTCTGTTGTAGAGTGGGAAGCATGATGCCCACCTGCCCACTGAGTCTATCTAGATGACCTCTACTGGTAGCGTTGATAAGTCACATGGTTAGTAATTGTCATGGTCACTCACTCTGAGAAGCTCACTTCTTGGGTATTTTTTTAGATTATAGTCCCAGTATATAACTGTAGGTAAAATTCACCTCTATGAATTGTAGCACTTCATGTATTAGTTTGTGAGAGAATTATTCCATTACTCTTGGGAATTCCCTACCCTAGGTGCCCAGTCTTTTGAGAGGAAATGGGTGCTGTAGTAATCAGCTTGAAGAGACAAAGAAGGAGGTCTGGGGAAGGTTCCTGGCCTTCTGTACTTCTCTTTTTCCAAGCTTTGCACCAGCATCCTTGTTACTGCTCCGGGGTTATTGTCTCCTGCCACAAGTCAAAATTTCCTTTCCTTCACTACAAAAGCTTGTGCTTTTGTGTTGCATTGGGAGAGTTAATATGCTGATGGCACTCATTTTCATTGAGGTATAAATAATTACTATAATGTATTAAATGTTGCTTAGCATGTGCTAGGCTTTGTATGTGTTACTTCTTTTTTTTTTTTTTTTTTTTTTTGGTTTTTTTTGTTGTTGTTGTTTTCCTTCCGGTTTTTCGAGACAGGGTTTCTCTGTGTAGCCCTGGCTGTCCTGGAACTCACTCTGTAGACCCGGCTGGCCTTGAACTCAGAAATCCGCCTGCCTCTGCCTACCAAGTGCTGGGATTAAAGATGTGCGCCACCACTGCCAGGCTGTGTTCCTTATTACAAACAAAAACAGAACTATAAGTGGGCACCTGTCCCATTTGCAAATGAAATGACTAGGGCTCAGAGAAATCATTTCCTCACAGTCCCACCATGAGTATAACTTAGAGCTGCCTTTATTCTTAACCTCTGTGCAGTCCTCTACCCTCCTCTCACTGTCACCATTTGAACACTGAACTAAAATTAATATCTGCTAACCTGCTGAGTTCTAATTAGTAATAATTAATTAATTAATTTAAAAAACAGTATATGTGGGGTTATTTAATAGTTCTGATTAGAGTAAGGAAGAAAATGTCTTCATTCCTTGGGGACATACATGTAGTTTGTAAAACTTAGAGAGGAACCTCACAGAACTTTTTAAACCATATGACATAGTTTTTCTCCTTCAAGCTGACCCAGAATTGCTACCATCCTTCCTTCTGCTCCCCTTCTAAACTGGTCCTAAATTCAGGGCGCCCTGTGTGGACTATGCTACACCTTACTAAGGAATTCAGCTCGCCCTGTGTGAACTATGCTGTACCTTACTAAGGAAAGCCCTTCCTCTGTAGGCTCTACCCCATTAATATAAACAGCTCCCGATGGCTTAGAACTCATAAGTGTTTCAAATGGGATCTCAAATGTTTGAAAATTGGTAAAATGTTGCCCAGGCATTGTTCCTCATTTCTATCCACAATAGCCACCACCCTCCCTTGACCACTTGGCATCTGTGTGTACAGGTAAGGGGAAGGCCTTCCTTCCAGTACTTGGTTAACTGTTAATTCTTTTCTTGGGCAGGAAAAGGAAAAGGAAAAGGATAAAATTAAAGAGAAAGAGAAAGAAGCTAAAGAGAAGGAAAAAGATAAAAAGGCTCTAAATGGGCACACTTTCAGCCCCATTCCTATTGTGGGTCCCATCAGCTGCAGCCAGTGCATGAAGCCTTTCACCAACAAGGACGCCTACACATGCGCAAGTAAGAGTCATGCTTCTTCCTTCCGTCCAGTGAGGCTGTCTTGCCTCATGAAAGCTGGTTTGTTTCTAGTTTCCTGTGCATCCCACCCCTGATCTGTTCCTCATTTGTGTGGAGAAGTAACTCATGTGTGTTTTTCTTCGAATTTTAATTATGTAACATACAATCTGTATTTCTTTTTTCAAACATCTCTAGTTTCAGATTCTGCATTTATAAACCACCTCATCTTGCAAGAAATCTGGCAAGTCAAAGCATACAAAGTCTTGAACCTTAAAGCTTCTCAGATCCTACTCACTTATTTTTATGCTTGCCTCCCCCTCACACACAAATGCATACATGCACACATGCACATGCAGTCTAGAGATTCAAACTCAGGGCCTAGTATAGAAAAGCAATCTTACTTCTAAGCTGTTTCCCAGCCCTTGTGCATTTATTTTTAAATCTGATCTTTGGGAATATGATCCAGCCCTTTGCCGGTATTAAATCATGATGGCTACCAGATGAGAGTGTATACATGTGCACATGTGCTCTGTGTTTCTGGTATAGGACTTAGATCACCAGTGTCTGTGTCACAGCTACTTCATCTACAATTGCAACACAAAAGCAGTCATAGATGTAGCAACAAAAAGGCTTCATTCCAGGAAATTTTTATTTATAGATGCTGATATTTAAACTTGCATGACATGTCATATTCATCTTTTCAGTGCTTTTTTTAAATTATTTTTTAACAGTATATTTTCTTTTCTTTCTTTCTTTTTTTTTTTTAATTTATTTATTTTATGTATGTGAGTATACTGTGGCTGTCTTCAGACATACCAGAAGAGGGCATCAAATCTCATTACAGATGGTTGTGAGCCACCATATAGTTGCTGGGAATTGAACTCAGGACCTCTGAAAGAGCAGCCAGTGCTCTTAACCACTGAGCCATCTTGCCAGCCCTTTTTTTAATTATTTTATTTACATTCCAGTCATTTCCCCTATCCCAGTCCACCCTCTCACAGTTACTCATCCCATTCTTTCTCCCCCTTGCCTCCAAGAGGATCCCCCCCCCCCCCCGAACGTCCCCCTTCCCTGGGACCTCAGGTCTCTTGAGGATTAAGCACATCTTCTCCCACAGAGGCCAGACCAGGCTATATATGTGTCAAAGGCCTTGGACCAGCCCATGTATGCTCCCGGTTGGTGGCTCAGTCTGGGAGCTCCCTGGAGTCTAGGTTAATTGAGACTGCTGGCCTTCCTATGGGGTCAATTCTTTGTCAACCATCTAAAATATAAAAGCCATCGATGGCTCATGGACTGCAAGATCAAGCAACAGGCCAAATCAAATATATATATTATAACTTGCAAATATACTTCCAAGGCAATATTTCTCAAAATTGTGTCCTTGTACACATAGAAAGTAACTATATTTGTAAAGCACACCAAGGTAAAACAAGAAAGCTGCTTTATTTAGAGGTGAGAAAACTGCAAGTCGGCCGCTCTAAGGCCAGCACAACTAGGAGGCTGTGGTGACTTGTCTCATGTTAGACTTGCAACACATGCATATGAGACAGTGGCTAAGCCTCACACAATATACCATGATGTCTTGTTTTCAGTCATTTATTTTGTATTTAGGGTAAATTAATACTCAAAATACTTTAGTTTACTGAAATTGGAAAGTTCATAAGTCTATTTTTAATATATTCACACATCCCCAACTCCTTCCTTAACCATCTACCCATCCCTTACCATCAAACTTGGAGATTTCTTCTGCCCCAATCTAATCCAATTTGTGCTGCTCAATTAGTCTGGACATGTCCACCTACCAGGGGTCATATCACTCAAGAAAACTGGTTCTTTCTCTTGCAGGGGTTATCACATGCCAATAGCTTCTGAGCTAGTGGTGAGATTCCAGGCCCATCTTGGCCCTTCTATGATAGGATTTTGTCTGGCTTGGGCTTCACAGGTCTTGTGCATAATGTCCAAATCTCTTTGAGTTCATATGTTCAAGTGTCCAGAAAATACTGTTTTCTGGAGGATTTCTACCACCTCTGGCTCTTACCCTTTCTCCACTTCCTCTTCAGGAAGCATCCCTGAGCCTTGTGGAAAGGGCTATGATATGTAAATAATCATTTAAGGCTGAGCACTCCACAGTCAGTCAGCCTCTTCAGTTTAGGGTCTCTGTTAATTAAGGCTTGACTGCTAGTTAATTAACTCTTTACTGCTAGTATCAAATTGATAGTCAAGGAATTTCATTTGTAAAGCAGACTGAACTACTTTCTACTATAAAATATTAAAATGCTCAAAAAGCTATATACACATGCAGACACATTTTACTAATGTGATTTTTTTTTTCTTGCTGTGATCAGATATCAGTGCCAAACAACTTAAGGCAGGGAAGATTTATTTTAGTTCTTGGTTTTAGTAGTTTCTATCCATTATGTAGACTCGGCATGATAAAGCAGAATAGGTCACGTGGTGTCTATTAAGCATAGAGAATGCCTCTGCTGCCTGGCTTTTTCCCTTTTCTCCTTTGACCTAGGCCCTACTCTATGGGTGGTGTTATCCACATTCAGAGTGAATTGCCCCTGTAGCTCATCTTTTTGACTCACTAAAGCGTTTGTTTCTTCAAGCCCCTAAGTTGACAACATTAACTATTTCACGTCTAGCCTTTATCAAATTGATACCCAAGCATACCTCCTTACATCATAATATTCCATACCTGGTCCCTAAAAGTTCATGGCCAACTAATAAAGCAAAATATATACAATCCCTGAAGTCTTAACAGTGTTGCTCAGAAGTTCTGAGTTTCTTCAGAGACTCAAGGCAAACTCTTAGCTATGAGCTCCTATAAAATTAAAAAAAAAAGAAATTGAATATTGGAACTACACAGTGGCACAACGTATACATTCCCATTCAGAAAAAGAGGTACAGCAGAATAACATGAAGGATTGGACCAAACCAAGGTCAATACCCAACATGGCAAATGTTAAATCATACAGCTATATATCCACCATCTGAAGCACATAACGGGGGCCCCGGAGGTCTTGAGCAACCTGCCCTTATAGCATTGCTGTTTGCAATTTCTACAACCCTCTCTTTAGGGAAGACTTCACTAATTAACTTTCACCTTGGTAGACATGACATATTCCTAGGGTTTTCTTTGTATCCCTTGCTTCACCTCCATATTTTAATGCATTGCCCTTTGCAGGGCTTCCTTCTAGGATACCAACTCTGCTATATGTTGCTGGGTCTCTGCCTTCCTTTGAAATCAGGGTAGATGGCCAGTGATTCCGTAACTGTCTGCCTATCTACAAAACCAGCACTGTGTGAATAAAGTCAAGGACTGCCACAAGCTCAGGCAGTAGCCAGGCTTCCCTGAAACATGGATGTAGTGGTCTCAGAATACACCAGAGGACACACTTTCTTAACAGTGTGCCAATGCCACCTGTGCCTCGGATGCTTGCCATATAGTTACAGGATTAATGTTGGTCCTCTTGAGTATGGGCTTGCTTGCTTTGTTCCAGTCCCTTCTTGGGACAGTTTCCCTAAAGTCAGCTTTTCAAGTACTTCCTAACAGGTAGCCCTGGGGTTCTCTTCTCAAAACAGTGTTCTCAAGTGAATTAAAACTTCTGCACCCAGAGCTGGAGAGATGGCTCAGTGGTTAATTGCACTGGTTGCTATTCCATGGGACCCCAGTTTCATTCCTAGCAGCACTGGCTGCTCACAGCTGCCTGTGATGCCAGTTTCAAGACATCTGATGCCTTCTGGACACTCATATATGACTGATTGATTGATTGATTGATTGATTTAAAAGAAAAAACCTCCATACCTTAGGGAGATCCAGCCAATTCCTGAGTCCTGAGATATCCTCAGGATCTTTCCTGTTTCTTCAGTGTCCTTGGCTTCTTTTTGGTGGCTATGTTGTCATCAGCAGCTCCTGTTTCCTTGGCTCCAATTTTGCACATACTTCAAAACTTTCCTCTATGCTTTTTTGCTTACAACTCTCACGAGGGGGGCGGGGGGCGGCCATCTGTCTGAATGCAGGGCTGCTGCAAAATTTCCTCCACTAAAATTTTTAGTGTATCACTTTTAAATTTAGCCTCATAAGTCCCAGGGCTTGCTTAAAATGCAAGTTCTCTGTCACAGTTTAAAATGCATGCCATTAGTCCAGTTTCTGGCGTTGTTTTTACTCCTGTCAGAAACATCCCCAGCAGTCTTCCTATCCCCTCCCTATCAGCATTCTAGGTATTTACACTCACAACAGACTCACTGGCTAAATTATGGCTCAAGTACCTAGGACCCCCTAGGGGGCTTTTTGAAATGTTCACAAACCAATTCTTACCAGGTTTTGGTGGCGCACGCCTTTAATCCCAGCACTTGGGAGGCAGAGGCAGGCGAATTTCTGAGTTCGAGGACAGCCTGGTCTACAGAGTGAGTTCCAGGACAGCCAGGACTATACAGAGAAACCCTGTCTCGAAAAAAAAACAAAAAATAAAATAAAACCAATTCTTAAAAGTTTCTACATGGTCAGATTAGCCACAGATCTGACCCTACTTCTTCATATCAAGTACTTTTTTATTACTTAGACTTTCATCTCCTGACAAATACCTGAGGGGAATAACTTGAAAGGCAAAAGTTATATATTCTGACTTACAGTTCCAGTTCATCTTCTTAGAAAGGGTGTGTCAGAGCAGAGCAGGTCATATCATGGTGCCAAGGAAACTGGAAAATAATGCCTACGCTGGCAATCTTTTCCTCTTCTTGTTTTACCTGAGTCCCCAGCCTGTGGAAGAGTGCCATTCACATTTATGGGAGGCCTCCCCTGCTTAGTAACTTTGTGAAAATGTCCATATAGAGACAAGCAATGTGTCTTTTTCCAGTCCAGTCAAGTTGACAATAGACAGGCAGAGGCAGGTGAATCTCTGTAAGTTTGAAGCCAGCCTGGTCTACACAGCAAGTTCTAGGACAGCCAGAGCTACATCGTGAGACCCTATCTCAGAAAAAAAAGAAAAAATAAATAAAAATTTTACAAAAAAATAGCATATATAATAAAAGCTGGGAATTAAGACACCTGAGTAGAGCCAAAAGTTTTAAAGGCTGTGGATATAGAAACATTGCATTTTATGACCTTCTGAAACAGCAACCTGTCAATCTCACCAGGACTCTGGTTGGAACCCTACTGTACATAAGTCTGGGGTTCAAGTTTCTACCATTCTTCAGACTGTAACTCATGAGCTAAGCATAATATAGGATGTTTTATGAAACGCAATTTAGGAATAGTGAAACCACAAGGATCCCAAGCTGAAGCAAAATGCAGAACTACTCTGTGGACAAAGCAGCATACCCAGAGACTCCCCCAGAGAGGGGAATGGGGAGGTGGGTGTCCTGTGAAGTCAAGCAATCCAACTTAAAAACAACAGCAAACCCATAGATGCCACAGATGGAAGCAAACCAGTCTTAGGAGCAATTAGCAGATACACAGGCAAGAGAGAAATGATTAAGTGGCTAAATGAATAGCCTCTGTAGTGGTAAAACAAGGTTAAACAATAGAGCAGACATAAAATTTCATTTGAAGGATCATGGTGGAGAATTTTCAGATATTCCAAATGTCTGTATCATCAGCATAGTTAGATTTATATTTGCTTACAAAAGAAAAAAGTAGCTTTTCTGTTTTCTAGGAAATTTTTATTACAAAAGCTTTTTGTATTTAACTCGCTGATTATATGCTTGCCAGTCTTTAGTGGTGGTGGGACTAGTATTTTGGTACTGGGAATTGAACCTAGAGCCTCCCATTTGCCAGGAAAGCACTTTACCACTGAAGTATATTGCCAGCCTTAGTATTTAATTGTAAAAGTAATAAAAGTGGAGTGTGATGGTGTGTACCTGAAATCCCAGCACATAGAGGGTTGAGGCAGATGGATAAGCTTTAAGGCCAAACTGGGCTACATAGCAAGATTTTGTAACAGAAACGCAACAAGAGCTCACCAGATCACGATATCTGTTGACCTCTGGGTTGGATCCTCAGAGTTCCACATGATAGAAAGAGATTGTCCTGTGCCCTTCACACACATGCTATAATGTACACAGAGAAAATATGTTTAGCTATAATTTTTAAATGTTTGGAAATAGAACAAGGGCAGAGGAGTTGGCTCTTTTGAGAAAAACAGTTGTCACACTGATGTGACAATATGAGCTGAATTCTGGGAGCCCTTATAAATCCAGGTGTGGTATCATGCACCTATCATCCAAAGGATTATAGGAAATACGAGGAAGCAGGAGAATCCCCAGAAGCTTGTGAGCAATGGCAACTACAAAGAGCCCCTATCTCAAACAAGGTAGCTCACTTGTGTTCTCTCCCTCTTCCCTCCCTTCCTTCTTTCCCTTCACTTCCTATCCCTCTGTCTCTCTTCACACCTCTCTCTCCCCCATCTTACACACACACAAAGTAATTCAACAAAGATCATTTAGAAATTTCCACAGATATTTTAAATTTATCTATTATCAAAATATACAATGTATAATTATATATCCATATGTAATCTATCACATATATAAATATATAGTAATGCCTATAGATAGCATATTATATATAAAATATATAATATATATAACTCAAAATTCTATGACACATTTCTGGTCAAGGTTGTTTGTAGGTATTATTTTTATCATTACATAAAACTGCCACACACACACAGTGACCCGCCATAATAGTAGAAGAGTTTAATCATTTGATGGTAGCAGTAAGGTTTGTGTATACCCATGTGCAACTTGTTTCTTTGAGGGAAAAAAGTGGTATTATTATCTATTAAAAATGCTATCTATTATCTTTGCAGGAAGTGGGAAATATGAGTAATCCAGGGATTCAGAATCCTTTGTGTTTTCCCTTCACCCCCACTCATGATCAGGATCTTCCCAGGATTCTCAGGAAATGTAGCATCCCTACAGTTAGTCACCTGCCTCCTGAGAAACCACTGTGCTTTTAGAAGACAACAGCTTTTCTTTTTGTTTAATAAAAACCCATTTTTTCCGACCACTGGATAGAACTTCATAACCAGAGAGCTGTTCTCTCAGGCTGTGACTTATGATTTAGAAGGATCAAATGTAGGACATGACAGAGATGTATTATGATAGTTTGCAGTGACTTACTCCTGTCATCTGCACATTCATGTATCTACCTACTTGCAAATACTAATAGTTTGATAGGATGGACTTTTCAGTAAAGTTGTCATTACTGAGACCACAAGATTACCGTGGACCAGTCAGTCAGGACACAAAACAATTGCCTAAAGAAAAGATCCTTTCTTGATCAACAAGAACACTTTATGCGCAGTTTACTGTGGAATAACACAGAAATGTTAATGATAATGGCCACAAAAACAGTGAACAGTAGAGTGCTGTGTGCTCTCGGCAGTCTACTTCTATTCTTAACAGAAAGCCTACACCTCTGCTCAGAATTGTGTCAGAGTAAATGCATTTAGCAGAAACCTTAGGAGGATTTTTTTTCCCTTAATCCAAACTGTACTCCTGGTTTAGGGTTAGCGGAGAAATAAATGTCTTTGCAGTTCTTCATTCTACACCATGTAAAGCTATCTGTAAATTATCAACTGTTCTCTCTGGCTGCCACACATAGTTTATTTTGTGGAAAGCTCAGTGGAGTCCTTCAGATTAAAGAGTTTGTTACATTCAAAGTTTTGAATCTTGTCAGCGGTTTTATTTTGTCTGCATTTAACAGATGTAAAATGACATTGAGACTATTGTTGGTTTGTATTCTGTTGTGTTGGCATCTACTGGGTTCTTTTGTGGTGAGTTATTTCTGTTGACTAAGACTGACTAGATCCTAAGTAGGAAACATTAGTTAGACCTGCATGATGGTTAGGTTTTCCTTTGGATTTCCTCAGAAACAACAGCTCAGTAACTGGGTGGTATCTGAATTTAGAACCAATCAGTTGCTTCTGTGAGATAGTAAACACAAACAATTGCCTTAAGAGAAGATCCTTTTATTTAGGAGAAAAGAAGGTAAATAAAGAGTTTGAACAATAAAGTCCATTCTCGATCAACAAGAACACTTTGTTTCACTCTGTTTGCCAGTGTTCTTATAAAAACTGCTGTTAGGAGCAGTTAGCCAAAGTAGCTTAGCTCTTTCCTGTGGCTTTTGTCTCATCCTGAACATCAGCACTGTGGTTGTTAACACTGGCTACTAAGAACAAGAACGTCTCACATGGTTTTTGCATACAAGTACTATCAGTCCAGACCAGACAGCGCCTGAAAGTCCCCAGTGATTTTAAACAAGAAGTTGCAAAAAAAATTCTGGAGCATGTGTTTCTGAGTTGCTGTTAGTTCCATGGGTTGGTTGGATTTTGTGTGGTTGGTTGGTTTGGCTTCGTTTCTGGGGGTGTTTCTTTTCTTCTTGTTAGAATTAGTTTTCCATTTTCCCATAGGAGGAAAATGTTTCTATTTGTTCTTAAAGGCTGTGTGTCCTTAAAAAGGATCAATTTTTTTCCACATATATTTTTTCCTGCTAGTAGACAAAACAGTGCACTAAAGTTCTTTAATATTCCTTACTTCAAAAGTCTGGCTGCATATGATAGTTTTCCAGCTGAAGAAAATGCATAGTATGTAATGTTTCCCCCAGAGATCTATCATGAATGATATGACAAAAAAAAAATCATTCCCAGGCATACAAATTTGTTCCATTTTCTTTTGTTAGATGTTCCCATGTAAGGGGAGGGAAGAGGGGATAAATAAATTGATGGGTGGATGCAGACTAAGCTATTGGCTTTTAATTTCATAGAAATGTGGCCAGGCAATGGTGGCGCAAGCCTTTAATCCCAGCACTTGGGAGGCAGAGGCAGGCAGATTTCTGAGTTCGAGGCCAGCCTGGTCTGCAGAGTGAGTTCCAGGACTACACAGATAAACCCTGTCTCAAAAAACCAAAAAAAAAAAAAAAAAAAAAAA
>NW_021604712.1:0-39677 GCF_004785775.1 Grammomys surdaster | reverse complement strand
AGAAAAGGTTTAGTATAGATTTAAGCACAGCCACTGAGTGAGAAAAGTACTTAGACAAAGGACAGTCTACAGCCAAGTGTGGGTTCCAGCTTCTCAGGAGAGCCCAGATAGATTTTCTTCTGTCTTCCTAACAATGTGGTATGGTTTGTAGCAGTGCACTTACCTTCATGTCTTGTGTTTTTAATTGTCTATTTGAAAACAGATGATACAGTTTTAAATTTTCATGACTCTGGCTGGTGTCCCTGGAGCGAGCCGTTTTTAATTCACTCACACCTAGCACTAAAACTGTCCTATGCCGTTGAGTCCAGGGCCACTTGGTGGTAAACAGATAGCCATGTGAACTGTTTATCACTTCGACTTGAGGCTGTAATCCTGGACATAATAAAAATTTCAGCTAGGTTGTGGGTTTGAAGACAGTTAACTGAAAACATGAATTTCTGTGAAAAGTTCTACTGGAAGCACATTCAAGTTGTTATTTCCACTTTTGTATCTCATGAAGTAGAATTGTTCTTAGATCTCAAACAGTGGCCCAAGAACCTGAGAACTGCCAAAGTCTGTTCAAAAGTAACAGTGCCCCCCTCCCCCCCCCCCAAAAAAAGTAGCACTTAACCTTCTGAGGGCTGTTGAATCTAGGTGGAAAGGAACAGAAGGGGCCCAACTTGGAAACAGTTTTGGTCAAAACTATTTTGGTTTGTCACATTTACAGATCAGAATTAGTGCCAAGTTCTCAAACCGGTATCCTCCCCGGATATGACAGTCAGAGTAAAACAAAAGAAAGGATGCATTTTGTAACTGTGATACTGAAATTAGTATTTCATATAATATATTGCAAATGTGGTAAATTACTATTTTCAAAGGATAAGGGAATCTAAGGAGCTTTGGGGAGTAATAAAGTTTGATACACTGGTGTTTTTATGTAATAGCTATTAACACAGATAGTATACATGGACAATGTAATAGCAATAGGAATTTGTTGGACCCCAACTTAAAGTATAGAAATATAGCTCAGTGGTAGAGTGATTGCCTGGACTGAGTGAGGCTCTAGATTTGACTTTCATCACCACAGTAAAGGAAGAAAACGTTTGTGTAACATTTTGACACAGTACTTTATCCTTCATTTTTAAAGAAATACACCTTCACAGTTAAAATTGAATTTTTTCCCTTATGCAAGTCTTCCTTCTTCCCTCCAAATAAGCATTTATGTAATCTGTGGCTTATAAGTCCCTCATATGAACAAAATTTAATAGTAATGGTTTGTTTACTGTTATTGTGCATATCAGTTTGCAATTTGCTTTATTCTCCCTAGTGTTCTATTGTAGAGAATTGAAATACTGAGCACGTAGACATAGATACTGGCATTTAGCTCATGTGTGGTACTTTCTTACATATTCAAGCTGTTCTGCTTCTTAGGATATGGAGTTATTTTCACTTTGTCTCCGACAGTGCCACAAGGGCATCCTTGGGACCTTGTGTATGGCACTAGACTCAGTGCTAATTCATAAAATTGGCATACACTGAACCTCATTAGCTGTTGTTAAATGACTTTCTAAAATAATTGTATCAATTTTAGATAATTAGTTTCTTCATTCCCATATCTTCACAGAACTTATAATGAGGAATGTGGTTTTTTGTTTTGTAGATGTGGAAACCAAGGCTTGAGGAGAAGGAACTTATTCTGGGCTCATGGTGGTAACCAGAATTAAATCTAAATTAAAGTTAGTTTGCCTGCTATGTGTCCTGTTCTCTTTTGTGTTAATAAGTTGACACCATAACTTTCTAATATAGTCAGGAAGATTATGTCAGGGTATTTGGCTTCGACAAATGGGCTGTGGATCTGCACGTACATAGACATTTGAATAATCATGATCCAGGTACTTCACTAGAGAGGACAAGATCCTCAGATCAGGAGAAAAAACTCACAAAATCCCAGTGGCGTGTACTGCTAGTGTTCAGGAAGAGACGTGTGACCCAAGCAGCCATTGCAAAAACAACTACTGCAGAAGAAATGGGGAAGGCTTTCAGGAGCTAGGTTTCCTGCAGTCTCCTTCATAGCAGCAAGTTCCTCTTAACCCACAGTCCATAAGTCCAGGCCTCCAAGTCCAAGAGCATCTTCACCTTGTTGGCTAGAACCAGGTCTGTGGTACTCCCTGAGGCAGCCGTCCCTAGTGAAATGCTGTCTGATTTCCTGAGTAAGCCTTTCCCAGGAGACACACGCCTCTTTAGCTGTCCCCAAAGACAGATCTTTTGCTTGTTTGTGCTTTGCCTCTGGCCTCTTGGCACAACATGTTTTTATGACTTCATTGCAGCAGGAAGAGCTGATGACCTTTCTGAGGCACAGAGTGCATGGTTTACATCAGTGGCCCTTGTAGGCCACGGGAATAGAAAACTAAAAATACGTTTAGATAAATTGTGTCATTGCTAAATTTGAATCCGGTTTGTCTCAAGAAATCCCCCATATTCTCCTGAGTCAGGGTTCCCAGGGGTGCTTTGGGAGAGTTGTAGTTACCTTTGTTACATGGCTTCTCACTCAGGGAGTTGAGTAGAAAAGCTCAGGATAGTTGAGACCTCAAGAAAGACATAAGCTGGTAGATCTTCAGGTCTTTGTCCTGAAAATTTAACAGCTCCTTTTAGCATCTTGATAAATTCTCTTAGGATTTAAACGTGACATTTTTTATTATTTTTTTCATCTTTTGAAATTAAAATTACATCATTTCCTTTTTCGCTTTCCAACCTCCTAACTCTTTCACATACCCTTCCTTATTCAAATTCATGGCCTCTTTTCTCAATAATTGTTCTTAAAGATGTACCTGCATGCCTGCTCAGTAATGTTAGTTGTATGTATGCTTTCATGGTTGAACAGTAGGCAGGTATTGGTTAACCAGTCGATATGCTCTTCCTTAGTTCTCAGCATTCCTTAGTTACCTATAGTTTTTGTATAGGGTTGAATCCTCCATGGTCTTTCCCTGTCTACATTATCTTGTCTGTTGTTGTTGTCCTTGTTCAACATGTGTCTAGAAAGTTATGTTGGTGAGATTTTTATGAGTGTATCTTCTGACATCCTAGGAGACACGGTCTCTGGCAAATTCTCTGATCTTCAGACTATTAGAATCTTTCACCCATCTTGGGCAATGTGCCTTTGCCTTAGGTGTGGGAGTTGTTTTGTAAATGTATCCATTGGAACTGAGCTCCACAACTCTGTATTTTGATTGGCTATAGTTTTCTGTAATGACCTTTGGCTTATCTATGAGTGTACAGACAAATATTTAGAACATAGTTAGGGATTTTGCTTGTTTTAGTGAAGTGAGTGGTGGTTGTAGACTCTCCCCCAAGATCCATGACTTCACTAGCTGTAATTGGCTAGGTTTTTATCTTGGTGAGTGGGTCTTAAGTCCAAATGTGAACTGTTGGTTACTTCTACTACTTGTGTGCCACTATGTCCCCTTAGGATTATCATACTTTGCTGGTCATTGTGGTTCATAGGCACCATAGCTTGGTGGAACTGTTGGATGCTTTGTTCCTTTGGATGCTTTCATAGTCTCTTCTGATACCTCCTCCTGAGAGAGGAGATTTACAGGTTAGTTCAGCTCAAGGTTTTCTGGGCCCTCTAGATGTCCTCTTGATGGAAGACATTTAAATTTTAGTTTTGATAGCCTCTCAGGCTTCCTGTCTAATAAATCACTGATTCTTTTGGTTACTCACAAACATACCTACTTTCTAATAAAGAACTATAAAATGTGCTGTTGGTTACTGGTACTCCGTGTGTGTGTGTGTGTGTGTGTGTGTGTGTGTGTGTGTGTGTCCTCCTTGAAGCAGTAGAATCAGAATCAGAATCCAGGCCCTATTAGTTTTCTTGTTGTGACCTTCCCTTATGCTTCCTTTCTAGGTTGTGGTGCCTTTGTCCACAAAGGCTGCAGAGAAAATCTAGCATCCTGTGCAAAGGTCAAAATGAAGGTAAGATATTTCTAGCTGTTAGAATACTCAAAATCCAGTGATTTAAAAATACCAAAATCAGTTGGCCATGGTGGTGCACACTTTTAGTCTCAGCACTTGGGAGACAGAGGCAGGCAGATTTCTTTGGGCAAGGTCAGCCTGGTCTACAGAGTAAGTTCCAGGACAGCCAGGGCTACACGGAGAAATTCTTTCTCAAAAAACAAAGCAGAGAAAAGCAGAATCCCCATGTTAGAATGTAGATTGTAGTAGGCTTTGTTTGTTTGTTTGTTTGTTTGTTTTGTTCGTTTTAATCATTTGGTGACAAATTTGATAGCAAATTAATCTAAACATAGTTGTTCATAAAAATGTTCAGTCACCTTCTTGATTACCACACTCAAGAATTTGAGACTTTGAATAAAGAAAATACTAAGCTAGAGACTCAGTCTTATAACCCAGCACTTGGTTTGATGTTAGCCAATTTATCAGTGAAACCCTTTCTCAAAAGAATTTTTAAATGGAATTGTTTTAGAACTTTGATATGTTAAACATTTCTCTGTGTTTCTGTTTAAGTGATTGTCTTAACTAGCTCTGCAAATACCCTCTGCTCCTGGACTCTCTAGCTTCCCCATCTAGAAGCTTGAGGGGCGACAGGTGGAAAGCAGAGGCTTTTGATATGTGATGGAGAGGGGGAGGGCCTCCTTCAGTTAGAACCAACCTACCTGGTCTTTTCTCCAAAGGTACATAGTAGATAGCAGAGATGACATAATGCAAGGATGGGAAGTGCCAATATTGGTGCTGTATGAGTATGAAAGCTTCCCTTTTGGGTAGCCTGTGTGACTGTCACTGTTGTCAACCACGCATGAAATATATTTCTTCCTCAGAGAACTTCGGGTATGTCTGCATGGATGCCCATCAGTAACCACATTACTTAGTGCAGCCGTCTCAGTCCTGGGTGTTTATCACCATCTCAAGAATCTTACTCAAAGAAATGTACTGCTATAACCTCTCCCCCAAAAGGATGTCTGATTCTGTAGTGGACTGAGGAGTTCCCAAATGATACTGGTCATCATCAGACCTCACTTTGGACCATGCTGGACTAGTATGAAAATAGCTAACTTCTGTGTCTGGGTCTTCTCAGCTCAGTGATGTATATTTTGACTCATGCTGTACTTTAAGATTAGTTTATGCAAAGACTTAAAAATTATACCAATTCGATTTCTCTTTTCTCCTCCAAAACTGGAAGCTCCTACAACCCTCAGCTCATGGGTGCTACCTGTCACCCAGCTCTCCCAGCTCCCTCATCCTGCTCTCTTTCCATTTCCCATAGTGTTTAGAATCTTCTGGAACTACATTTTTCTGTCTTTTTTTTTTTAAGTGATTTTTATTCTACCCTCACTAGAACATAAGCAGGAAGGCAGGAATCTTTGATGGATCAGTACAGTAGACTGAGTACCTAGGACAGTATCTGGTACATGGTAGAATCTTAAAATTGGAAAGACTGGATAGTGAAGAACAGTCAGTGGGTGCTCAGTGCTGCTGTTAGAATGGGAAATGCATCCCGGGTGCCCACTGGTTCTAGCACCTCCCTTCCACTCCAGTAAGACTGTGCGTGCATGGGGTTCTGTACAACAGTGACTGCACAGAGAATGGCATCTCTTCTGTCTATCATTATAATCTATATGGAAGCATTCATTTTCAGTTGGAAGTGATCTATTTCCTCTTAGTGATTTGTTTCACAGCAAATGCTTCAGTTAGTAATTTGTCAAAGTATTTTTGTGCTTGCTCCCATGAAATTTAACTAAAATTAGCATTCTACCTAAGAATGTAACACTTTACAAATGCTAGTCATCAAAGAAGCAAATGAACAGGGCACAGATGATTCTCTTTAGTAACTGACAGTACAGTGGAGATACGAACAGGTAATTTCTACAAGCCAGAAAAGGCTTAGTAGACAGTTTTGATACCTGTAGCAAAGAGAAAGTACTCAGCTCAGATCATCTGGAAATGGAAGAATGCTATGCTGACACAAATGACCAAAAAACATTCCTGGGATGGGGCTGGGGACACACCTAAGCACTTATCTGCAGTGCTTGGTGAACCCAAAGGATGGCAAGCGAGGCTGGACATAGCCCAGCACAATGTTGTCTTTTTACTCCAGGCTTCTGGAGACTTGATGGAGGATGAGTTTACAGTGTGATCTGCATCTATTTACCTTCTCTTCTTTTTAGCAGCCAAAAGGGAGCCTCCAGGCCCACGATACATCATCGCTGCCCACGGTCATCATGAGAAACAAGTGTAAGTAGCTCAGTACACCTCTCAGAAGTGTACTCAGATGTTTCGTCCTATACTTACTTGATGCTTTTGCTTGCTTGTCATTCTTAGTCAGGATTGATGAAGCTAGCCTAAGCTGCCTAACAAGATCCTATTTTGTAGTGTAATAGGCTACCAATTTATCCTGCCACATTTAATGACCAACAACTTGCATTACACCATCAAATCCTCCTCGAAGGTATCTGTCATAGTGTGTGCATCAGCTGAGAGGTGGGCTGGAGTTCATCTATGTGAGCAAGTTACTCCTGTTCTTCAGCACCAGAGAAAATGGTTGATTTTAGTACCGCACAGCAGTGTGACTCAAATGAGATCTTACTGGTTAAACTTAATATAGCCCATGAAATTATATACATGATTCTTTTGTGATTTTCTTTCCCGGGGTTCTCAAATGTTATGAGTAAATTCTATTCAGTCACTCACACTTTTTTTAAAAAAGAACTGTATGGGGGCCTAGGAAAGTGACTCAGGCAGGTGAAGGTATCTGCTGCCAGGCCTGACTAGCTGAGTTCATTCCCTAGGACTGACATTGCAAAAAAAGAACCAACATCTACAAGTTGTCTCACACACACACACACACACACACACACACACACACACACACAATTTTTTAATTTAAAACACTATTTTAAGTTGGATAAGAATGCTGAGAAGATAAAAGAGTTTGCCTCCAAGCCTAGCAAAGTCTCCAGAACCTGTATGGTGGAGGAGAAAACCAGCTCCTACAGGTTGTCTTGTGGGCTTCCACATGGAATCTGTGGCATATGTGTGTACGCATGCATACAGAATAAATCTTAAAATCTAAAAACAAACCAAAACTAATGTTTATCATCTTGTATAAGATTTCCCTTTAAGTTGACAGTTATTTCGGTGTAGTATATTTAATGCACAGCCTTCTGATCTGCTATATCTATAGTCATATATATCTTTGAAAAAAAATCTGTTGATTTGTACATTGACACATTAAATTATGACATCACACATTAAATGATGACTTGCACTTTTCTATTATTTCTTCACTCTGTCATTTTCAGAGTTATTGTAAGCTGTTGTTTCAGACTGCTGCATGATATATTTCATGAGCATACATTGTGTTTTAATTACTTCCAACAACTACCATAAACAATGCAGTAGTAATTATCCATGAGTTGGCTTCATGGGAACCTGTGTGATACATTACCAAAGGCAGTGCTTTCAGCATATAGCTGAAGAATCAATACGTGTGCAGATTGTGTGGCATATGTATGTAATCCTAGGTCTGGGGAGCAGAAACATGCAGATACCAGAGCTTGCTAGCTCTTCCAGACTAGCCAAATGGTGAACTACAGGTTCAGCAATGAACACTCTCTCAAAAAAAAAAAAAAAGATTAGAGAAGCTACTGAGAAAGACATCCCAACATGGACTGTCACGGGCAGACACACATATACATACAAGAGCAGAGTTGTGCATTCAGATTGCATGTTTGGATCTTCTGTAACCTTTAGGTACACGTTGTTCTTTAGGACTTTTAGGGCTATGCATAGCATTCTAGTTCTTCTCATTGCTAGCTCTTGGGTGTGTGTGTGTGTGTGTGTGTGTGTGTGTGTGTGTGTGTGTCCCCTCCTTCTACTTGCTTCTTCCTCTTTCTCCTTTTTGTACTAATGCTACATACTTATTTTTCTCTTCATTCATTTGACTCTTCCCATTAGAATATCTGTTTTCCTTCTAACTTGTCTGCATTCTCACTGTAGTCTAAGAGCTACTGTTTCTTCCTCTAACATTTTATGTACTCACTGATCACCTTTCTGAAACTCTTAGGATATGCTGTGGACAACCCTTAAGCATGTTCTACAGGAAACCCTCGTCTTTCACTCCCTTTGTGCTCCCTGCAGCAAGGCCAGTCATATTGTAGCATACCCTGTTCCTGGTCTTCTAGTGTCTAAATAGAATTTGAATTAGAAATTAATTATTGTGTTATTATTTATTAAAGGTATCCTAGAGTGTTGTAAAAATTATACAAGTCCCCATATCTTCTTTCCCTTAGCCCTTGACCCTCCCAGGGATAAACATATACAAAAACTTATATCTGTGACAGGAGCTCATTTACCAAGGAAAAATAATTTAGTGTTCACATTGCCACTATAGTCATTTTAGAATAGAGCTCCACTTTCTTCTTTGATCATGTTAAGGAAAATCATGAGAATCAATAACTGTATGATATTAAACAGGTATTAATTTCTCTCTATCCATAAACTCAAGACGTTGATCAAAGTGCCTGCTTTCAAATAATGAACAGAGGCTGAGGAGATAACTCAGTGATTAGGAGCACTTGCCGCTCTTCCAGAGGAAGAGTTTCCAGAGCTTCAACCTAAGTGGTGGCCTGTGCTTTTAATCCCAGCACTTGGAGGGATCTCTGAGTTCACGGACAGCCAAGGCTACACAGAAAGAGCTAATGCACTTAAAGCATTTTATGTCTTTGTGGCTTCTCTGAGATAAGTCAGCTCTAGGATTCTGGGGCTTGGAAAGGTGATGCTTCAGTTAATATCCTCTCTTCCCTTGCAGCTTCACAGCCCAAGGAGCGCCCTAGGTCTGCAGTCCTCTTGGCTGATGAGGCCACTGCTGTACCAATGTTTACTAACAGACGGTCTCAGCAGAGTGTCTCCCTCTCTAAAAGTGTCTCCATACAAAACATCACCGGGTAAGTGGGTTTAAAGAGTTCATCATTGACATCTGGATGACAAGAACATAGTAATCACTTCATTTGACCCGGGGGAGGGGGGGAAGGGGGAGGGAGAGGGAGGGAGGAGAGGGAGAGGAGAGGGAGAGGGAGGGAGAGAGGGAGGGAGGAGAGGGAGAGGGAGGGAGAGAGGGAGGGAGGAGAGGGAAAGGGAGAGGGAGGGAGATCCTGAGACGTCACACTTTTGTAGTATTCAGATGAGATGAGCCTGGATGTACTTCTTTTTAAATCTGCTGTCTGTCCCTAACTCTGAAGTCAATTTATCATGGTTGTGAATTCTGGGCTATCAGCTCTAATTAGGTTCCTTTTCGCTCATTTGCATTGAGTTTCATTTCTAGCCTCTTCAAACATTGCAGAGGCCATGTTCAGCATTGGCTGTCAGGTTATTAGCAAAGGGCAGATTGGGATGCCGTTTGCTGTTTAGGCTAAAGTGCCCCCATTCATCAAGTATGTGTCATCAAAAAATGTAGTACTTGACAACTCTTAAATATCTTCTGATTCAGACTGAATGCAAAGTCTGCTTTTGTTTGTGCTGTGACACCTCTATGTTAGCTGAAGTCTCCTCAAAACAAACATTTCAAACAGTCTTCTTTGCCTCTATTTTCATGATCTGTAAAAGTCTTCTTTTCGAAGTTGTGGTGTTGTCAAAACTCATTGACACTGTGACTTTAAAACAGAGTTTTACACTTGCTGATGTGTCATAGAACAAACATTTACTTGGTACTGTGATAGCTTATGAGTTGAGAAAAGACAAAGAATATCATTTATTCCAATTTTTTTAAAGAATTATTTATTTATTTTATGTATGTGAGTACACTGAAGCTGTCTTCAGACACACCAGAAGAGGGCATCAGATCCCATTACAGATGGTTGTGAGCCACAATCTGGTTTCTGGGAATTGAACTCAGGATGCCTGGAAGAGCAGTCAGTGCTCTTAACTGCTGAGCCATCTCACCAGCCCTAGTACTCCAATTTTTAAGAAAAGTGTGTTTGTTTGTGTTTTTAAAAGGGGAGAAAAGTAATTATGTAATATTTCTATGGGTCTTTTGCCCACAAACCATGTCTATGCACCATGTGCATGTCTGGTGCCTGTGGAGGCTAGAAAAGGGTATTGGATCCCCTGTACCTTTTGAGCCTTAAAAGTTGTGCTAAGGTTGGGTTTGCAATGATTCTAAACTTTTTAATAATTCTTCATTTTGCTCTGAACCTGAGTAATTTGTCTTGAGTTATAGAACCTACAGCTAACTGTCATTTTAGAGTTTTTTAGAGATTCACATAAGAATGTGTGCCAGTTTATCAGAACTTATTTGACAGTGTATCTTTCTTTTTGTCTTTAGAGTTGGCAATGATGAGAACATGTCAAACACCTGGAAATTTCTGTCTCATTCAACAGACTCACTGAATAAAATCTGCAAGGTCAATGAGTCAACAGAATCCCTTACTGATGAGGGTAAGAGGAAACTTTGTCCCTTATTACTAAATGTCTATAAAGATTCAGTGTATCTCCTAGCATACTGTTACAAAATAACAGTGCCTGCTCTCCCCCACCCCAACAAGAGTCTCTAAATTGCCTGTAAAGCATCACACCCAGCATATGCATTGGCAGTCACACCTGTCCTATTGTTGGCTGTCCATTGAAGGAAACCCTGATACTAATGTAGACGCACTCTAGTGCAGACGCTTTTCTTCCCCTAGACTCTATACACATTCAGGTCTGTTCTGTGTCTGTACAATTGTGAGCCTACTCAGATAAATGTTGCCGCTTGTAAAGACAGCAGGACTTCAAGTCTCAACTTCACAAAGGAACTGTTTCAGCCTTGTTTGATTGACCTGATATTTATCATTCCTAACTTGACACTGGTCCTGTCTAGTATGAGGTGTATTCTCTTTGAGGATCTTCTACACTAATACAGAGTTGGTCTTATGAACTCATGTATCACCTAGAGGAAAATCCAGAATTTTAGAGATCAGAAACTCAAGATCCTGAGGTTGGTTTTTTGTTTGTTTGTTTGTATTTTGAGGAGTAGGTACAGACATGAATGAAGGACAGCTGATGGGAGATTTTGAAAGCGATTCTAAACAGCTAGAAGCAGAGTCATGGAGCCGGACAGTGGACAGCAGGTTCCTTAAACAGCAGAAGAAAGATGTGGTCAAGCGGCAGGAAGTGATTTACGGTGAGATGCTTCATTGGTTTGCCTGTATTTGGTCTACACTATCCAGCTTGTATGCCAGTGAGGGTTATCGAGAGGCAGAGAAACCATTCTCTATTGCAGGGAGAGAACTTGAAAAGGAGTTGCACTTTCCAGCATGTTTAATTGCTGATTGTTGGCCTATGGAAAATAAATTTTCCATATGCAGCATCATAGAGGTTTTCATTAAAAGCACTGAGGTGTGGAGACATGATACAGCTCATGTCCTTGTGTCCGTTTGCCCTATGGAGCCCCATTCTGCTCCTCTCTCATTCCAGTCAGTAGTTTGTTTATTATATATATCCTTGGTTATACAGCAGTCCCAAAAAGAGCTGTTTTCTTTAAAAAAAAAAAACAAAACAAAACAAAACTCAGTTCTTGAGCTACACTGGAAAGGTGAGATAGCAGTTGTTACTAGGAAGCAGGAACACAGTAAATGAAGGGAATGGAGTCTAATGAACACTTGCTTGAAAACCATAAAAAGACTGTCCAAATTCAATGGTCTATCATCAGATGATGAGGTCAGGTTAGGTCAATAGCAGAACAGTGATAGACCAGCTTGGGGAAGACAATTGTTTGCTCAGCTTCAACGTTTCCGTTGGACACTAAGCTAACCTTATGAGCTTAGCTTGTGATCTCTGAAAGACCCTTCATCTCTCTTCTCGTAGAGTTGATGCAGACAGAGTTACATCACATCCGCACACTCAAGATCATGAGTGATGTGTACAGCCGGGGCATGATGACAGATCTGCTCTTTGAGCAGCAGATGGTGGAGAAGCTGTTCCCCTGTTTGGATGAACTGATCAGCATCCACAGCCAGTTCTTTCAGAGAATCCTTGAGCGGAAGAAGGAGTCTCTGGTGGATAAAAGTGAAAAGAACTTTCTCATCAAGAGGATAGGGGATGTGCTTGTCGGTCAGGTGAGCAGCGGGAAGGTCTTGGGTTCTTCTCATGCTGACGGGTAGCAGAGAAGCTTTGTAATTCTGGATCCCTACTCGTATCTCAGCTCTACTGTTTTTCTTTTAGACTTAGCAAATTGAGTTAAGCAAACCCTCAATTTTCTTTTCTGTAAAATAAAGAAAACATGGTTTCTGTGCTTATACTACTTTTTAGAAAGTTAAGTGCATACATAATGAAGTATGTAGTAAAAGGTTTGTCTTTCTTCAATGCCATACAATCATCAGAAACAGTACTATTTCAGAAATAAAAGGATATTTGTTAGAAGTCCTCAGCTTTCCCTGTGGATAATCTGAAAAGGATCTCGTCTGTCTTCAGACCACCTGAAGCTTAAGCAACTGATCAATATGCTATTTGAAACACTTTATAAAGTGTGTTACCTTTTTCAGAAAGTGATTTGATTTTAGTCCAGCTTCAAAGAAACTCAACAAAAAAAGTATTGCTTTATTTTTCAATGTATATCATATCAATGCAGCCTTTGATGTTTATTTTTAAGATGTCTTCAGAAAAGGAAATGTCGCTAGTCCACATTAACAGATAAGAATATCACATACATGTGACTAGATCTTTCTCTGTCCCTCACCAAATCAGTGCTATGTAGATGCAGAGGCATAATTCCTGGAACAGCCAAATGAGAAGTGAATTGGGCTGGGGCAGTACCAGGGATTGAACCAAGGGATTCTCATACATGGTAGATCAGTACCCCAGCACTGAGCTACATCACCAGCCCCGTGTTTGCTTTTATTCTGAGGTTGTCTCAACCTCCCAAGAAACTGGGATTACAGGTTTGGCTGAGAACTAGAAATCCTGTTCTCTAGTATCCTTCAGTCCATAGTCCTCATTTGATAATTTTATTAGTATATTCATTCTAAAAGGATTTGCTGCCTATTAAATGTCAGGGGTAGAACTGTACAGCTGAATATTACATAGATTTCTACCTTAAAGAAATCTGTAAAAATAGTCATGATGCAAATAAATGTCTGTTCCATGTGAGATATTTGCATTTGGCAAATGCAGATTGAATAGTCTTGTTCAACAGTTAACCTACTATGAGGCCCTACAAATGAAGAACCATCTTCTCCAACATAGTCTGTTTCTTTCTGCCTTCAGGACTGCATAGGTATCTTGACTTGTATTATTGTGTGTAGTTCCTAGTACTTGTACACACCCGTAGTAAGATTGTTAATGATAGACTGAAGCTTCAGACCTGTGGTACTCATTTGTTCTGCACGATACAATTGGACACAGCCTTTTAGGGCACTTGCCTTGTGATAATAATTCTACTTCTGCCTCTCCACTGTGAGGGAAGAAACCTACATGAGAAATTGCAAGTCTCTTGAGATCCCAGTGTTTAAAAGTACCAGACTGTTTGCCATTTAATCACGGTGATGGTGTGTGTGTACATGAGGTTGGGGGAGAGGGGTGTAGGGAAACGCTCTTGGTTTTTACAAGGAGACTGGAAACTTTCTACAGAATGATACCCAGAATTGTGGTGTAACTCCTGTTCTTTCTCGGGCAGTTCTCAGGTGAGAATGCAGAACGCTTAAAGAAGACATATGGCAAGTTCTGTGGACAGCACAACCAGTCTGTCAACTATTTCAAAGACCTCTACACCAAGGATAAGCGTTTCCAAGCCTTTGTGAAGGTACTGACCTGAGACGAAAGTGTCCCCATCATGGTCAAGAGCATAAGCACGCCATTTTGGCTAGAGCCCCCATCCTTACTCAGTGACTAACAGTTTATTCTCTCCCTTGCAGAAGAAGATGAGCAGTTCAGTAGTAAGAAGGCTGGGAATTCCAGAGTGCATATTACTTGTAACTCAGAGGATCACCAAGTACCCAGTTTTATTCCAAAGGATACTGCAATGTACCAAAGGTAAGTCTCCTTGTAAACTCAGATCTAGACAGTTCTGGAAACCATTATAGCAGAACTCTATCACACTCTAGCAGACCTACCGGAATGCCTATATTTATGTCAGTGATTGTTTGTTTGTTTCTTTGTGGGCACAGATTCTCACTCTGGCCCAAATTCACAGCAGTCCTTCCTTTGAAGGACCCCCAAAAGTGCTGAAATTACAGTTGTAAGACACCAAACCCGGCATCTGTAGTTTATCTTTTCATGCCTTTTTATTTCATTGCCATTTTTAGTTTTTTTTTTTAGAACATGTTTTACTGTATAGCACAGTCTAGTCTCAAGGGTACTCCTGCTCAGCCTCCCACAGGCTGAGATTATAGGGAAACAAAACTGCAAGTGTAGGGCCTGGTAAGATTTAGAGCAGATTCCAGTGCAACTTGGACAGTCAGTGAGACCCAGTATCGAGGAGGCAAACCCTGAGAACCAGCCGGCGGCGGCACAGCTGAGTGCTGGATGCTAGAGTGCTTCCTGGACATGCACAAGGCCCTGGACTCACTTCCTGAAATACCAGATTATAATGTGAAATCACTACAATTGGGGTAATAGATAATACCAAGGAGGGACTGTGTGTTGGTTCTGTTAAAATGTTAAGTGTCCTGAGCACTAGTTCTGGTGAAGTTGGATTTGGTCAACAGTTCCTACCATTTCTTCCCACAAGTGCTAAAATTGATACTCTGTCTCATCTAATCTGTATATAGTCATTTCTCCTAGGCAGTTACATCAGTTACATTTAAAGGTTACAAGGCAGTAGCAGTAAAGAGTAGGTAGAAATATAACGGAGGGTAGTTATTCACCTCTACTGCTCTCTCTCCCTAAAACATCGGTTCCTTTTATTTTGGAGCATATAATTGCATATCAGTCATCCATAGCATTGAGAACATCTAACACCCTTTTGTAGCAGGTAAGGCAGGCATGTGACTTGGCATGTTGGTTCCAGTGTGAAAGGGTAATAAACAGCAAAGGGAATGCAATGGTGCAGACTCCTCCCCTTCTACTCTGTGCATAAGGGGCCATTAAAGTAGAATTGGTCTTCTCTCCCAAGACAATGAAGTGGAACAGGAAGACCTCACTCAGTCCTTGAGTCTGGTGAAGGATGTGATTGGAGCCGTGGACCGCAAAGTGGCAAGTTACGAGAAGAAAGTGCGTCTCGGTGAGATTTACACAAAGACGGATAGCAAGTCGATCATGAGAATGAAGAGTGGGCAGATGTTCGCCAAGGAGGACCTGAGACGGAAGAAGCTGGTGCGTGACGGGAGTGTGTTTCTGAAGAGCACAACAGGAAGGCTGAAAGGTAAGGCTGTGTCCATGTCTGTGCACCCAGGAGAACGGGAAACATCCAGACTGTTCTGGACTACACCACCAGGTTTCTTCCTAAAGACCCATGTCCAGACACCACAAAGGGTGACAACAGGAAGCAGGCTGTTGGGGAAGACATATTCCCCAGAGGGGTGCTGAGTGGCCATTATGGGATTAGGAGGGTCAGTGGCAGAATTTTCTGAGTCAGGGACAATGAGTCTCTGTGAGGTTGAGAATTCATCACGTCCAAAGACCTTCTGAGCCTTTAGAGAAAGGCAAGAGTAGCTTACTTTAACTAGGCTCATTAGCACTTTATGATATCCATGTCTTTCATTTTTCTCTAAAGCAAAATAGATCATTGGAGGTTTCTCATTTGTTTTTATGAGTTCTCACTTTTCATTGGTCACCTATAATAATTTAAGGAAGTTGGGAGGGTATTTTTTTTAATTCATCAGTACATTTTATGTTTATGAAAGTTGTCAGTTTTATTAAACCCTTCATGAATAGGCATCCTGCCTATGTGAGCTCTAACTTCCCAACAGCTACAGGTGTTCCTGCTGCAGTCCTGGGCTCAGTGAGCTGAGGATCCCAGCAGGCCTCAGTCGCTCTGTTGTCCCAATAGCACTCGAGTATCAGAAGGAATATTTCCTCCCTGTCTCAGGGAAGCGATGGTGCTGATAGATGTCTGCTGTCACGCAGTTGTCCTTACATAGCTTTAACATGCTTAGGACATAGGACAGAAGTCCCTGCCAGGCAGCTGGCTTCTGACATGCAAGAAAGAGGCACTTGTTCTCAAGTGTGGTGGGTGCTAGAGTGAGAGGAAGGAGGAACAGCAGCAGAGGTAAGGCTTGACGAAGGAAGAGAAAGATAATACCAGAGGTTGGAAAGCATGGAGTTGGGAGGGCTTGGGAATCCAGAGAAAGTCACATCTTCAGGGCTCCCAGACAGACTTCAGAGAGCGATAGGAGATAAGAAACACAAGAAACTGCTGGGATCAGCTGCCAACGCTCAGGAGTTGGCACTTGATGCTCTTGCTGGTTGTGGGCCATGGAATAGGCTCACAATGAAAGGGTTTCACATAGAAAGGGATGAGTTCAATGTTACCTGTTTAGTTTTTTGTTTGTTTGCTTTTTTGTTTTTTTGTTTTGTTTTGTTTTTTCAACATAACTGTGGGTAGTATAGAGTACATTGGAAGTCACAAAGGCATTGGAACTGTGGAGATACTTTAGAAAGCACCCACCAATGCCTGCAGAGCAGTGGGGAAAAGAACGTGGGTAATTTTTAAAGTGTCCCTCGCCACTAGTCAACAGTGTTTCAGATATCCTGTGATGAGCCTGAATTAAGCTGCTGTTCTGTGGTGGTCTGAGGGCACTAGCCCAAACCCCTTTCCACACCACCACTTTGAGGCAGTCTTGCAAGCAGGCTGGTAGTCCTTCTCCCTAGGACCTAAATTTGCTAGAGCTGCTAGTATAAAGCCAAACTTTATACTTCTCCTTTACATGGCAGTTTATTCTCAAAATAAAAATAAATAGGTTCCAGCTGTTGGAAGAAAGCTGTGGTCAGACCAATAGCAGAACAGTAAGTTTCTGCCTAGAAATGCCTGCACTGGAAGAACGGTTTGCTGCTTAGTCATTTTCACATCCCAATAATGAACTTGTGCTAAGAACAGCCAGTACTGTATCGAACACCCTGTTGAAGGGGTGGGATTGTTCTCTGATCCATAACACTGATCACATAAACCTCAGGATCCAACAAAGTTGAAAACTTATGCTTTTAAAACTTAGTTTTGGCAAATATATGAATTATTTTAAAAAAAAACTTGTCAAAACTAATGATAGTGTACAGATAATTACTGTTGTCTAGTCTGAAAATGTACACATCTTAGCTCCTGTTTGCTGTGTTGTGTTGTAGCAAATTCTAGTGGTTGAAGAAGGGATGATGGGCTGCATAAATCACCCCTCTGTTTCCCAAGGAACCATTGGCTCCACTTTCCAGAGGGAAAAACGGAAAGGGTCAGCCTGGTAGTTCTCACCAGCTGGCTAGATGTGCGTTTTCCTTGAGGGAGTAAAGGATAACGTCCCTCTGTATGCCTAGAGTGCTACTCACATCATAAGGTTTTTTTGGTTTTTTGTTTGTTTGTTTTTTGGTTTTTTTTTTTTAAGTTCCAGGATCCAATTAGAGATGTTGGGTTGTTTTGTTCCGTTCCAGGAATAGGGATGGTGGCAGAACCTGGATCTACTTGAATGTTAGACACCACTGTACTGCACACCAGCCTGTTGCTGGCTTTGTGGCCTTGTTTGTTTGTTGGTTGGTTGGTTGGTTGGTTGATTTTTCAAAACAGGGTTTCCTTATATAGCACTGTCTGTCCTGGAACTCACTCAGCCCTCAAACTTAGAGACCCACCTGACTCTGCCTCCTGAGTGCTGAGATTGAAAGTATGCACCACCACCGCCTCCACCACCACGATTTGTGTGTCATGTTTAACATTCTGCAGTTTATACTCAACTTAGTTTGACCATAATAGTTCAGACAAAACAAGGATTATTTTGCCCTGAATATTCCTTAATTTTCTTAGCATATGAAACAGTGGGTTTCATTATAATACTTTAAATACACATACATGGTTGTTTAGTCCACCACGGCCTCCTGCTGGTCCCATCCCCAGATCATCCTCCTTCAGATTTCAAGTCATATATTACAAATAATTAAATTTAGTTCTTCATATGAGAGAAAACATAGTATTTTATCTTCCTTACCTCCCTCATTACACTATTTTGTTCCACTCATGGTTTTGTTTTAATGGAATGGAAGAGAACTGACTACCAGCTGTAGAAGCTGAACTCACTTCTACCTACAAAGCTACAACAGTCTGCTATATGTATGTATGTATGTGCAAGTGTTCTGATTTTCTTTCTTTTTTCTTTTTTTCTTTTTTCTTCTTTTTTTTTTCTTTTTCTTTGGTTTTTTGAGACAAGGTTTCTCCGTATAGCCCTGGCTGTCCTGGAACTCACTCTGTAGATCTGTAGACCAGGCTGGCCTCGAACTCTGAAATCCACCTGTCTCTGCCTCCCAAGTGCTGGGATTAAAGGCATGCACCATCACCACCTGGCTCTGATTTTCTTTCTGTTGATGTGATTATAAACACACTTTCTTAAAAGCAACTTAATAGGGAAGAAAGAGTTTATTTTGCTTACACTTCCAGGAGAGGAACTTAAGCAAGAACCATGAGAAATGCTGGGTGTTGATTCATTTTGTTTTGCTCATTAGCTCTTGCTTAGCTAGCTTTGTTACACAGCCTAGAATCATCCAGAAAATGGCACTACCTACAGGACTGAGGCCTCCCATGGAAATTAATGATCAAAACATTCCCCCACAGACATAGCCACAAGGCCTCCTTGACCTAGGCAAATCCTCAGTAGAGGCTTTCCTCTCAGACAGCTTTAGGCTGTGTCAGGTTAAAGCTGACTGAGATGTGATGGGATGTTGGGGCGGGGAGTCTTCATCTTTGGCTTTGAAATGTCTCTGGCCGGTTTGTGAGGGGTAGCAGGTAAGAGAATCTTAGGTATCCCAGGCTAGTCACAAACTCAGTTGCAGGTCATCTTGAATGCCCCCAAGTATTAGGATTACAAGTATATACTAACACACTATTTTATGCAGTGCTGGGGACTGAATGGTTTTTATGAATGTGAGCCCAATAGTCTTGTTGTCTAAGGGGTATGAGAAAGACTCTGCTTTATCATACTTAAGTATTGCTACATATTACTTCTGGGCAGTTTCCTGGCTGCTCTTTCCCATTAATATAATGAGAAATTGGAAAAGATTACAAATTGTGAGCTGTGGATTTAGCTCTCAGGTAAAGTGCTTTCCTAGCATGCACAGAACCCAGGGTTTCATCTCCCACCCTAGAGAAGAGTGGAGAAGACAAAAGAATATTTCATGGAGTATGTTGGTAAAGGTTGCTTGCTGTATTTATCATAGGTTGAAGATCACCTTTATTCTTTTTTTTTAAGAATTATTTCTTTTATGTATATGAGTACACTGTAGCTGTCTTTAGACACACCAGAAGAGGGCATCTGTTCCCATTACAGATGGTTGTGAGTCACTGTGTGGTTGCTGAGAATTGAATTCAGGACATATGAAAGGGCAGTCAGTGCTCTTAACCGCTGAGCCGTGTCTCCAACTCCTCACCTTTATTCTTAAAAGTATTTTATACTTAAAGCTTTGTAGTACAGAGTAATGGCTTAGTTGGGCAGTCACCTTTTGAATGGCTTTCTGTGCATGTATGAAGGCCTGAATCAGATTTCTAGAACTGACATAAAAAGACAGATACAGTGATGCATACCTATTACCTGGGTGAAAAGGGCATCAGTTAGAGACAAGAAGATTCCCCCAAACTCACTGACTAGCTTGTCCAGCCAAAAATGACAAGTCCCAGCCAGACTCAGTAAAAGAAACCTGTTTTTAAAATAAGGTAAAAAGAGTGACAGAGGAAAATACTCAAAAAGTCAATTTCTGGAACACACACACAAATGCAATTCAAGATATATCTTTTCGCCGGGCAGTGGTGGCGCACGCCTTTAATCCCAGCACTTGGGAGGCAGAGGCCGGCGGATTTCTGAGTTCGAGAGTTCAAGGCTAGCCTGGTCTACAGAGTGAGTTCCAGGACAGCCAGGGCTACACAGAGAAACCCTGTCTTGAAAAAACAAAACAAAACAAAACAAAAAAATATAAATATATATATATAATCTTTTCAGGACTGATCACTTAACCTTTTCTGAGATAAGGCTTATGAAGTGCCTACAAATGCCTCTAGGATAAAAGCAGGTATTTGATCTGCTAGTTACTTTGTATATTTGAATCTTCTGTTCTATGGGTCAAGTAATGTCCCTTAAAACATCACAGAAAGGTGAAGCTACAGATGACACATCGATTTACAAAGTGTGAGTTTCTCATTTCTCCATGCACCAATATCATAAAGGAATTTATATTATTGTCCATTTTTTATCTGAAATTTATATTCTCTCCTTATGTTTCCAACAGAGATAGCTGGGGTTTCACTGTATTTAATGCTACTATTATACTTATGGGTGAACAACAATTCTCTGAAGATTTGTAAAATGCTAGATGATATAGTTCATTACAGATAACAAAATAAGTTCAAAGACGTTAAAAATAGAATAAAACACCTCTAAATCCTAGTGAGCAGCTCTGAATCCTGCAGCGTTGCAGACCATTGGGGGAAGATGATCGCTGAATCTGATTTTATGAAAAGCTTGTCTTTCTCTGTCCCACTTCTACTTTGCAGAGGTTCAAGCAGTTCTACTCACTGACATTTTAGTTTTCCTTCAAGAAAAAGACCAGAAATACGTGTTTGCATCATTGGTAAGCTGAATTCTTAATTTCTTCTGTTTGAAATGTCATATTCAGACCAGCTAGGTTGGGTGTAAGTGTAACCAGCTCGAAACATTATGTCTGTCATATGGCTGTGACTTACCTGGCCACTGAATACCACATGACTCATGACAGATGACTCCTCTGAATAGTTTCTTATATGCCCCTGTCATGTTTTTGTTATTACTCCTTTCCACTGCAAAGTTATTTTTATGCTTCTTCATAATCTTTGAATGCTCTGAACACTTGATGATTGGGCCACAATAGAAATCCATTTGTGGAATGTGTCTCTAGATTCATAATACAGAAAACAGCTTGTACAAAATTGAATAGAATGATGAAATCTGGAAACTGGGGGAGTTTATGGAGGAGGGTTAAAGTGATTTTATTTATCTTACATTAAGTCAGAGTATCCTCAAGAGTGAGTGTACTATATGAATGTCTTATATTTGCCTCCCTGCTCTGTCCAGGACCATAAATCAACAGTGATCTCCTTAAAGAAGCTGATTGTAAGAGAAGTGGCCCATGAGGAGAAAGGCCTGTTCCTCATCAGTATGGGGGTGAAAGATCCAGAGATGGTGGAGGTCCATGCAAGCTCCAGAGAGGAGCGCAATAGCTGGATTCAAATCATTCAGGATACAATCAACTCCCTGTAAGTGAGACACCAGCCTTTTCCACTCTCCTCGTACCTCCATGTAACTTCCTGAAGACATGCAGTACCACGTAACTGATGTTGTAGGCATCTTGTTCATTTGTTTGTTTATTTCATTCTGCTTTATTTCGGTTATGTCAGGAACAGAGATGAAGATGAAGGGATTCCCAGTGAGAATGAAGAAGAAAAGAAACTGTTGGATACCAAAGCTCGGGAGTTAAAAGGTAAAATGTTGGAAATGGAACAGCAATAAGAATAGTCTAGTGGTTCTGAGAGATGCCTCCGTGGTTGCACTTGCAGAGGATCTGGATTCAATTCCAAGCACTCACTGGCTATTCACAACTGTCTGTAACTCCAACTCTGGGGGATATGATATCTTCTTCTAGCATCTCTGACCAGCAGATGTGGATGTGAGGTACAGACATACAGGCAAGCAAAACACACACACACACAATCAGTCCAGCCCTGTGAAGGTGTTTGTGCTTTGGACACAGGTGACTTTGTTTATCCCTTCCTTGTCATAGAGAATTGGGTATATTTCATATAGTCATGGCTAAAATTAAAATGAGAAAGCTATTTGGGAGTTCTCTAGTCCGTTCTACTCTTTGCATTCCCTGGCCTTCTTAGCTGTTATACTCACAGATGACTTGTGAGATGGTTCAGAGACAAGGGACCCACTGTTGGAGGACTGTTCAGTTACCCACTAGTGTTTTGTGCAGTCTTGTCTGCCTCCCATTGTGTAGATGACACAGTTGAAGCCTTCAAAGGCCAAACATCCCAGGGCTAAGTGTGTGTGTGTGCTTAATGACAGAGCCGGAGTCTTAGCCCAGTCTGTTCTCTGTTTGTTGTGAGACAAGTCTCCATGTGTCATCCTGGCTGGCCTTGAACTCTGGACCTTCCATCCTCACCTCTAGAGTACTGCTATTATACTCCCTCTCATTCAACAGGCTTGGTAGTCTTCTTGTCATTACTGTATATTAGTGGACTTTTGTAAAGCTTCTTTGGGTAGAAATAAGGCCAGAAGTTCAGTGAACAGTTTCATAACACAATTCTGTTACACTGAAGGATAGAAGAGGAGAAAAGATGGTTAACTTCAAACCTCCATTATGTCAAGTCTAGTAGCCTGTAATTAGGATGAAAACGATAAAATCTTCCTTAACATTTGTTGTGCAGTTGGCTAGATGGAACTACTACTCAAATAGTATATAAATGAGTGACAGGCCACAGATTGGTCTGGTGGGTCATATAAAGTATGTTGCATCTGCTGAAAAGATTCATTTCTGCTATCCTGATAGTACCCCCTTGGTTGAGATACTCAAATGATAGTTGACACAGTGGCCTGACGTTCACAAAATAAAGCAGGTTTAAGGGTGCTTGCTGGGATTATCGGCATACAGGAGGCAGTTGACAGAGTGTGAGCCCCAGGAGGAAAGCATGTAGGGTACAGAGGCAGTCCAGCTGGGCCATTCCATCACAGATTGAGGACCCATAAAATGCCCTGTGGAAGAAACAGATATCCTCAGGACAGCACAAGTGGAATGTTTCAGAAAGAGGGAATAAATATCCGTGCAGGAAAAGACCTAAAATGAGTAATTCTCTAGGTTCTGTAATTAAGGCGGTTGCAGGAACGTGGCACCCACATCAGAGTGTGGTAAAGAGAGAAACAGGAAGGGAGCACAGACAAAATGCAGAGCAGTTCCATCAGAAATGATGCTGGTTCACACAACAGAACCCAGGGCAGCTTCACCAAGTACAGGGGCAGTCCTGTGCTCAGGATGGAAAGCACCTCCTGTCGCTGCCCTTCCCTTAACCACCACAAGGTGGTGCTCATCTCTTGGTCCTCTTGTGAGCCACAACTCCAGACAAGTTTGGTGATTTCTCCATTTGTCCTGCAGAACAGCTTCAGCAGAAGGACCAGCAGATCCTCCTCTTGCTGGAAGAGAAGGAGATGATTTTCCGGGACATGACTGAGTGCAGCACTCCCTTGCCCGAGGACTGCTCCCCAACGCACAGCCCAAGAGTACTCTTCCGCTCCAACACAGAGGAGGCTCTCAAAGGAGGACCGCTAATGAAAAGTGCAATAAGTGAAGGTACTTTACACACAGCATCGGCCCCTCCTATGTGCACACTAATGTCCCCTGCCACTTTCTACTGTTAATAAATAAAGCACCAGTACAAAAAACTTTCCAGTATCAGTGTAGTAAATTGTCAAGTAAACGTTATCCCTTAAACCACTACACAAGATAAGAAATAAAATGTGAGCCGGGCAGTGGTTCCGCACCCCTTTAGTCCCAGCACTTGGGAGGCAGAGGCAGGCGGATTTCTGAGTTCAAGGCCAGCCTGGTCTACAGAGTGAGTTCCAGGACAGCCAGGGCTACACAAAGAAACCCTGTCTCAAAAAACCAAAAACGAAAAAAAGAAAAAAAAAAAAGAGTTTCTCACATCTATTTTTCTATTATATTTTATTGTTTTTAATACCTTATTTAAACTTTGATGCATGTTCAGGCTTCATGCCTCTGACTTCCTCTGGACCTCCTTTCTCATCTACCCCTGTTGTTCCTGTTCTGTGGCTCTCTAGCTTCAGTGTCCTCTCCACCAGCCCTGCCAGAGGGAAGATCTCAAGTTAACAGTTAATGGTTGCACTGGAAGATCCCGACACTTAGGGTGTTCTACCCCTGAAGTCTACCTGCTCTCAGAGGAGCAAAATCAGCTAGTTTTACTTGCTGTTCTCAAATTGGTTCACTTTTTCAGTCCTTTCAACTACCTTGAAACCACTCCAGAAACCATACTACTCCCAGTAAATTACTGTGCCTTCCTGTTCCCTCACAGATGTTTCAGGCCCAAGGTAGAAAGATGAAATTTGTCCCTCTGTTTCCAGTAGAGCCCATCTAAAAATGCATGATGTCCCTCCCATTCTTTGGGATTTTCTGATCCAGGCTGTATACATCACATGTTGCCATAATATCGTTCCCTCTTAATGGAAGAAAGATAGATACCCGGCTGAGTGTTTTGTTTGCTTTTTTCCAGTGGAAATCCTTCAGGGTTTGGTGAGTGGAAGCCTTGGTGGCACACTTGGACAGTCTATCAGCAGCCCTGTTGAGCAGGAAGTCGTGGCTGGGCCCATTTCTTTGCCCCGGAGAGCAGAGACCTTTGGAGGATTTGACTGTCATCAGATGAATGCTTCCAAAGGTAAACCATCCATTATTCCTTTGCAGTTCACAGTGACCTGGATTCTGGTAGCTCCATCTCGTCTGTCCCTTCATTAATAAGTATCTTCAGGAGAGTCTTAAACAGTCACGAATGCCTGTCAGAATCATGTTCATCTGGGACCATAAGCTTCCTGTTGTTGTTGTCCCTCAGCTAAGCTAACTCTAGCCAGAGGCCTTGAGCATCTCTAATCTGAAAAGTTGAAGTCCAAATTGCTTCAGAGTTCAAAACTTGCTGACATGTCACGGTTGGGAACTCCACTCCATACTTGAAAAGTTCCAATAAGGACACAGCATGCTCAAAATACTGTATACTGCCATCTCTGGGCTCTGTATGTGAAAGTTTGTATGAGTCAGTCAGTAACTTTGTGTCTGGACCTAAGTCCCATCTTCCACATGTTTCATTATTACATGTGTTCAGAAATCTTTACATTCTGACCCTTCTGGCTCCAAGCATCAAATAAGGTTGCTAAGCTGTGCTTCCTGCTTTGTTTTGGATTTAATTTTCTTGCTTCTCCACTAGTGAAGCTGTGAATAATGGCCTAATACCACTGAGTGGCTTCCTGGCCTTTTTTTATTTTCAATACTAATAGTATTCGGAACTGTAAATACGCCTAAACTATATTGTTTTCTTGGCTCACCTATCCTACAACTTTAAACATACCTGTTTGGGTTTTATTGTTGTTGTTTTTGTTTAGGAGGTGAGAAAGAAGAGGGTGATGACGGCCAAGACCTTAGGAGAACAGAGTCGGATAGTGGTCTGAAAAGGGTAAGATTTTTCTAGAGAACACTCAGGCCCGTGAACCTGTGGCACCTCCTTTCAGTTCATTGCCTTTTTCCCATGATCTGCCTCAGATACTGGGCTTGTCAATTGTAATGGAATTCTGTTTTCTAGGGAAAGCACATTCTTAGACAAACCATATAGTTGATAGGCCCACATTATTGGCACTTTGGGCCACCTGTCCTTTTTACAGACCCATTCCACTCTGCCTTGGCAGGACCAGTTTCATTAAACGGCCTGGTTGGACCCCAACCCCTCTCGATCCTATTCCAGTGGCTTTTTTAGTAAACACTTGTTCAACTTCTCTTCATACCCTCTATGAGGATGCCATGGTAGAAAAGAAAGAAAGCCAGAAGTACAATGTGACTTTTCAAAGTTACATCGAGTTTAGTTTTAACATCAAAATTTTCATTTTTTAAATGCATTTTTATTGTTATTTTATAGGGTGGAAATGCTAACCTGGTATTTATGCTTAAAAGAAACAGTGAGGTAAGGATTCTATGAGCTACTTAGAATATTTATTGGATTAAGAATATTTTTTTCCTGTTACAACTATCTTGTGACTATAAAATATATAACTGAGAGTATAATTGTCCATTCTCTTCACTTTCCTTAAGCCTCTGTCCTAATGTTTTTCCAGAGTATTCTATACTGTGAATAAAGAATTCTCTGAGTCACTCTTCTATTTTACTTTGGTGGTGTTGGTGGTGGTGGTGGTGGTGGTGGTGGTGGTGTGGTGGTGGTGGTTGATTTTTTTGGTTGGTTGATTTGGTTTGGTTTTATTGAGGCAGAGTGTCATTATGTAGCTCTGGTTGTTGTGGAGTTCACTATGTAGGCCAGGCTGACCTCAGAGATCTGCCCTCCTCTGCCTCCTAAGTACTGGGATTAAAGGTGTGTGCCACCACTGAAAGAGAAAGAAGACTTTTCTTATGATGCCTTTTGCTTTTGTCCAACTTTGTCTATACAAGAGCTGGGGAGCCCCATGGCATCACTATGTGCTCACTGGGAAGAATTTGTAGCAGCTTTTCCTGTAATATGAAGATCCCAGGAGCCACAAGTCTAGGATATGAGAGTTAAAAACTTTAAACGAATTCTCCTTAGTAATTTTTTATCCTAGCTGAGTTTGCCTCTTGGAATCCTTCTTTTTCTGCAAGGGAGCCTGGTGTCCTCCTGGTGGGGAATCAGACCCTGGGGTATGCTGTGTGCTGCTTCTTGCCTGCCTGCTGTCACTAAGCCCCACCCCTGAGGCTCTTGGAATCAGTTTCAGGGTCACTGCTGTCTCCCTGCTCATACTGAGCCTTGCATTTGTGTGTTCTGCACAGTTGAGCCCATGCCTTTTTAGGGTGTTTCTCAAGGCTGTTTCTTTCCTTTCATTCTTCCTTATTGTTGTATTTATTATATTATCTTCAACCCCTGGGAGTTCTGTTTTGAAATTGTAAACTACTTCCTCCTCCCTATGCTCCCTGCAAAAGATCCAGAGGTTGTTGTTTTATGTTTGTTTCTAGAGGAGTTTGCTGAAGAAGTGCCCTGATACAAGCTGGGCCTGGCCCTGTAGGCTGCAGCTCTCTGTATCTGTCTCTTGAAATTAGCTGTCAGCTGATTTTGCCCATTTGTCAAGGTCCTCTGTACTTAGTGAGGAAGGCTGGTGGGAAATCGTGTGGCTAGCTTTCACCCTGAGACAGCCAGCTGCAGGCTGGCTTCTGTGCCTTCTGTCAGGATTCAGTGTGATCGATAAGAAAGGTTTCTCGTTAAGCTTCAGTATTATAAAAAGAAAAATGTAAAGACTAATAACATTAATCATGTAAATGTAAGCAAAACCCATCACTGAAGAGCAGCAACTGCTTCTGCGATTCTCGGCCATCACATGGTCATGTGTGTGACCTTGCACCAGTGTCATTTTCCCAAGACCAGTAGCACAATGCCTGCTGAGGAACAGGCACATTTAATTACTTCTGTTGGCTCCTAGAGTTGACTCTTTGTGTAATCCCTTCTCTACTCTTCTTTGCACGTTGTGTTTGTTACACAGCTCTTCGGCTCTCACGATGCCTTATTACTGCTTGAAAGGGGGTAGCGTACACAGCCAGGCACCTCTGTCCTCATTTCTCTGTCCGGCATTGAGAGCTACCATCCTTATATTGGCATTTTGTTGGTTTGATCATTTCAAATAACATTTCTTGATTTGTCCATGTGTATATATGTGCAATGTGGATTGAAGCCAGAGCTTCAACCATTGAGCTAGACTTCTAGCCTCTGAATACATTTTAATGTTTTATGGAATTGGCTATTTGTATTGATAATTTGTTTTTCTATCATGTTTCTGAATTATTTGTATTTCTTTTATAAATTCATAATTTATGTTTCTATCATATTTCTTACTTTTTTCTTTTATTTTCTCCTAGCTCTTTTTTCTTTTTTTTTATAATTTTGTCAGGTTTTTAATTATTATTATTGATTTAGTTTATGTACGTGAGTACACTGTAGCTGTCTTCAGACACACCAGAAGAGGGCATCAGATCCCATTACAGATGATTGTGAGCCACCATGTGTTGCTGGGAATTAAACTCAGGACATTTGGAAGAGCAGTCAGTGCTCTTAACAACCGAGTTATCTCTCCAGCCCCCCTTTTTATTAGTTTACTGTATGTATGTGGATGCTTCCCCTACATGGAAGTTTGTGAACTACTTGCATGTAGTGCCTACAGAGGCCTGAAGAGGGCAGTGTATCCCTTGAAACTGGAGTTAAGTTGTGAGCTGCCATGTGGGTGGTTGGAATGGAATCCAGGTCCTCTGGAAGAACAGCCAGTGCTCTGACCCAAAGAGCCTTCTCTCCAACCCTCCAACTTGTCATTTAAATGGAATGCATTGTATTTTGGTTCAGTTCATGTATGAGCCAAGGTTGCTAACTTAAGTTTTCCAGAAATGATGGTTTTCTTAGAGAAGTTAATTGAATATGTTTCCTTTTGGCTTTGATCATTCATAAACTTAATATAAATTTTAAGGGATCTCTCTTTAATCGTTGAGGTATATATAATATTTTTATGTCAATCATTCTATAAAGTGGAAGCTTTGCATAGTGCCTTTTAATAGGTGAATACACGCATGCACACATGCATATCTGCAATCTTGGCTGCTTGTACTGTTACTCTCTCAGTTTCTTTCAGTTTTCCAAGATTTCATTAAAATGTACCGCCTTTTATATTCTAAAGATGTTATAACCATGTGATGTGGTAGATTCTGACATTCAGCAACACTGAAATGAATGTTTCTTCCTTTGCTAGCAGGTTGTCCAGAGCATTGTTCACCTCCACGAACTCCTTAGCATGCTTCAGGTACGTGTGTGTGCCGTCTTTATGTGTACACTCGCTTGTTTGGAGAACATAGTCCAGAGAGTTTGTTGACCTCAGTTTCTCGGGTTTGTAAGTTATGTGTTGGTAAATAAGCCAGAGAAGATTGGAGTCCAGTTAAGGACATGAAGACCTTACAGCATGTGAGGCCTTCCTTCCCCAGAGGCTGTCTCACCTTAGAAACCTTTCCTTATTCCTCTCTGGTATACTCTTCCATACTTCCCAGGGACTGGCCTCATTCGGTTCCCTTTCTTTCTTGAAGAGTTTACCTGTCTCCTTCCTACCTTCTCCTTCCTACACAACACACACACTGATCCCACCCCAAAGTAACATCAAGAATTTCAGAAAATGTATGCCCGTGGCTAGTGAGATGGTTCAGCAGGTACCTGCCTTGACAACCTCAGCTCAGTCCTCAAGATCCACATGGTAGAAGGAGAGAGGTGACTCCCCCAGGTTGTCCTCTGACCTCCACATGCTCCCTTTGGCACATGCATGCTTGCACACACAAAATAAACTGAATTGTATATTTTAGCTTATAGAGTAACCAGGCTTGACAAAATTCTCATACCTTTGACACTATTTGAGAACTGCTGAAGTTTCCCTGGAGCACATTATGACAAAGACCAAACCCTTAAAACATAAGAGGAGGGTCACTCTGTCCCAGTACTCATAGAGTGCGGAGCGGGAAGGATCCCTGCAGGTGGCTGTCCCCCTGGACCTGAGTTTCATAACTGTTCCCTCTGCCATGACAGGGTGTTGTGCTGCAGCAAGACAGCTACATTGAGGACCAGAAGCTGGTGCTGACAGAGAAGGCACTCACAAGGAGTGCATCCCGTCCCAGCTCTCTCATCGAGCAGGAGAAGCAGCGGAGCCTGGAGAAGCAGCGACAGGACCTGGCCAACCTGCAAAAGCAGCAGGCACAGCACCTAGAGGAAAAGCGCCGACGTGAGCGTGAGTGGGAGGCCCGTGAGCAGGAGCTTCGAGACCGAGAGGCCAAGCTGGCCGAGCGGGAAGAGACAGTCCGCTGTAGGCAGCAGGACCTAGAGAGGGACCGTGAAGAGCTCCAGCAGAAGAAGGGCACTTACCAGTGTGATCTAGAGAGGCTACGGGCTGCCCAGAAACAGCTGGAAAGAGAACAGGAACAATTGAAGAGGGACGCAGAGCGGCTCAGCCAGAGGCAGATGGATCAGGACCTTTGCCAGGTAACCAAGAGCCTATGCCAGGAAACCAGACAGGGAGGAAAGGGCTTCCTAGTGTGAAGACCAGGAAGTGACTGAGGATGATTATAGGCATCCTTCCCTAAGAACCACATGAAAGTGAACGGAAGAGAGATTCCTGTTCGACAGCAGCGTTGCATTACCCTGAACATGGGGAGAAAGGGAATATCACTTCAGGAGATTGAAGAGGGTGCCAGATATGTTGGGAGTATAGCACAGAGAAGTTGATGGTCCCTCATGCTATCGAGCACTTTGATCAGCCACCAGCCTGAGTCAAAGTAGCCTCAGCATATGTGAGAGCGTGGCCTTGCCCTATATATATAGCACATGGTAAGTCAGGCATGTGTCGCTACAAATAGGAAGCATAGCAAGGATAAAGGAGCCCTTAGGACCTACATGGCTGCCGTCAGGAGTCAGCAGTGGTTAGCTCTGCTACAAGATGTTTGGAGAGTCAGCGGGGCTCAGTGATAGATGGAAGGGTCCAGCCAGTGATAGAAGATAGTCACCACTCTTGTACACAGATGATATCTTGGGCAAGGAACTCCAGTCACCTGCACTCTGTATAGTGCCTGGTTTGGTTTGATGCTGTTGCATGCTCTCTTTCCTGTGTAGCTGCTCCTTGTTCTGGAAGACTTTCTGTTATTTACTACACTGCCTCTGCCCTGGAACATGGACCCTGGAAACAGATAGATAACTTGAGTGTGCAAGTCTCCCTGTCTTTTAAAACTGCCCTTTAGTTGACCTTGGACTCTGAAAGAAAACTGAAGTGATGTCTCCCAGACTCAGGGAAAGTATGTTTTCAGAAGAGCCTCTCAAACACTTAGCTGGGAGCAGCAAGTGGCTCTGTTGCATTTACCAGCAGAAGGCTGGATCCACTCAATCCTAGTGTAAAATCAGCAGGACTTTGACAGGGGAGGGGTGGGTCTCAGGCAACAGAGAACACAGAGAGGATGACACACTTCTCCTGACCCTCTAGCCGGGTCAGGTTCATAGTCCCTGTGCCCTGAAATGAGCAGCCATGCTGTTTCTTCAGGGTGTGGGAGTTCTTTCCTAAGGTATCCCATCAAAAGTATGAGTGGTGTCAGTATTAGAGGTAGTGGTTTAATGTGTCCTTAGATAGAAGTTACGAGAAGTCCTGATTATAGTCAGTTCCTTAGAATGTGGCTTCTGGTTTAAATGCCTTCTCTTGAACCTGTGCAGGTTTCAAATAAACATGGCAGAGTGATGCGGATCCCATCCTTCTTGCCCAATCCGGATGAGTTCTCCTCGCCGTCTGCACCTTCTATAACCAAATCAGGCTCACTGGACTCAGAACTCTCAGTGTCTCCTAAAAGGAACAGCATCTCTCGGACACAGAAAGATAAGGGGCCTTTCCATATACTGAGCTCAGCCAGCCAAACAAAAGTTCCAGAGGGGCAGAGCCAGGCCCCATCCAGCACCTCCACTTCCACCCGACTCTTTGGGTTATCTAAGCCAAAGGAAAAGAAGGAGAAAAAAAAGAAGAGCAAAGGAAGCCGTGCTCAGCCTGGTGGTGAGTTGTCAGTGGGTGGTGATGGGCTGGAAAAAAAACCACAGTTCAGGTGTACAACAGTCAAGCTGGCTGCTGCCCACCAAGCCCACTTGCCAAGAGTACTTGTTCGGGGACTGCAGAGATGACCCGTTTGGTAAAGTGCTTGCCATTCAAACATGAGGACCTAAATTCTGTCTCCAGAAGTGGGTGACAGAGGCCAGAGGATCCCTCAGCTCACGCACAGCTAGTGTAGTCACATTGGTGAGCTCCATGGTCAGCGAGAGACCCTGTCTCCAAAATACCAGTAAGCCTCTGGCGTCCATGCACATAGAGACACATGAAAACCATAAACAGTGCTGTGCAGGGTTGGAGAGACACCTGAGGTTAGAGTCACTGCCCTTACAGAAAGCTGAGGGCCAGCTCCCCACATCCACACAGCAGCTCACGTCCACTTGTAACTCACGTTCCAGGGGAGCTGAGGCCCTCTTCTGACCACTATGGGTTGAACCTGGTGTAGGTACATACATGCAGGATGGGCCTCTGCGTGTAGAGTGCAGGTCTCATTTCTCAAGCATTCTCTCAGCCGGGGAACAAACTCACCTACCTGAAGTCATTCCAGCCTTCTCTGCCTTGCTAGGCTTACTCTAGTAACCAATAACAGCAGCGAGATTGGGTGTTGAACCTTAGGGTGTGTAAGGCAGAGCTTATGCTCCTTTCCCAGGGGAAGTTAGAGACTGGAGCTGAGAGCTTCTCTAAGGGAGCTCATAACGCCTTCCTGCTTGTATTTCACATTGTCCTGGATCCTGTGCTGTGCCTTCAAAATAAGACTGAACGTTCGCTTCTGTGTGGGAGATTTCTGTTTCTTAGGCCCAGTTACAAACATGAACAGTAGTGCTGTGTGAAAGTTTATCACATTGTAAACTCTGCACGGTATGTGCCATGAACCTCAGTTGCCTGTCACAACATAAAAACATAGGAAGTGACCTCGAAAGGGCCATGTTCTCATTCTTGGTTTCACGGTTGCAGATGGCCCTGCTTCGGAAGTACCAGCAGAGAGTGAAGAGATCTTCTGTTGACCCATCTCCTCTGCCAGGGCAGCCGCCTTCTAACCCTGACTTGACAGTGGAGCCACCAGGGCTCTCCTGCTGCCCCTGTGCAGAAGTCTCTTACACTGGACGCCCACTGCCCCTCAGCGTCCAGTCCTCCTGAGCTACCCCAGGTCCTGGACAAGAAGGAGCAGCACCTGGGTGGCAGGAACAGACACTCAGACTCTACTTCAGCTCTGACCCCTGACTGCCCAGGGCTTGGGTGGGCCTGGCCTTACTCAGGGTATTACACTGAAAGTCGTGACCCTAGAAGTAGGTAATAGTTTGAGACGTGTCATGATTCCCTAAAGGCTCAGAGGGTTTTTTCCAAATGAGGTCTGAAACGCTGCCTTGCATTTTGGGGAAAAAGAACCAGAATCAAGGGGCAGATAGTGCAGACTGTGTGTACAGTGGCCATCTTTGTGTACACATGGAGTACACAGCTGTGCACACAGTTCTTCTCAAACATCAGGATGCTTAGCCCAAGAGCAAGCACGTGACTGGCTAGGTGCTGCTCTCTGGATACTCAGTATTTCACCCTGTGGGCCTGTGAGATTGGGTCCCTTGAAATGGCCCTTGTGCACACAGCACCCCTCTCTGTATGTACACCTCATTTCATTTAGGAAGAACAACAAATGCTTGTGCAACCAACAAGAGGCCTGATGCGAACCAAAAAACATGGTCTGCACTGTCTGTCTCCGGACTCTAGGCTGAACTCTCTCACTTCGTATTCAAATCAGGAAGAAACATACTGCCTGTCCTAGATGCCTGTCTCCATGCTCTGGGCACGGAGGAAGTAGAGAGGACTCCTCACCACTGTCCCCAGTATGACACTTTCCATTTGTTACTGGTCCTTGTGGGAAAGCATACACCCTGTTAATGCTCCCAGCCACCAGCTGCCTGACTAACACGTACCCTGAGGCTTCTCTGGGATTACTGGTGAGAAGTAGGTTCCTGTACAGGAGTTAAGTCTTTCTGGTGGTTGTGCCAATACAGAGAGGGGAGCTGGCCCTTAAGCATGGCTGCGTGCAAGCGCCTCAGTCACACGTCCTCCTCACATATGGTTTTCAGATGCAGTTTGCTTGGTTGCGCTCTTACCCTTGAAGCTGTCAAGTGCTGCCTGTCTCTCTTCTCACCCTCCGACTCCATGCATTGATCTGTGCATGCTTGAGGCCTTCACCAGCTCATGTGTGCAGGACAGTTCATTGGTAATGTACCCTCTAAGGCTCACATAGTCCCCATGAGGGGCGCTCTGGGGCCTGTGCTTCACGCATGGCCTTCCGTTCCTGCTTTTGCCCTCAGAAGCACAGGGCTTTGAACCATTGTGCAGAAAACAAACCTGTAACTTGGTGCTTGTTGATGACCTGCAAGCTGGTCTTGCAGGAACAGATGTTTGTCTTTCAGTTTACTTGAAAGAGTTCTGATTTAAATTTTTTAGCCTAAATTTGCTTTATTTATTTTGTGTTTGTGTTTTTCTTTGTTTTATTTTGAAAATGAACCAGTACTGGCCCAACAGTTTAAACCATCTTTTGAGTACAGAAAATGAAGTGTCTGTCCAAGTGCTTGAAGGTCCCAGGAAGACTGGGGTTGAGATGGGTGCTGTCCCCTTCTGTTTCAGGCCCATGGGAGCTGTCCCCTTCTGTCCCAGGCCCATTTTTTCATAAGGAACATTTGTTCTTTTTTAGAGATTTTTAAAGTTGCCCCATTTGCTACTTTTGCCTCTTTTTGACAAGATTGGTTTGGCTCTTTAAATTCTGGGGGTTTTGTTTGTTTGTTTGTTTGTTCGTTTCCTTGGTTATATTTTGTTTTGGTTTGGTTTGGGTTTTTTTCCCTACTAAAACTATAATGTACTTCCCTCAACTTTAACAGCAAGAAGTTAGTTGCTTCCTTCTCCCAGTCCAGCTTTGACCTCTCCAGCTGTCACAGCAGAGCCTGGCATGCCTCAGATCCACAGGGTTTGGCAGGCCCTCCTTGTCCCTGTCTCTGAACACCCCCCTCAGGGAGACTGCACTTCCACAGCAAAGTACTTCTGCTTGAGGGAAAGAGCCTGACTCCCACCTAGACTTGACAGAAAGTCAGACCAAGCCCTACCCTCCTCCCTGTGCAGAGGGAAGCCAGTGACCGCCTCCAGGTTCACTCTGACACACAGTGAGCCACTGTCCACCCCTGGAAGCTTCATTCCTGTCCCCACACCCCCAACCCCCACCCCCACCCCCCTACCAACCAACCCCTGCCCTCTGACCCAACCAGCTGTGTTGTATTTGGGTTGCTTTGGTTGTTTTAAAAAACCAATTTGACTTCTACCCACATTCCCCCAAACAGTGGCCAGTGACAATTGGGAGAAGTTAAAATCAAAAGTATCCTAAGCTGCCCAACTTCCTTCAGGAAGAGAACCATTTGCCAAGAACTGTTTGACCTGCCTGCACTGCCTGGCCCCTCAGAAGTCTGTCACGCTTGGGGAACTGCTGCTTCTGCACTTGCTTAGGTCCCTGAAGATTGCTGTGGCTGAGTCTTCTGTGGATTCTCTAATATGAGAAGGGTGGTCTCCTAGCAACCAGGATTGTGTCCTGTCTTGTTCCCCATACTGAGAAATCATGATTTTTATATCAAGCTAAAGAAATCATTGCTTTGTGGGACAGGCGGAAATTGAGCCGAGCCTTGTGGAATCTAGTGAACTTTCTGGAAGATTGTATCTTCTCTCAGAGATTATAATCATCTCAGTAGTTGTCATCCCATCTGGGTGACATGTGCACTTTAAATGACCTCTCATCAGCTGGCTTCATCTTTGAGACAATCAAATCTGTTAACTTTTTTCTTAGAAGATGGAGAGGGTTAAAATAAAGACATGTATGTCTGTATACCCCACCTCCCCACTCTTACGGAAGTCACCTGCAGGGAAGAAGATCTCACCGTGATTGATTTTTTTTTTTTTCTGAAAGGTACGAACTGAGTCTTTTGAGGGTTCTACCACTAGCGCTGCCCATTGCTAGTCCCACCCACCCCCACACTGGTTCTTCACAGCCTCCCTCATAGCACCAGTATGCAGGGATGTGTTGAACCCTGCAGGGTAACATTTGTATGCACAGCATTAGTAAAGGACACAACCTTGGCCCATAGGCCAGAGCTTTCCCAGGGTCCTCTCCATACAAGTTTGAAATATCTCCTTCTGTCCCTGAGGCTCTTGTGACCTCACCCACTATTCTTGCCAAGGCTCTTGGTATTTCATTAGACTTAAGTTGCCTTTGACCTGTACCCAGAAGACAGTCCTGGAGTGTGGGCTTCCTTGCCTGGTCACCTGTGCATGGGTGTCTTTAAGTGAAGCGATGACACACTCCCCCCATCCACCCATCCCTGCAGAGACCAAGGGCATGGTGCATTTGTGTTAGGCTCCTTGTTTTCTTTCATGTGGCATAACATTCCTAGTTAACTAGACTTTGGAGTCTGCTGCCTGCTGGCCAGGTGGAGAAATGCAAAGTATTCTAATGCTGCCATAAGGGGGGTGAGGGGTGACAGAGGCCTTTTCCTGCACTCACAAGATTTCATTTGTCAAATGATTGATTGGCAAGTCCTGAGTTATTTCTCCATCTCAACTAAGGTGTAAAGTGGGTGGCCCCCACTACTGCAAGTGTGCCCTGCGGAGAAACAAGGCAGGAGCTGCTGCCACAGACCCCAGAGGGCCTCTGTAGGAAGCACAGAACCTATCTATGCCTTAGAACCCTCCTTGCCTCAGCTGCCCTGCCTTGGTTGCCACCTGCTGGGATGGGCCTAACCCAGTTGGCTTGTCTCAGGTTTCCTCCTGAGGCCTGGGCTCTACAGAAGTTGGGCAGGATACACCTATACCTCTGTTCTTGTTCATTTGTCTCCAAATGCTGTATGAACATTTCTGTACTAAGCCCTCTTAAATGAAAAGTCGGGTTAAACCCAAGCGCTGTATAGTAATTTGTAATTATGTATAAAGTGAAGCAGTTTTGAACTGTAAAGATTTTCAGTGTGTTTTCTGGAAATTTGCCACAACATACTGGCTTTGTATTTTATTTATCATCCTTTGTAGTTAACTGGCTTCTGACTCTTGTAAAGTTCCCCTCAGACCTTTCAAAAATAATAAATGTCCTTTGAAATCTTGACCTCTGCTGTGATGTATATGTGGTAAGAGAGTATTCACCTCCCCACCATGGCAAGTCATCTGTTTCTGTGCTGTTGGGGGCAGGGTATATGGAGGAGTGGCCTCCCACATCAGGCAAAGACAGGAGCTTGCCCCAAACCCCCAGGATCACTGACCCATCTACCCTAAGTCAGAGTGCAAACCAGAGTTGCATGAAGTCAGCACAGTAAGGTTCAAGCTGCTGTGCTGTCTGCACGTCCCATCTTAGTTAACTCAACCTCAGGAAGCAAGTCCTGTGTGCATGGAACACTGCAAGAGTGTACCAGGTAAGACTGGTCCCTATGCACAGCTTGGACTGCTGTCCCCATGCCTGGCGTCCTACTGCTATGAGTCTCATTCAGGCACATCAGCTCAAAGGCTCTTTGGTCCCTTTGGACATTAAGGAATTGTATCATCTAGTGGCACCGAAGCCATGGGCAAAGCTCCCTGGAATCCTAAAACTGTTGCCTCCATCTCAACAACCAACAAGAAAAAGACCCTGCCAGGCTCTCCAAGGTCCCACTCTCCCCATAAACTTGGAAGTGCATACATTTTTTTAGGAGAGGCATTTGTAACCTTAGCAATAGCCATCTCCCCTACAAGTCCCTGGAACACTGACTTGTTCTTCTGCCCTTGGCTGTCTTACTTCCCCACGGAGCATCCAGCTTGGCTCATCTGGGTCCACCCCAGTGGGTCTGATTGCAGACTCTCAGCTGGAAGAACAGTGGCTCCCATGGAGGTGTTCAGTTCCACTGTAGCTGGTTCTGAACCAGAGACAAGACTCTTGTCTGGGAGTCAAATCTGTCAGATGGGAAAAACTGGCACAAATCACAAGGCTCCAAGTACCCTGGATGGCCATTCTGTAGGATAGTACTCTCCTGCTGGTCCTGATGGGAGACCATTGTGCATAGGGCTTCCCCCACAGCACAAACCTGATGTGTAAAAGTGTCCATTGCTGTTTGAAGATCCCCATCCCAGCCGGGCAGTGGTGGCGCACGTCTTTAATCCCAGCACTTTAGAGGCAGAGGCAGGTGGATTTCTGAGTTCCAGGACAGCCAGGGCTACACAGAGAAACCCTGTCTTGAAAAACCAAAACAAAAAAAAAAAACAAAAAAAACCCAAAAAACAAAAACAAAGATCCCCTCCCAAGGGACTATCATGGCAAGTGTAGCCAGTTGTATCTTTTCTATTAGGGACCCTCAGGGAGGTTCTGCCTAGAAAGCCAGTGTGACTGCTTCACACAGCCACACAGAAGCCTAAACCCACAGTGGTGGAGGGACATTAGGAAGCCACAAAGACTACATATCCAGGGAAGGAAGAGCTTGCAAATGAGAAAGGCAGGTTGCTGTTCCTGGTCTGAAGATTGCCTTGACAGCAACGACAAAACTGAACCGAGCAACAAGCTGTGGACATAAGATCCCAGTAGTCCAGCTCTAGGGCCTGGAATTCACCTCTCAGTCCCAACTGTTCTGCCATTCAAGGGTGCTCCTGAGACATTAGGAGTGGCAAGTACAGACAGGAAGGGCCTGGGAGTGATGAGAGCCCCAGCTTAGAGGAATGTGAGCCAAGTAGTGCCCTTAGCACCCCTCTGCCATCCCTGTTCCTAGGATATTCATGTTACAGCTCCCTGACCAGCTTTCATATGGTAATTACTCCACAAAGCTTCTAGAAGCTTGTGCTTCTCCTTGCCACTCCTTCCTAGAAACCAGCTACCCAGCAGGGATCAGGGAGCCTCTTGAAACAGCCAGCAGAGAACTAGACCTCATTTCTTCTCCTTTGTCTCCTTTGAGCCATCCTCAACTGCCCACCCTGTCCAGGCTCTGAATGAAGTGGCGCCTGGACCACCTCCAGCAGTGGTAATTCCTACCCTATGTGAGTTCCTGTCCTCACTACAATATAGAAGCATAAGCCAAATAAACCCTTTGCTCCTCAACTTGCTTTAGTCTTTTTTTTTTAATGGTTTCTATAGCATTAGAAACCATTGCTAAGCAAGCGTGTGTGTATGATGGGGGATGGGGGGGTAGGACTTGGGCCGTGAAGTACATGTGGATATCAGAGGACAACCTTATGGAGTGAGTTATCTCCTTCCACCTTTACATGGATGGGTTCCAGAGATGAACTCTCAGGACTTCAGGCTTGCACAAAAAGCTTCTTCAACCACTAAGTCACCTCACTGATCCCCGTTATTTTTGAGACAAGTTATTGTTAAGTAGTTCAAACTAGTCAGAAACTCACTATGTAGCCCAGGCTGGGCCTCAAAACTCAAGAAAATTCCCCTGCGTCAGCCTCCCAAGGTGCTGGGATTATGTTTGTAAACTACTATACCCAGTCATTTTTTAAGACATTTCAAGCACCGTGAGTTTTGTTTTTGTTTTTTCTTTTTCGAGACAGGGTTTCTCTGTGTATCCCTGGCTGTCCTGGAACTCACTCTGTAGACCAGGCCTAGCCTCAAACTCTCGAACTCAGAAATCTGCCTGCCTCTGCCTCCCAAGTGTTGGGATTAAAGGTGTGCGCCACCACTGCCCGGCTCTTTAATTGTTAAGTATGCACCTCAGGCATTTGCACACGCACATGTGTGTGAGTGTGTGTGTGTGTTAGGGGGCATGGTAAAATCTAAGTCCCTTCCTCCTGCAAGTGGTTTGTAGCAGATGAAACACTAACATGGAAATCTCAGTGCTTCTAAATGTTCATTCTTTTTTTCTTCTTTTTTTTTTTTTTTTTTTTTTTTTTTGAGACAGGGTTTCTCTGTGTAGCCCTGGCTGTCCTGGAACTCACTCTGTAGACCAGGATGGCCTTGAACTCAGAAATTCACCTGCCTCTGCCCCCCAAGCGCTGGGATTAAAGGTGCCCGCTGCCACCACCCAGCCATAAATGTTCATTCTTAATGAGTAACAACACAAGAATTTTTTATAGCCAGGCGGTGGTGGCACACGCCTTTGCATGAATGTCATAACCCGTGGCCCAGTGTTGCTGGTTACAGCCCATGTCTCTGGATGCTTCTCTTCACAGAAGCTGCTGGCA
>NW_021604711.1:3635532-3651751 GCF_004785775.1 Grammomys surdaster | reverse complement strand
TGTATGTATGTATGTATGTATGTATGTATGTATGTATGTATGTGTTTATGTAGCATTTCTTTGTAGTCCTGGCTATACTGGAACTCCATACGTGGACCAGGATGGCAGCAAACTCAATAAGACTCTCTTCCCTCTGCCTCCCCAGTGTTGGAATTAAAGTTGTATGCCAGCATGCACAGATTTTCAAAAACAATCACTGGCTTTTTCTTTTTGTTTTAGTTCGAAGTTACAGATAATTGTGAGCTACCATGTGGATGCTGAAAATCAAACACAGGTCCTCTGGAGGAGCAGTCAGTATTTTAAATGTTGAGCCATTTTCTAGGGCCCCTACATTCTCAAAATACTCAAGTCATTGTCATTTAGCCCAAGAACCAATGAATGAACAGTTCTATGCACCTAAGTTCTCGTGTAAGTAACGTGATGAGTAATTCTCAGTATTAAAATACACATGTCGTGGGTCTACAGAGGTGACATGGCTGTTAATAACTCTCACTGATTGATCTTCCAGAGGACCTGAGTTCAATTGCTAGCACCCATGTGAGGCAGCTCACAATGGTCTGTAGCTCCAACTCCAGGGTGTGTGAGGCCTCTAGCCCCCAGGGGAACTAGCACTTATAGGCACATATCCATGTCCAAACCTACCCTTACAAATAACAGTAAAATAATAATAAATATTGTGAAATATTTTGAGATGCATTGTTGCTTCTTTGTAATTGGTGCCAATAATTAGACTGATAGTTTTTATAACACATAGAAACACCTGTTCTAGCCTTAATAAAAATTGATTGCATATAGTGCCTGACTGTGGGATCCCATTCCCCTTACTAAACTGCCTTTTCTGGCCTCAGTGGAACATGATATGCCTAGTCCTGCAGAGAGTTGGAACACCATGGTGGGCAGAAAGCCAGGGTGCTCCCACCCTGTCAGAAGAGAAGAGGAAAGGGATGATTGAGAGACTTCGGAGGGGAAACAGGAGAGAGGAGCGATCTGCATATAAAATGAATAAATAAATTGGAAAAGAGGAATGTGTTTCACATGGTGTATGTGCATCCATGTGTGTACATAATTTATTATATAAATATTGTATATATTATATATGGATATACATATATCTATAGCAATAATAATCAATAAAGGAGGCTATCAAATTGAAAATAGGGAATGTGGATAGGGTTTAAGGAAGGAAAGAGAAGAGGAAATGTAATATTACTTTGTCTCACTTTCAAATATGATAAAATGTTAAAGGGAAAGGGAACTTATCCAGAGATACCCTACAGAGGATGAAAACAGTGCTCCCAAATGACCTGGCTTATTTAATAGAAATCTAAGTGTCAGGCACAGGATACTTCCCTCAAACTGTCTTAGGTAGTTTTCTAGTTCTGTGAAAAAACATCATGACTGTCACTGGAGAGATGGCTCAGTGTCCTGCTCTCATGTCCTTGCCACCCTTGTGGCTGTGTTCCTCTCAGACTCCAAGCCAATTAAACTTTCTCAAGTGGCTTTCAGTGGGGGTAGTTTATCACAGCACCAGGAAAAGAACCAAATACAGAAATTGGTACCAAGTGGCAGAGCCGTTGCTTGGGAAAACCAAACCAGGCAGCTCTTGGGACTCTGGAAACATCTTCTGGCTGTGGTGAAGAATTTAGGTCCTTAGGATAGAAAAGCCCCAGTGTGCTGAGGCAGAACTTAGTGTAATAGTTAGTGGAAGCTCAGGGGCAAGGATGTTGAGAGAAATGTGGGCAGTGAATTCCTAGTTTATGACATTTCAGAGGAGAAAAAAAATGCTACCAAGAAGTAGATAGACCCCAGTCATTCACATATTTTGGCCAAGACTCTGTTGTCATTATGCCTGTATCCTGAGAACTTGAGTGATGTCAGATGTAAGGATGATTAATTAATTGGCTTGGCAGAGGATAGATGTGAGATCAAACTTAAAGTTTAGACAGAGTGCACACAGGGAAGCAGCTGTGGTTTTGGAAGAGGTTGGTGCCATTAAACTTGGTGCTCAGCACAGTGACAATCGAGACAGTATCTTGATGGCAAATCCCTACCCTTCAAAGGCTCCAACGTGTAAAGATGCAAGTTACATGAAACAAGAAAGCCTGAACTGAGTCCTTGCTCCTTGAAAGACACTTCCTAGGAGATTCTTCCCGAGGTCAGAACTGATGCAGCTCTGGTCAGGTGGGAGACATGGGGGCAGGCTCTATGCTAAGCTGGCAGCACAACTTGGCAGAATTATACACATGGAGCTGTATTTGAAGGCATGAAAGATAAAGAACTGGGGGTGGGGTTTGGATTGCAGCTGAGGTCAGGTGATGTGTGGCAAGGTCCAAGTCCCTGCATGCAGTACTGAAGGTGAAGCTGAGATTGCAATGGAGACCCAAGGATGTTTGGGGATGAAGAGCTGTGGGACATCTGCCAAGGACAACTGCACATGGTGAGGAGCAGGCCAAGGCAGAGGCTATGTGAGCTACAGGCAGCCATGCTGGAGCAGTAGGTCCACCTAAGCCTTTGGAACAGAGAGTATTTCAAGTACTAGATGCCAGATGTGGAAGTGTAGGTTTTGGTGTTTCCTCTGCTGTGTTTTGACTTTGCTATGGGCTGATCTTTCCTTATTATGTCTCCCTTATTATTTCTCCTTTAGATAGGGAATGCTTTATACACCTTTGTATGTTGGAGATCTTAAAATTTTATTTATTTATTCACTCTATGTCCCAATCAAAACCACCCTCTTCTACCATACCCCTCTTCACACAGTCTCTTCCCCCAATTCACTCTCCCTTTCTCCTCCGAGAAGGAGGAAGCCTCCCTGAGTAACAACCCTCCCTGACACATCAAGTCACTGCATAACTGGGTGCATCCTCTCCCATTGAGTTCAGAGAAAGCAACACAGTAAAGGGAATTTGACTGACAGGCAAGTAACATAGTCATGGACAGACTCATTCCAGTTATTGGGGAATCTGCATATCTGTTACATATGTGCAGGACTGTAGGGGGTGGCTTAAACCAGTGAATGAATGGATTTCCACAGTGTCTCTTGTTATGTCCCCATTTTGTTATGATTTGTTAATTTGCATTTATCCTTTTTAGTTAGTTTGGCTAAGGGTTTTTCTATCTCCTTGATTTTCTCAGAGCACCAGCTGTTGGTTTCATTGATTCTTTGTATTGTTCTATTCTGAAATTACTTCTTTTTCTGGCCTAATATTTAGATTCCTACCTGAAATTACTTCTTAGTTCTAGCCTAATGTCAGATTCCTGCCTGAATCCTACTTCCTTGTCCTTGGCCAATGTCATATTTCTGCCAAGTAGCCCCTTTTCTTGTCCTTGGCCCCATGTCAGCTTCTTGACAAGCATCCCCAAAAGCTCTCCACCTCTCCCCCATTTCTATTTTGTTAACAAGACTGAGTCTGTCTTAGGTCGGTCTGACAAGAATGCCTTCCTTACCTGTCATGGAATATACATTATCAAAGGCAATGCATTTCTGTCTTAGGTTGGTAAGGCTCTGTGCAGAATCTTACCCATTCTTGGCTTGCCATCCTGTTAATTAAATTACTCTGTCTGGGGGTCCATTTTCAGGTTCAAGCCATGTACTTTGGCTGCCAACATGTTGATGATGTTATAGATAAGCTTTAACACGATGGGCAAGAATAAAAGTTTTCCCAGGACAATAAGGGCTAGCCTGATCAAGCTATATATGCCGTTCCTGAGGTTTGTCCAAAATGGAAATACTGAGCTCAGGCCATGGATAATTTTATCAGCATTATCTGCAGCATCAAAGGTCAACAGAGCAGCATTCTTTACATTCATAAACTCACTATGCAAAGTTAAAACACCCAGAGAGGTGTTAGGATTATGCCAAATATCCTACAGGTGTCTTTAAACTTTTTTCTAATTATAATGACAATCATTGTGAATTCCAAAGTAGCACTACTCCAATGATATTTGTCATGGCAATTGGGATGGCTCCTAACTCTTGAACCCTGAACCTCCTTTAGATCATGTGAATGGGTTATAGAGCATCTTTCATTGTTCCAGACACCTATATAAATCCTTTTGTATACTCAATACATTAGCAAAATTTTTTTTTGCTAGATGGTTAACAAAAATAATTGTCTTAACTCCTGTGTCAATGCTATTGCAGAAGCAGTGGTGCTAGCAATTAATGGAATTAAAGCTGTTATACTGGCAATAATCAAGTCTGCTACCCCCTTGCTTCTGCTTAAATCCTAACTCACTTCTTCCAGCACTTTCAAGCTTTTTTCAGAGAATCAAGGTTTTCTAATACTCAGGGCAGTGAGACGAAAGCTGGTTGGTAGACCCCCGTAACAGACATGCCAGGTTTCAACACACTAACATAATTAGAAATTATACAGTCAATGCAACGTACAATAAATGTTGTAGAAGAGATAAAACCAATTTTAGCTTGACAATTAAAAGGGCCTTAAAACATGCCCTGACCCTTGTTTGAAATCCAGATCCTGTCCCAACATTAACTCTTGCTATCCTAACATCATAGCGAGCTACATCTAGCTTCCAAATATGTCTCTGACAAAGTCCAGATCCACTCTTCCAAAAGTAGACTGTTATTTCCCATATTTGATTGATTTCTAGACCAGTACATGATTGAGTCCTAATAGCTGGGCACCTTTAAGAAGAATACAAGAGACATAATTTCTCTTTTCAATTCTCTATCCCACAAGGTCTAAAAACTTGAGGTAAGGCAGCTTGTCCCTGTCGCGTCCACCCTCGACCAGCAAGGAAGATGCAACGCGCGAGCTCTTCTCCAAGCAGGTTTATTCAGGACCCTTGAACAATCTTCTGACTGAAGACCCCGGGGGAAGCGTCTCCCAGGCTTAAGTACTCTAGGAATACCCAACCCCCGTCTGCCACGTGGCAACAGCAGATAGGTCCACACACACGGAGACAAGCCAGATCACCAGCCACAGCCAAATAAGGAGTTGTTTACTACTAAGAGTCCTTGCCACCAGGTGGCAAGGACTTGTTTACTCCTAAGAGCACTCGCCAACAGGTGGCGGAAGGGGGAGAGCGGTGCCATCTTAAGGGCACGGCACTATGCGGCTCTCCACATGTCCCATCTGGGATATAATCAAGCAAAGGTGGGTCAGGAACATATGTCCAATACAGCTCCCCAGCCACCCTTGTCAGGGCACTCAGCAAGCTCAAAGGTCGGCATCATTCTTTGTCTCAGCAACAGTATGTCTCACCAATCTTTTTAAAGTTCCATGGGCCTCTTCCACAATACCTTGTCCTTGCAGATTATATGAAATCCCCATGATAAATTGTTGACAAAAAGTCTTGATTGATCAACTACAATTTCCAGACCCATTATATGTTTTTTAATTGGAAATTTTATTTATTTACCTTTCAATGTTATCTCCTTTCCCATTCCCCCCAAAACCCCTTATCACATCCCCCCTCCTCCTATTTCTATGAGGGTGTGCTTCCACCATCCTCCCATTCCAGACTCTATGCTCTCAAATTTCCCAACATAGGGAATCCAAACTTTCAGGCACCAAGGCCCTCCACTTCCACTGATACCTGACAAGGCTACCCTCAACTACCTAAACAGGTGGAGCCATGAGTCTCTCCCTTTGTGTTCTCAGGCTGGAGGTTTTAGAATGGCTACTCCAGCTTGTTTCTTAGGACCATTTGCTTGAAAAATTGCTTTCTAGCCTTTTACTCTAGGGTAGTATCTGTCTTTGTCACTGAAGTGGGTTTCCTGTATGTAGCAAAATGCTGAGTCCTGTTTACGTATCCAGTCCGTTAGCCTATGTCTTTTTATTGGGGAATTGAGTCCATTGGTGTTAAGAGATATTAAGGAGACGGGATTGTTGCTTCCTGTTATTTTTGTTATTAGCAGTGGCATTGTTTATGTGGCTATCTTCTTTCAGATTTGTTGGAAGAGGATTACTTTCTTGCTCTTTCTAAGGTATAATTGCCCTCCTTGTATTGGAGCTTTCCTGTTATTATCCTTTGTAGTGCTGTGTTTGTGGAAATGTATTGTGTAAATTTGGTTTTGTCGTGGAATATCTTGGTTTCTCCATCTATAGTAATTGAGAGTTTTGCTGGATATAGTAGCCTGGGCTGGCATTTGTGTTCTTTTAGGGTCTGTATGACATCTGTCTGGGATCTTCTCACTTTTATAGTATCTGGTGAGAAGTCTGGTAGGTAATTTTGGTAATTCTGATAGGTCTGCCGTTATATGTTACTTGGCCTTTTTCCCTTACTGCATTTAATATTCTTTCTTTGTTTTGTGCATTTGGTGTTTTGATTATTATGTGACGGGAGGTATTTCTTTTCTGATCTAGTCTATTTGGAGTTCTGGAGGCCTCTTATATGTTTATGAGTATCTCATTCTTTAGGTTAGGGAAGTTTTCTTCTATAATGTTGTTGAAGATATTTATTGGCCCTTTAAGTTGGGAATCTTCACTCTCTTCTATACCTATTATCCTTAGGTTTGATCTTCTCATTGTGTCCTGGATTTCCAGGATGTTTTGTGTTAAAAAATTTTTGCGTTTGCATTTTCTTTGACACTTGTGTCAATATTTTCTATGGTATCTTTTGCACCTGAGATTCTCTCTTCTATCTCTTGTATTCTATTGGTGATGTTTGCATCTGTGACTTTTGATTTCTTTCCTAGGTGTTCTATCTCCAGGGTAGTCTCCCTTTGTGATTTCTTTATTGTTTCTATTTCCATTTTTATGTCCTGGATGGTTTTGTTCAATTCCTTCACCTATTTGGTTGTGTTTTCTTGTAATTCTTTAAGCAATTTTTGTGTTTCCTCTTTAAGGGCTTCTACCTGTTTACCTGTGTTCCCCTCAATTTGTTTGAGAGTGTTATTTATGTCCTTCTTAAAGTCCTCTATCATCATCATTAGAGTGATTTTTTCAATCTGAATCTTGCTTTCCTGGTGATATGGGGAATTCAGGACTTTCTAGTGTGGGAGAACTAGGTAATGGTGATGCCAAGTACTCTGGGTTGCTGATGCTTATGTTCTTGCACTTGCCTTTCACCATCTGGATCTCCTTAGTGCTACCTACCATGTCTCTGGCTGGAGCCCTTCTTTCCTATTATTGTTTGTGTAAGAACTGTGTGGGGTGGGTGTTGCTACTGGGGTTAGAACTGAGGCCCAAGATCTGCTGAGTGCTCGGGTACAGACCAGAAGGAACCAGTGCTCTGGGCCAGGAGTGAGTTCCTGGGACCCAGTAGGTGCCAGTTACCCCCTGTTTAGGGTGGGTGTTGCTGTCTCCTTACCTAAGATACTCCCCGGGTTAGAGCTCCAGGGAACCCCTCTTTCTCTGGAGTCAGTGAGATTGAGTACACAGCTGCCACCCAGGATCTGCTCAGTGCTCAGGCCCAGAACAGAAGGAAGCTTAATCCAACTTTAAAAGTCTGCATTATCTCTAGCAGTCTCACAAATATTAAAAGTCCAAAGTTCAAAGTCTCTTCTGAGATTAATGCTTGACATATCAAGCCAAAATAATGAACGAAGGCAAAACAGAAAACCAGCTGGGCAAATGTCAAACTCCACATCTCCATGTCTGATGTCCAAGTGCTCTTCAGATCTCCAACTCCTTTTATCCTTGTTTTATCCTTATCCAGGTCTGGGATTTGGCAGCCACAAACTTTATCCTCTTTGGCTGCTTCCACTCACTGTTAGCAGCTTTACTTGGCAGGTATCCCACGGCTCTGACATCTCTAACATCCTGGGGTCTCCAAGGCAACTTCAACTTAACAGCTTTTTGTTCCAATGTCTGGGATCCACACATGATCTGACTATTCCAAAGGGGCTATTGTGACTTCTCCAGCTCTGCCCTCTAGGGCTCTGGTTGATCCCTCTCCACTTGATGATCATGGTGATCATCCCACAGTATTCATATCTCTAATTCACTGGAGTCTTCCACAGCAACTGACTCTCACCAAGAGCCTCTCGAAGGCTCTCTTCATGATGCCAAGCCTAAATTCTTTGCATAACCCACTTCAGTCCTAGGCTGTCAAATGCAACTGGGGCTGTACCTCCAACAATGTCCAACTCTGACAAGAACAGCACAGGAAAGAAAAGTTATTTAAGAGCAGTGCAGGGAGAGAGGGTCAGTCAGTTCTGATCACTCAGTGGAGTCAGTCAGTGAGGAGCCAGGGCAGCGAGTACAAAGCAGAAGAACTGAGTTCATTTGTAAGTTCATGCATTTCTGTCAGTTCAGGTCATAGAAGGCAGTTGAAGCCAGAGAATAAGAAGAAACCAGAAGATTAGAACTGATTGTCAAAGTCAGTTTGAGGCCAAACAGAGCAATTCAGTGAGAATTTGAGAGAAGCCAGATTGAATCAGTCAGTTAGGAGAGCAGTTTGAGCCACGCTTCTAGCATTGGGAAAGTAAAAAGGGAAAGCTTATTCAGCAATAAGTCTCCAAGACAGCAGTTAGATTAAGCAAATAAGAGATACTTTAGAGCCAGCAATGCTCTTAGAGCAACCTTTCTATTAGATAGAGAGATACAGTAAAAGTTCCCCAGAATTAAAACTGCTTGACTACAGAGAAGGGAAAATTCCCTTTAATAGAGACAGTCAGGTATTTTTCACATCTTATCTTAAAAATTAATATCTTTTATTCCAATAAATATGAGAACTTCTTGATGTCTAAGTGTCAATCATAAGTAAACCAGAAGTTTTCTAATACTGCTAAGACTGAATGTTGAGTATGATATAATATTGTATTAATTTTATATTGTTTATTATATAAAATTGGAGGTATATATATTATATGAAATTATTTATATATATAATATATAAAATTGGAGCTCAAGTGATAGCAAAGAAAGAGTATAATTTCTGGAATCACTTTAGACATCCATAAACAGTATTTTAACATCTATTTTCAGTAATGAGTGCTTCCCTGGAGCTTGAGAGATGGCTCAGCAGTTGACCGGAGGGGTTGGTCTTGCAGGGGACCTGAGTTTAGTTGGCAGCACCCACATCAGGGAACTCACAACTGCCTGTAACTCCAGCTAGACAGGATACAAGTCCATCTTCCGATCTCTACAGACAGTTAACTCATGTACACATGCACCAACCAACACACACACAATTGAAAATAAATATTAAGATAAAAAATATTTTGTTGATTTGGAGTTGAAAATAAGATATACTTATTGGTCTATGAATGTCCTTATTAATTTCATGTTAAGCATTTTATACAATGAGCACAAAATAACTGTTCTTGATTATGGGATGCAACATAATACATGTATCTACTGTGTGGTGATCATTTGAGGGTAATTAACTTATGTATGAGTGCTCTGTCTGCATGTACACCTGCATTCCACAAAAGACCATCAGTTCCTTTTCTAGATGGTTGTGAGCCCCCATGTGGTTGCTGGGACTTGAACTCAGGACCTTTGGAAAAGCAGCCAGTGCTCCTAACCACTGAGCCATCTCTCCAGCCCCATCGTGAACATTCATCATCTCTTTGTGGTAAAAACATTTGGAATTCTCTGTTCCAGGTTTCTTTCAACTAAATAGTGTGTTTTTATTCACACTAGTAACCTTATTCTATAACAGAATCTTCCCATGCCTATACCTACCAATCTATTTAAATATAAAATTCAATTCTAGATGCTGGATCACAGATTCCTTTACAATTGAGTAGAACACAACTCAAAAAGAATTCTCACTTTTCTGACAGTTGACAACCAGAGGTGTGTGTTTATTCACTTACAACTTACTTCAGTAGAATAGTATAGATTTAATTTAGTTCTTCTAAACACTTAAGACATTAGAAAAATACCTCCCCTTATCTATATGTACATCAAACCAGGACTGTGTGTGTGTGTGTGTGTGTGTGTGTGTGTGTGTGTGTGTGTGTCTGTAAATGCAGAAGGTAAGGTGGGTCAGATACTTCTTGGATAAACCTTGTGTTTATTACTCATTGTTCAGTAAATTCTGTAAATAAATCAACAGATATTTTAACCCTTTTTGTAGATGATTAGCCTGAGTCTCAAGGCATTCAAATGACTGTGCCAAATCAGCTACAAACTTTAATGCTTCAGCCACATCCATTTGCCTTATAGGCAAAGTAACTCTGACATTGTGTGTCCTTCTCCATGTAATAACCAGATCTTTCTCAACACATGGATTGTCACGAATGCACAGGCTAGCACGACTGACATATATTCAGGAGTGAGACCATAAGTTCACTGTCACATGTAACTATATTGAAAAGTGGATCACTTTCAAATGGTCGTATCCTGATGTTACCAATATGGGTCAGTTACTTCAGGGATCAAATGTCATGGGAATTAATTAATCTGAAAATTAACTTTAGGGAGCCCTAATAAACTGAAAACACATTTTCAGGTGAATGTTGGTAAAAGGGGTTCTCACTGAAGATTCCACAGCCTGGCTGAGGGATGAACTGGACTGGTGCAGGTGGGTTTCATCTCACACAGCCGGCAGGAGAGGTGCTGAGCTCTCTGTGAAGATCCATGGGATCAGAGCTACAGACACAGACTGCCCCGCACAGCAGCTGCTCCTGATGCAGGTGAGTGCTTAGCTCCTGAGACTGTGTGTTTAGAGTGGCAGGTGATGGGCTCTCAAGGTTTTGTCACAGAATATTCCATTTCCACAGTTTTAGGGCCTATGTCATAATTCATAGCACTTTTAAAAGGCAGAAACCAGTGTAACAACACCTCATCCCATAACCTCATAAATATTCTCTCTTAACTCTCTTCCATCACCGTAGGTAAAAATCCACAAAGCATAACATAGTCTCTACTGACAAATGTGACATGAGGGTCATTGGGTTGTTATATTATGTCCCACTGTAGCAGCCCAGTAGGTCTACCCGGATATTCTCATTACACATTTTGAAGAAACTTTGAAAACTTTTGTGAATATAAGTTGTTTTCCACTTTCCTTTTATTTCTTAGAATGAAACCCAGGACAATTATCAATACTTTCCAGGAATGGAGTCAACCCTATGTTTTCCAATCCCATTTGGCTACAGGTTACAGTGTGGTTTTTTTTTTTTTAATTTCATTCTGCCCTGTGGTTGACTTCAATACAGTCTGATTTAATATGTGAAACACAGAGAAAAACTCAGGACTGAATTTAGTGACTAAGCATCATAATTGTCTTGTGTTCTTAGTGTCCACTGAGACTATATATTTTCAGTACTTAAACAAAACTTATAAGATTTTGTGTGTGTGTGTGTTTGTGTGTATGTGTGTGTTTGTATGTGTGTGTGTGTGTGTGTGTGCAGTACGAAATATTCAAATGGTACCTAAGAAGTTTTCAGGAGAATTGAGAATGAGGCATCTTTTAACCTGACATAGACAGGTGTATTCTATTTTTTCATTTAACTACTTCCTGCGCTTCCCTCCAGGACTAGTGATGTCATTAAATCTTATTTATTATTATTATTGTGAATGCACATGCACACACAGTGAAGGTCAGAGTTATGGAGTCTGTTGTCTTATTTCACTTTCACATGGGTTCTGGGTATCAAATTCAAGGCATCAGACTTTTCCAGGGTGTTTTACCGATGGAGCCATCTTGCTGGACCCAACAATGTTTTTAAATAACTTCCTTGAGAAAAATACCTGATTAAATGCTCCATTAAAACTACCTTTTTTTTCCTTAAAGCAAGTCTGTAAGATAATTAGGTCCTTATTTTAAAATAGTTATTTAGAACTTGTGTGTGTGTGTGTGTGTGTGTGTGTGTGCATGTGTATGTTTGCTACTTCATAACTGTAATTTTGCTACTGCTATAAATAGTACTGTATACATCTGATATACAGAATATCTGAAATGTGACCCCCGAGGGGCTGCAACACAAAGGTTGAGAGGTGCTCATCTAACAATGGGACTGACTCCAGAGATCATATGAATACACTCCAGATGTGGAGTCTGCAGGTGCATGACAGGACAGTTGATCCTCACTGACTCCTGACTGGATGGTAGAGTCCTTGGAATGTACCGACTGGGTTTTCATATCCTTTAAACAAAAGTATGCTGGTTTTCCTTGGTCATCACAGCACTACTGTAATAATCATATATTGCATTTATTTATGAATTAAAAACAACACTGACCTAATGACATGCATTTGTCATCCCAGCACCCAGGAAGCCAAGGCAAGAGAACTGCAAGGTCCAGGGCATCCTGGACTACATAGCAAAACCTTATGTCAAAAAATCAGATATGTAAAGTCAGTTATTCCTTGCTTCCATTTTATAAAACCATATTGTTGGTAACAAAACATCCTGATATTGCCCTTACTCAGTGTTACTACCTGACAGATGATATAACCTATCTGAATTCAATTTATCAATTGTGTGAAAGTTGATCATTTAATCTATCCCAGGGATTCAAAGGTCTATTGTGTATTATATTTTTCTTTTTGATTAAGATAATAACTAAAAAAGGAAATTAATTTTGTTTTCAGCATATAGAGCAGGGAGTACAGAAATGGCCATTCTTCTCACCTCCAAATTTAGCTTGCATTTTATTCATTGAAATCACATGTTTATGTTTGCCCAAGTAAATGCCTCTGTAATATAAGGTTTTGTTACCTGATTGCTTCTAAACTTGAAATAATTTTCCATTTAACGCAGGAGTAATCATTCTGTGATGTATAAACATCTTGCTGACTTTTAGAAGTAGTACTTTAGTGAAGGTGTAGGAGAAACTTTCATAAATACTAACTACAGACTCTCAGAGATGAACGTGACTATGTTAGCTACAGCCATGTAGGATTGCACTAGAGTTAGAGGAAACTCATGAAACAGAATGACACCAAGTTCAAAGAGACAATGAAAACAGTTTTATTTTATTAGGAGCAAGGGAAGTTCAATTGCAAGTTAGTTCGGAAGTAGGTACATTTATTATTTAAAATATTCGAGTAGGAACCAGCTATTCTCAGATCATTATAATAGTTTTCTGTGTTCATGAGAACCAAACTCAAGGTTTTACACATGCAAGGAAGACACTCCACAAGAGAGCAGCACTGCCAGCCCTAAAAAGTTACTTTTATTTGAATTTATCTTGTAATAGTTCTCTCTCTCATATGTGTGTGTATGTCTGTGTTTGTGTGTGTTTCTATGTGTCTGTAAGCGTGTCTATATGTGTGTGTATGTGTGTTTGTGTGTATCCATGTGTGTATGTGTCTCTCTGTTTGTTTCTGTGTGTCCCTGTATGTCCATGTCTATGTGTGTGTATATATGTGTGTGTCTATGTTTTTATGTGCATATGTATGTGCATGTACACGTGTGTATTTGTGTCTGTGTCTATGCTTATGTGTGTGTGTGTCTGTGTGTGTGTGGGTCTGTGTGTGTGTGTCTAGAATAGGTCTCATATGTGCTACAATATATTTACAATGCTAGAACACAGTGATACCAATTTTATAGTGATCATAGGTCCCACTTATGTATTAATAACTATTAACCTTCCCAGGACTGCATCAGTGAAACACAATCCAACATCCAAGAAACAGTAACATACAAGAATTGCAAACACATATAACAATGTGTGAAATACTGTATTTGAAATGTATGGAATAGATTCAAGATATACACAAATGGATAACTATGATAAACCACTACACATAGTCATAAAATATATAAGAAACATTTAAAATAGAAAACAGAAAAATGAGATTGTCTTTCTTTCTCTCTCTCTCTCTCTCTCTTTTTCTTTCTTTCTTTCTTTCTTTCTTTCTTTCTGTCTGTCTCTTTTTTTCTTTATAGTAGCATCTCACTGTGTAGTCCTTGCTGTCCTAGAACTCACTATGTAAACCAGGCTAGCCTCAAACTCAAAGAGATCCACTTGCTTCTGTCTCCCAGGTGCTGGAATTAAAGGGAAGTGACACCACATACAGAAAAAACAAAATTTTGGGTGTTTTCAGGTCATCCCAGAGGCTAAGAAGGCCAGAGCTTCTGCCTCAGCATAAAGACTCACATGACTTAAAACTAGTAATACTCTTGCTGTCTTATGAAGGATGATTATTGTTACACCTGACAGTATCTATCTGAACACAAGTGTGGGTAGGTCTGCTGGCACTAGAGAAACAGAGGCAGGTGGATCTTGATGAGTTCAAGGTCAGCCTGGGCTGTATAACAAGTTCCTGACAAGACAGAGCTTCATAGAGAGACCTATCAAAAACAAACAAACAAAATCAGCCACAGATGAACATAAATTGGCAGCTGATAATAGAGCGGAAGCAATAAAGAAAAAAAACCTTTGAGATGATTTAGTAAAACAAAACTCTTGTTGCAACTAAAGGGCATAGATGCCACTAACAACATAATATGTATAACCCATGTATTCATAAATATAGTAAGATGTGTCCATACAGAACAAAAGGCAGTGATAATTAAAAATCACTAACTTAAACATTATGAAAATGCATTCTCACATATTTAATTAATATAGTATTATGTTTAATGTTATATCATAATTCGCTTCACTTTTACAAACAGAACATCAAAGCTATCGGCAGAGTAGACACAGCATTTAACACTGTTGGGGTTTATGCACAGTGTATTGCCCACTCACAAATGTAACTTTTCATTCCAGTCAAGCTAAAGAAAAAATGGTAAATGACTTTTACATAAAGATTATAGTTCAAACTTGAACAGAATCCCCCTGGCAATCCTTGATCTGCTGCTCATCCCCAGTTTGCATTGGAAGGAAATGATGAAACTCCTGCATATTGAGAAAAGGGCCCAAAGATGCCTTTTACTAAACAGAGCTTCCCTTAAAAGAGATTGAATATATTGTTGGTGAGAAGAGAGCCCCACACACTGGGAATCAGTGAAGTGTTCTGCATGTTTGTCACACTGGAAATCCACATGACATTGTATGACATTCATTTGCACAAATGTTAACTGTCTGTCTCCTTAAGAATAAGAGATTGGCATAAGTGTGAAAGCCTGTAACACAACTTATGCTCCCTGCTTCTGTGTCTTTTTGAAACTGACAATTTTCTATAGGAATCTTTGTTGAAATTTAGTATTGCTTTTGAGAGTGCACTAGACAAAGGTAAATAATCAGTGTGAGAAGGAATCTACACAGACCAATGGCCCTTCTCATCCGGAAAGAAATCATGATGGTGTGAGATGTTGTACTGAGTGTGGTCATCACATAGTATCTAGGACAGCAGCACCTCACAAGTGGAATAGAGAAATTCAGCCACATGCGTTTCCATTTGTGACAGGAGTTTTTTCCTTACTTTCATGTGGAACAGCTTTAAATCGATATATAAGAAAGTGCAAAGGCCATGAGTCAGGCCACAGCAGTATTCACAACTTTGAATGTAAGGTTGTTTCAACTGAGAAATACCAAACTGTAGGAAATTGAGATCACACAATAATACTTCTTTATGCCATGATTAAGAAAAGCATAGGAGTAAACACATTATGAGGCACTAGACTGTTTATTCTATATGTTTATTTAACTCGGTTGCAAATTATACTATGGTGCAACAAAGGTAGACAGTGAACAGTTAAACCAACCAGGCTGGGGAGTGGAATTGTGTGTGTCTGTGTGTGTGTCTGTGTGTGTGTGTGTGTGTGTGTGTGTGAGATATGGGTTCACTGACAGGCCAGAGGTAGGTGTTGATGTCCTCCTCTATCTGTCTCTACCTTATTTCTTTTAGACAGAGTCTCTCCCTGAACCAGGATCTTGCATTTGGGGGCTAGGCTGGCAGCCAGGGAGCCCTAGTAATCCTGTCTCTGCCCTTCACAGAGCTAAAGGTACATACATATGGGAACAGCACAATTTATGTGGAATCTAAGAGCCAAATTCACACTTGAGCTCTTACTCACTGATCCATAACTTCAATATTAAGTGGTAGAAAATTTTTAATTATCCTACTAAATTGAAATATTTGATTATTTGGTTGCAAGTCAATTTTTTAAAAAATCATTCTCAGACCAGGTATGGTGGCACATGCCTTTAATTCCAGTGGGGAGGCAGAGGCAGGTGAATCACTGTGAGTTCAATGCCAGCCTGGTCTACAGAAGTAATTCCAGGATAGCCTATCTCAAAAGAAAGAAAGAAAGAAAGAAAGAAAGAAAGAAAGAAAGAAAGAAAGAAAGAAAGAAAGAAGGAAAGAAAGAGAGAGGGGGAGCAGAGGAGAGGGGAGGGAAGGGAAGGAAAGAAGGGAAGGAAGGAAGGAAGGAAGGAAGGAAGGAAGGAAGGAAGGAAGGA
>NW_021604711.1:3624951-3635522 GCF_004785775.1 Grammomys surdaster | reverse complement strand
GGAAGGAAGGAAGGAAGGAAGGAAGGAAGGAAGGAAGGAAGGAAGGAAGGAAGGGAGGGAAAAGGAAAGAAGAGAAGAGGAGAGGAGAGGAAAGGAGAGGAGAGGAGAGAAAAGAGAAGAAAAGAAAAGGAAAGGAAAGAAAAAAGAAAAAGGCAAGCATCCTTCTGTCTTTCAGGTTTGGTCAGACCTATGAAGACTCTCAGTAACAGCACAGAGGTGGACTTCATTCTTCTCGGGCTCTTCAGCCACACAAAGACCCACTTGTTCCTGCTTTCTGTTGTGTTAGTAATCTTCACCACCTCCCTGATGGGCAACACCCTCATGATCCTTCTCATCTACAGGGACCCCATCCTCCACACGCCCATGTACTTCCTTCTCAGCCAGCTCTCCCTCATGGACATGATGCTAGTCTCCACCATCGTCCCCAAGATGGCAGCCAACTATTTGATGAGCACGGGATCCATCTCCCCTGCAGGCTGTGGCTCCCAGATCTTCCTATTGCTCACCTTGGCAGGGGGCGAGTGCTTCCTCCTGGCAGCCATGTCCTATGACCGCTACATAGCCATATGTTATCCCCTGCGCTACCATGTCCTTATGAGCCCCAAGCTGTGTGCATACCTGACAGTGGGGTCCTGGCTCCTGGGAGCTTCCGATGGGCTGATGCAGGCAGGCACCATCCTGAGTTTCCCCTTCTGCCACTCTCGGACAATCAATCACTTCTTCTGTGAGGCGCCTTCTCTGGTGCGCCTCGCCTGTGCTGACACCAAAGTCTTTGAGTTCTTCATGTATATCTGCTGCATCCTGATGCTCGTAATCCCACTGTCCCTCGTCCTGGCTTCCTACTCACTCATCTTGGCCGCGGTGCTCCGCATGAGATCCTCTGCTGCTCGGAAGAAAGCCTTCACCACATGCTCCTCGCACCTGGCTGTGGTGGGGTTGTTCTACGGGGCCATCATCTTCATCTACATAAGACCCAAGTCCCACCAGCCAGGCAAGAGCGACAAAGTGGTGTCTGCCTTCTACACCATCTTCACGCCGGTCCTGAACCCTCTCATATACAGTGTGAGAAACAAGGAAGTCAAGGGGGCCTTGAGGAAGTGGCTGCAGAAGACAGTGTGATAAACGAGCAGAGAGAAGTTCCACAAAACCAGCTCCACTCAAGTTAGACCCGCCTCACTGACAGACTCAGGTTCTCTCTTCCATGGAACATTCTTTGTGTTGTATTAACTTCTTCGAGGCTCCTTTCTCATTTTCTATTCTAATTGTTACAAAGCCTTTGGAAAATCAATCTGGCCTACTAGTCTCCCCGAGTTTAACCATTATGCTACTTTTTAAATAGGGTCTTAGAGATGAGAGCCAGTGTCACAGGCCTGGTTTTTTAGATTTTAATCATGTAACTCAGTTTTTGTTGTAGGATGGACAATGTCAAGAGTAAGAGGAATAAATGGATAATAGTTTTATAAACATAGGGCTGAATTTATTGTTATTATGAAATACCCTATAAATGAAGTGGATAATCAATAAGACTTGTTAAACATAAAATATAATTGCATGAACCATATGTCAAAAATGTTTCAAAAGGAATAATCTAAGACAATTTAGAATTTAGAAAAATCTTTCAGAGATGAGCAGAAATTATTACTTAAAATAGCTATATTTTATCACTTTAAATAACAAAACAAATACCACTGCCTAAAAATAACTCATGCCTAATAACATTTCCAAATTTCCATTTAAGAATGTTTAAAGATGATATCTTTAAGACATGATTAGGCTAAGTGCTCCACTCTTATGGAGGGTGGGGCAGGCATTCATGCCATTATAAAAATATGAGTTAGCTCAACATGATGACAAACACCTGTGATCTCAGCACTTGAGAAGCTGATGCAGGAGAATTGCAGCCTGGATTAACTAAGATCTTGCCTCAAAAAATAAAATGAAATAATAGTGAGACTGACTCTTTTTCCATATAAAACAAACAAAAAACCCAAATTTAAAAAAAAAAGCAACCATCCAAAACCAACTCACCTCAGATAGAATAACAGATAATTTATTCTAGAATATGAGTGACCATGGCCTTTTCAGATTTATATTATCCCAAATTCCATGTTCCAACATGGTGCCAGCCTCAGGAGGTTTTTTATAATAGAATAAGGAAAATACAGAGATCAAGACAGTCTTCCAACACATTTGGGGGAAGCAGCAAGTAGGCCGGCTCTACAGAGGCCGACCAGTCTCAGGTACAGACTTGAGTGCTTTCTCACAGGATTCTTGGCCCTTTGGCTGTTAGAAGCTAGTGCTCTGAATATCCCAAAGGATCTGCTTGGCAGTCACTAATGGATCGGGTCACATTCAGGTGAAGACTAACGACTGCTGAAAGTAATTTGGTCCTGGACTTGCAATATTCCAATCCCTCCCAAATCACTGAAGCACCAGTCAACAGTCTCGAAAGCTCAGGCCATTCCAAGAATTTTTGTTGCCAGCCCCCTCTTGCCATTTCTCGTCCTTCCTCCTTCTGTCATATGATAGAGAAGCGGGCCCGACAGGTCTAGGACCCTTGAGTTTGACTTCCCAATTACAGAACACTGACCAATGCCTTTCCTTATTTGGTACACTGGACATGGTATTCTCCTATGACCTTACAGAATGGAGGACGACACCAAGAACAAGTGGATTCATGGACACAACAGAGTCTAAGGATAGGAAGGAAAGCAGGAAGCCCAGGCCCCTTCCAGAGGCAAACATCACAGTCCATCACCTTGTTGCTTGCTCTAAGTCAATTTTCAGCCTCAGTGCTTGCCATATGACAGACAGACAGACAGACAAATGTCCTTGAGGGTGGGTCCACAAAGGAGGCTACACAATTCGTACATTATTTTGCTGTGTACCAGTTTCCTACCAAAGGACTTCATTCAACAAAACAAAGGCACACTGGGCAAGCCACATCCTTGGATCTCATGAGAACTATTAGCAGCAGAGTGTGAACTGACCCGGGGCTACTCTGTCTAAAGATAGACCTAACCATTTTTATATTCCCTTCCTGTCTCCAAAGTGGAAAACCTTTCTCTCCTGCACCTTTAACATATGAATACTGAATTCAGAGCTTGCCATGTGTAAGACCATGCACTTAGTGTGTGAACACCAAACACATTCCAATCTTTCTCTAGTGATGATGCTCCCAGGAACCCCTCTATTTTGGTGGACTACTGACATTTGTTAACTGTCTTCTGCGTGCACCAATAAATCACATACCTCCGTGTCCTATGGAAGGGCTTGTGAGCAGTATCTGGGTTTCTGTAGTGGGTGCTGAATATCACCCCTACCCCCACACCCCAACTTTAGTATTTGAAGTCCTGCTCCAGAGCTGCCCAGCATGTTGGAATCTCGCAGTGCTTAGTTGAATCTCTCTCAGATATTTTTTTCTTGGGAAAACCTGCTAAAATCAGGGTCACAGTCCTTCCCTGGGAGCGAACCACAGCCAGCGTCCACACAGTGACCCTGAGGAGGAAGAGCGTGGCCACAAACTCTCAGGAGCTTGGAGGCTTTAGCCTGGGGTATCACTCTTCATTCTCCACCCTTTGCTCAGTTCTGCCTAACTCTGCATTAGGCGGTGATCCTAAGAGGTCTTCCAGTCAACTTCCTAGATGTTCATCCCTGCCTGTGTATTCTCCAGGGATCCCAGGAGAGCCCTCTGAGTGAGGAGCACAGCAGCAGAGTATGTATCCCTCCTGTGTTCAAGATGGGTGCCCTGGCCTCTTGGCTGTTCCTTTTGAAAGATACAGTCCATCTTCAGGATGGGTGGTCTTGCTACTCTCTCTTAGTGGGCTTTAAGGATATAAATCCACTGTATGTAAGTGCCTACAGTCCCAACAATTGGGAGCTGGAGGTAGAAGGATCAGGAGTTCAAGTCTAACCTGTGCTACTAAGCTAGTTTGAGGGAACCCTGAGCTACATAACACTCAGTTAAATATAAATAAGTAAATAAATAATAATGTTAAAATGTATACTTTCCTTTAAATAAAATTAAATGTGGATTGCAGTTTACCAAATTATTTTACATTTTTTAATCAGGTTCATTTCCCTCACACATGATCCATTATTAAAATTTTTGTTTTGTTTTGTTTCCAGTTATCTGTCTCCAGTTGTAGAATTTGGGGTTTCTATATGGCAGTAGATAACTAAGAAATTGCAAGGCATGGATCCAAGTGCCCAGGATTCCCAGGAACAGAAGCACTCAAAGCAGATGGGCAAACATCGTGAAATGCATTCATGATACATTCAACTTGCAAATACAGACTGGAGATGCTGTCACTGCTGTCATCATCATCTTCATCACCATCATCATCTTCATCACCATCATCATCACCATCCTCACCATCATCTTCTTCATCATCATCACCATCACCATCCTCTGAAGACACAAACATGCAAATACAAAACCAAAACAAAGCAATTTCTTGCAGATCCACACAAACACATGCATATGACCATCCAACCTTAATTGTCTCAAATTGAGCCCATGAAAAAAAAACTCACAAAAAATAAAACAAAACAAACTCTACAGCTAACTCCCTCCACAGGCTTTGTAATATTTCAGTGGCTGTTTGACAATTATGCTGGTCTCAATGGCAGACACTTCAACCTTCCTGTCTGCTGATGTTTGTGCAGGAAATGCCAGAATCACATGACACCAGAATCCTGTGACTTCATGGTTCATACACTTGAAATCCCATTCCGCTTCCAAGGACATTTATCCACATTTTTTTTCTCTTGAGTGATTTTCTGTCACTCCCATGATTCACAGCATTATGAGATGTGTAGAAAGTTCGCAGTCTCCTGGGAATTTTAAAAAGTTTCTCAGTACAGTAAACACTTCTGGCAACCAAACTGTCACCCTGGGAGCTCTTGGGTATTGATAGGACAGTGTCTGCAGCCCAGGCTGGCAGTGGGCCCATCCTTATGACACTTCAGCCCAGGCACTGATACAAGGCAGGTGGAGGAACAGGGTAGAACAGACTTTCTTTAGGTGGGGATATCCAGATGCATCACTGAGGATACAGACCCAGGCTGCAGGGCAACACTTTTGACTCTTGTAAGTAGGTCGGGCCAACCTCTTCATAGCTGATTATTTGTTTGTGAAATTTAACTCTAGAAAATACAATTCCAAATCCCAGAACTCGGGGGTAGGAGGAGGCCAGGGGAAGGAGCCCTTGGCTACTATCTAATGCCACCACTCCGTACATTTTTACAAAGGAAGATTCCCCTTTTATACATCTTGGCACCTGATGAATTAAAATGTGTGCAAGTGGGTGCTGGCATTTGGTGAATTCTTTTTTAAAAGACCCCATAAATTTGTCAATATAAAGTTTTCTCTGTTATTACCTAATTTTTCACATGCAGGTCGATTTTCATTTCAGTATCCAGGAGTTTGGACTTTAAAAATGTACATATTAACAATTAATTTGGAGAAATGTAGAAAGGAAATTATGTACCCTGACTTGTTTGTGGTTCCTCAAGGGGCCTTTGTCAGAAAAAAAGGCAGGCATCTATCTCTGCCCATGACTCCAAATGCAAAAAAGTGGAGTGCAGTTGTAAGTAAAGACACCACAGTGCTCACAGCATTCTAAGAGAGAATGTGGAACGCAGGAAGGAGAGCTCTAACTCCCTGGACACAGAGCACAGAGAGTAGAAGGAAGCCATTGGTTCACGGGTGAAACATTTCCCTGTTCCCCACACTAGTCAGACTGGAGGTCTCAGTAATGCGTTTAACACCTTACCCAAATGAGCTAGTGCTTCAGGACTAATTTCTACCATGATTCATTTCCATGATCAGATTTTTTAGAAACTTATCCCAATAGCCTACTCTGTAGAGGTTTATAAACTTCAACTAGTAGTAACCTGTCTCATTTGTATATAGATATAGGTAATAATTTTAATAATAGCAAGTTGACCATACAATGAGAGTCATAATGAATGACCACTTTTAATCATTTATTTCATATTTAAAATGCATGTACAGTCACCTGTCTGCACTAAAAAGGTGAACAGATTTTGAAATTAAATGTAAGTAGAAATTTCACAATATATATTTTCTAAGACGGGGCGTGTAAATCAGTGGCCGATGGTGTGCCAAGCATGTGTGCAGCCCTGTATTCAGTCCCAAGCATTGTATAAACAGAACAAAACAGGAAAACGTGTTGGCTTTTTTAACAGAGAAGTGGAGCCGTGGTAGAACCAACTCTCTGAGAACACATGGCCTCTCTTGCATGTTCTAGACAAATATTCATAGTTGTTGTTTTGTGTGGTATCTTATTCCTTTGTCAAAACACAAACTCCAACATTTGCTGTCAAACATCTCAACAAAGGGAGGGTGGTTGCACTGGCCACCAACAGGTAAAGTCACAGACACTGGTCCTAAGTGATTCCAGAGCCCGTCCAAGCTTCCAGTGTCACATACGACTGAGGAAGAGAGAATGGTGCCTGTCAGGAGCTTCGGTGGTTTGGGGACAATGGGAAGTTTTGCTGAGTGAGGCTGACTTCTCATTTGGAGGCATTAAGAGAGTTTAGAAGACAAATCCTTGTGGAGAAGGTGTCTGTGGACACCACAGTGACTATGTACACAAAACAGTTTTGTGGATGCAGAAAGTAGTTAAAGAAAATTGCTACATGCTCTCCAGTGAGTAAACAACACAACCTTAACATTCATTTCTCCTATCGTCAATAATGAGAGGTTGGAACCATGGGAAAAAAAGAAGAGCGGGGGAGGGGGGAAATCTAGACCTTCAGCATGTGATGTACTGAGCGCTGTGGTCGTGGTTCGATATCCTTTCTAGAGTGAAAAGTATATGATAAAGCTTGGAAAGTGGACAACCCATGCAGTGAGCAGAGGGAGGATGCTTTCAAAGTAACTTTCAATATGCAAAATTGATTTCCAAATATTTAACTTTCAAACACACAACTGAAATGCTCAGGGACTCCGCCTGGGACTGACTGTGTCATGATGAAATCATTTCAACCATAGGAGTGATTTGACCTAAGGAGAGACACAGGGAGTACCCCAGAGGTCAGACTGCCTCTAGACTTTTGAACTAGACAACATCCTTGAGAATGAATTAGTATCCACATCTTTGTAGCTGTGGACGTTTTGATTCAATAAACTCAAACACCCAGGGCACCAGCAATTCTAAGACTAAAATGAAAGTAACAATGTAAAGTCTCAGAAGCAGGAATCATTTTTTTTTTCTCTGCAGCTGGGCAAAAAATAAGGTCTCTGAGTTACTCACTAAATAGTGAGATTTCGTGATTGTAAAGAGGGAGGGGCTGTCTGATATGGAAACAAAACTTTGGAACAGTTCATTAAAGTGTGTGTTTAGCATTACAGCTTCACACTGTAAAAACACACAAGAGGGGTATTGTTTTTTGAAGTGTCAGCTTCTGTAAACAGAACCTAGGGAGCTCCCACCCAGGGTGAGTTTAGCCTCTTGTTCACAGATTCTGTCTTTTCTGTTTCTAGATCTAAGAGCAAATATCCTTTTGTTTGGCAAGACCTTTGTTATTCAGTGTTAGAGGGAATTATGTGAACTGGGTGTTTTCATGAACCTTTGACAGGACCAAGAATGTGGTTTAGGTAGAGTTTTAGCAGGCCATGCACAAAGCCCTGTGTCCAGTCCCCAGCATAACATAAACCAGACATGGTAACCCGTGCCTGAGATCTCAGCACTCAGGAGGAAGAGCCAGAAGTCCCTAGGTCACTCTCTACTATATAGGAAGTTTGAGGCCTGCCTAGGATACAGGCGACCTTGTCTCAAAAAAAAATTTTTTTTGATATATTATAAATGTGTCACCTACTTTAACAAATCCCTAAGTTGCATTAACAGATATTTACTTAATTTAATTAAGCACCTAAGATTTGATCATGCAAAATATATTGTAAAAGAAAATATAAATGACAAATTGTTCTCAACCATTTATGTAGATATCAGGTAACGAAAAGTCACGAGTCACTTGCAACTTAGAGAGAACTTGGATTTGTTATACCAGTTCACTCACTGTTCTGGTGAGATGTTTGTCAGGGAAACCTTGGAAATGGGGGGGGGGGGGAATCTATGTTAGCTTTGTGACCATGAAACATTTTGCAAACATGGATGAAGGATTTGAAGTGGGTTTCTCACAGGCAACCTTCTGGGCATGCGTACTTCACACAGCGTCACAGGTGACAGAACGCCCTCTGCCTCTTCTTTCAGTGTCGCTCTGGCTGTAAACCATGGAAAAGGGGAACACCACAGCGGGCTTCATTCTCCTAGGACTCTTTAACCACACCAGAGCCCACCTGTTCCTCTTCGTGCTGGTTCTGACTGTGGCCTTCAACTCTGTGGTAGGCAACGCCCTCCTGCTTCTCCTGATTCACCAGGACCGCCGGCTCCACACACCCATGTACTTTCTCCTGAGCCAACTCTCCCTCATGGACATGATGCTGGTCTCCACCATAGTGCCCCAAATGGCAACTGGTTATTTAATTGGCAAGAAGTTCATCTCTGCCGCTGGCTGTGGCTTCCAGATCTTCTTCTTCCTAACAATGGGAGGGGGCGAGTGCTTCCTCTTAGCAGCTATGTCCTATGACCGCTATGTGGCTATATGCCACCCACTGCGCTATCCGGTTCTCATGAGCTGGCAGTTATGTCTGAGACTAACCTTGGGGTCTTGGTTCCTGGGAGCAGCTGATGGAGCCATGCAGGCTGCTGCCGCGCTGAGCTTCCAGTTTTGCAGGCATAATGAAATAGATCACTTCTTCTGTGAGGCCCCTGTGTTACTGCGCTTGGCTTGCGGAAACACATCAGCATTTGAGTTTGCTATGTACATTTGCTGTGTGTTGATGCTTCTGGTCCCCTTCTCCCTCATCCTGACGTCCTACGGTCTCATCTTGGCTGCTGTCCTCCGAATGCGGTCCACAGAAGCCCGCAAGAAGGCTTTTGCCACCTGCTCCTCACACTTGGTGGTAGTGGGCCTCTTTTACGGAGCTGCTACTTTCAGTTACATGAGGCCTGCATCTTCCAGGTCAGCCAAGCACGATAAGGTGGTGTCAGCGTTCTATACTATCGTCACCCCCATGCTGAACCCCCTCATCTACAGTCTTCGAAACAGTGAGGTCAAGGGCAGCCTGAGGAAGTGTGTGGCCAGCTGTACTGCCCTAACTAGTAAGGGTGCCTTGGTTGACTTGAACCTCGGTGGTGGTACAAAGGGGAAAGGTATACAGTAGGCCTTCAACACAGAGACTATGTCTCAGAATGCCCAGTGGATTCCTGAAGCCACTGAGAATTCCAAACTCTTATTAAGTTTCTTTTCCACCTCAACACAACACCTCATCCTGTGGCTAGAACTTGGGGAGCAGGAGGAGCCTCAGCAAAAGTAGCATAATGTTTCTTTGTCCTTCCTCTGGGTTTCATGGATGTGTTTATTCTTACTGTGGGAATTAGCAAAACCCAGCAGAATATTTCCCCCTTAGTAATAGTGGAAAGCTTCTATAGTTTAACTTAGTATGTACTTTACAACTTGTCTTTAACATAGAAATTCCAGCATCATGAGTTTTGCACTTTGGGGGCATTACTGAATGAAATTAAGATCATTAGAACTGAGGTAGTTCCTATGTGACAGACGGATGAGTAGCATATACTGGATAGATACACGGCCCAGAGGCAGGTACCAGGACTATAAGAAATCTCAACCTGCTACTCAGAAGGCAGCACTGTAAGGGGCTGAGTTGACGATTTCTGGAATTTTTTTTCAGTTGTCAATTGTCTGCAGGTGAGCATGGAAACCAAAGCCACAAATGAGGGATGTGTGTGCACCTGTGCCCGTGCCTCGGTTATTGTCTGCTTTACTCTGAGGTTCTGGTTAAACTACATGCTGGCAGCTGATTGAAAAGACACTGCTCACTTCAAAATGAAGTCTCAAAAAAAAACTGAAAAAATATCACAAATTCTCGGTGAAAAGTTCTCACACCTCGCCACACAAGAATGTTTATACCAACTGCAAGGAACAGTCCAACCTGGAGGACTAACCACCACTTTGTTTCACGCTGGAGTGACTGAAGCCCAGCTTTCAAGCTGGAGGGTTCTCACAACAAGCCTTATCTTCCAGCCAGTTCTACAGACCTCTCTCCCCTTACATTTATTACCAAAAGATGCAAATTTCAAAACTGTACAGAGCTCCTTTGAGCCCATTTCTAATAAAAATCTGCCCATGGATTCAAACACCAGACAATTCCATTCCCATCCTACCCTGTCCCATTGCTGGACACCAATGGCACTCATTTTTAGGAGTCTGTGTGTGGGTTTGATACCTTTGTGAAGATTCTCTGTATTTTTACACACTCCAGTAGCTCTTCTGTTTAATTAATAATATGCTAGTATTTCAAAAACTACCATTTGTTCCCTACTTTGTGATGGCCCTGTGGATGATCTTCGACTTCTTGTGAATTACATGCTTTCCCTCCGCTTGATGGATGATGATGAACCTTCTATCAGATTGCTTTCCAGTTCCTACACACAGTTCACACTGGGTACAGTTGCTTT